>NC_051846.1:102367239-102377307 GCF_002237135.1 Teleopsis dalmanni | reverse complement strand
TAAATTATTGTTTCAAATGAAATTTAGTTGAAATTACGTAAAACAATTAACAAAATTAAGTACTTTTATTTTTGTAAATCCCCTTTTCACTTACACACCAACTCCGTTATGATGCTCTATAAAAACATACTCGTATTGTATTTTAATGTGTCGCTCGTGTGCACCATCACAACTACCACTCAACGCTACTATCACTGCTACAACAACGTCCACTATCACAACAACAACTACAACACGTTCAACTCTACAACAAATTAAAAAATAAAATTACAATTTTAAAAATGCTGTACAAATTAACTATGTTAAAATTTGATATATGAAAAATTGCAATAAAAAAGGTCCATGAACGCCAAACTGCACGCATGCGCACACGTTCAGAATGGTTCTTGGGTCCTAAAGACGGTCTTGCATTGCAATTGCCAAATACATGTAGCAACTGTTGTCTCGCCGTCACACAGCAGCAACAACAACAGCAACAACAATACGATGATTATCAGAATCAGCAACGTTATTTAGGTGGTGGCAGCACTAGAGATATGCGACCACATTGCACTGATTTTGGCGATGATGATGAAGATGATGAGGTAGCTGGCAGTGCATTCTATATGTATCACAAAAAACGTCAGCATCAGTTACAACAACAACCAAAGCAGTATCTACAACCAGAGCATATGGACACGGACGAAAGCTTTGATTATGAATCACATTTACATTCCACAGCAATGCAAAGAAGAGCATTTCTAATACCACAACAAGTAGCTGATGTTGAAAAATCCAACAATGCATTTGCAGCAATTGGAGGAAATCGTCGCCTATTTGCAGATACAAATTCCGGTAGCTATGTTGCATCCAATACTTCTACTATCAATTCTACTAATAACAGTTATAATAAGAATTATCATGATATAACAACAAGTACAACTACTACATCTTGTATTGACAGTAACATATATAATAATCATAACTACATACCGAACAGTAACAATAACAACAATAACAGCAATAACAACAACATAAACTATACAAAATTCAATAACAACAGCAGCAACAAAGAAAATAATCTTTCTCTTAATTACACACTAAGTAATCGTCAACATTTAATGAAAATCAACAAAATACACTCCAAACAGAAACGTACATCATTGGATTTGTCCAATATGAGTTGTAACAGTCACAGTCACAGTCACAGTAACAGTAACAGTAACAATAACAGTAATCGTAACAGTAACATTAACAGTAATAATAATAATGTCAAATACATTCCACAAATGCATGCACAAACCACTAAAACACACACAAATACAAAATCACTTTGTAATTCACATTATTACTCCACTGATGCGTTGCATTATGATGATCACGATGATGTTTCATTTGTGGGCGCTGATGATGAGTTTGTGGTACGTGGCTACTATGATGATCCGACAATTGGTAATTGCATTAATTCGAATCTCTCCACATTTTTAAGCACTTACACAAAAACACCTACCAAATTGTATCATAGTCCACGCAAGCAGACACTATCCACACGTGCCAATTCCGTAAGTGACTTGAATTGTAGTTTTTCAACTGTGGCTACAGCGGATGAACTTAATTTTCCTTTCGCCACACCGAATGTCACAAATACTAGCATAACTAATACCGCGCCTACGTCATTGTTACATCAATCGATAAGCGGTTCCGCTATTGCCACTGACGCAATATCCATGCCAGTCGAAGCTGAAGAAGTGGACTATGTGTTTACATCACGCTTTCGCCACTCGACACCCATGTCACAGCGACGGCGCTTGGGTGGCACTAATCGTCAGCGTTTGCGCTCTGATTCCTCTTCAGCTTCACATTATCAGTCATTAAATTCCACATTACAGGCACATAACAGATCCACTGGCGGCAATGTTAGCGGCAGTAATGGCGGTCGTCATAATGCCAGCACAAGCAACAGCGGAAGTAATAATTTTGTCACCGTTATTTTCAATGTTTTAGATTTTCTGTTCTAAATAAACAAACAAAAACTTAAGACCTAAATAAAAACAGAAACAAAATATATTGTTTGCTTTTCGTGTTGTGTTTATGTATTTTGTACAAAAAAAAAATATATTTTTGTGTTTGTAACTGTGTATTCTTTGTGCTTTTGTTGTTTTATTTATTCCATTAAGAAAAAAAAAATAAATTAAATCTGTACTCTCTGATAAATTAATTATCGAATAAACATAAAACTTGCTGCCAAATTACAAATAAAAATTGGTTAACAATGTTAATTATATAGTTTATTACTGTTAAACAAATTATTTTAGAGAATTATATGTATTGAATATGAATTAATTTTAACTAATTATAAAAATCTATGTTAGATAATTAATTAATTTATTGTTGTAATTTTTAGTAAATTTTTTGTGTATTTTTAATATTGAGATTTTGTTGAAATAAATTAACATTTAAATCTGATATTTAAAATCAATTATGACAAAAGAAAGTAGTTTCTTATCAGAAACTATTTTTTAATATAAAGGTTATTTGAACAGTTAATAATTTAATTAATAAAAATAATAATCAGGTTTTTTCGAACAGTAGGGAACTATAACAACAAAAATTTTATTTTTTATATTATTTTAATTAATTGAATTTTTGAGTGACCATACAGCTGTTTCGAGTATTGCTAAGGGCACAAGTTCGGTCTCTGGTACTTGCAGTCTCAAAAAATTATTTACAAATAATTAAATATAAGAATTATATCCAAGACCATTGATGATGGGTATTTAACAATACTTGCAACAGCTGTATGGTCAGCCAAAAATGTAATTAATTAAAAAAATATATAAAAATAATTTTTGTTGTTCGAAACCTCTCTATTAATTAAAAATAATAGTTTTGTTGTTGTAATTTACTACTGTTCAAAAAACTTTTGAATTAATTTTAATATTTTTATTATTTATAAAAATTAATAATTTCATTATTTTAATATATACATATATACAGTGATAGCACTTATAAGATAGCCCCTTCTTGAAGGGACATCTATCTTGGGTGGAGAGCATTTCAAAAGACAAATTTTCTTTTCCATATTATTTGGAACAGCTTTTACTCGAAAATCTCTCCAAATCGAACAGAAAGTGACTATCAATAACTATCCACTCAAGAGAGTTTTCACTGTATTCCCATCTATGTTTAAGATAAGATCATTGATAAAAAAATCAAGCGGTTCTAAAATTTTTTAAAGACTGAAAATATCACAAATCTTTTATATAAATTTTGTATTTAATAATTTAAAATTTCTCTTATATTACTCAAGCTATACCACATACTTTAAATATTTGTTCCATAATTTGATTTACTATTCTATTGTAAGACTAAGTTTAGTCACACACATCTATTAATAATTATCTCAAGGCCTGTCTCAAATTAAAATATTTCAACAGTTTATTTGTATTGGAGAAAATGTTTTTGCCTATTTTTTTAAATATCTTTATAGTTTTACCTAAATCATGTAAGTAATGTAATATGAAAATGTCACAAATCAAAAGAAGATTTCAGAATTGTAATAATTAATCGAATATTATTAATAATAATATAATTATATTATAACTAATATTAATATTATAAATATTCGATCAAATTAATGAATTATAAGATATATTGACGCTGAGAGAGAGAGACAATTTTTGATTTTTTTATTGGTAGTTCATACTATATAAAATATCATTTTTGATCACTTGTAATTTAATAATATAAATGTAAAATATTTAAGGAAATCTTTAAATTTTAGGAATAAATTTTGTTTATTTTTGAAACTATTTTTTAGATAAAATTTTATATTGACATATGATTATAAAATAAGCTTTGAAAAAGTTATTTGGAAGATTTCTTTTAGGTTTCCTTGGAAGATCACATTTACTACCCAATTATTTCCCAAAATGACTAAAATTTTTAATCTCTTAGAATGTTTTTTAGACAGTTATATGACGAATGGTGGCGGCATTTTAAGCTCTTTATGGTCATGATCAAAAAAAATGTTGTACTATTATTTTAATATTTTTTGATATCCCTAATTTTAAAAGCTAATATTTTCTCTAAAACAACACACTTTCTAACTATCAAAACAATAGTGTTTTGACTAACGTAACGGGGTACAGAAAACCTCGTCAGTGTGAAAATTTCATATTCGTTGTGACCATGACTGCCTGTATAACATTGCACTAATATATAATATATGAAATATATTTATTTCTTTACATTTTCGTTTATCCAGGAGACTTCATATTTCGAAAAACAAATTAAAAGTTACAATAGTTTAAATTGTAAATGTTACTGACACGACCAGTAATATTAGAACTATATGTTTGTAAAATTTTTTTACAATGACATAGATGGCACAGCGTTTATCTAAGATTATTAAAAGGCCAAATAAAAGTTTTTTATAAAACAGCAAGTCTTAGCTACATATGAACGTTGAAACAAGTTTTAATCTATTATTCCTCCATTCTGATCACAGTTTTTGGACGATTTTGTTCTAGAAACTTATTAACCATCTTAGATTAGTACCATCTTTTCCCGGTAGAGCAAAGAACCTCTATCATCTTTTTCCATCAAAATTTGCTTCAAATGCTACTGACGGAATGATTTGCTCCACTTTATTCTTCTTAACTATGGACTTATCTCATCATCAGAGAACGAGAGGCTGATGGCACAAGAAATAAATCGCAGGACAACATTACTAATGCACTAAGAGTGCATCATGAAGTTATTGAATGATAAAAGTATAATCAATTTCAAATTTTAACTATTTAATTTAGAGTTCTTCAAAAAGTTCTTCAAAAAATTTTAAATATCCCAAATTTATTTATTAATAAATGTTTTAGACTAGTGCAATTGAGATTCGTGCCTTAAGGTAAGACGATACTAAATATCTTTTGAATAATTGATAAAAAAAAGTCTTAACAACAACATCTTAAAGAAATCTTCTGTTTCTACATATTAAAAATAGTTCAATATTAAAAATCAGACTTGACCTTATAAATAATAGTTTGTTACAAATCTATCTAGAGCTTATATATTTTATTTCTTTGTATCATATAAATCTTGAGTTCTGTAACCTAAATATTATCAACACATTTTATTTTTTTATTCAATAGTACAGATATATTAGATTTTCAATTTGATACATCCGTACTATATGTGACTCTCTGTCTCTCTTTCCATTTTTCTCTTTTCCTTTTATCTTTACATCTCTCTATTTCTTTCTGTATCCCTTCCACTGTCCCTTCCTTTTTACCCCGGTTTTTATGAAATCATTTGTCCTTAACTTTTTTCCCCCCTTTCCTCTCTTTCTCCCATTGTCAATCTCGTCTTCTCCCCTATGCCTCTCTCTTCTTATATCTATCTTTTTAAGGTATTATTTTTCGTATTCGTTTATTTTATTATATAATTACATTGAGAACTGAAAAAGGTTTACCGATATTTAAGTAATCTCCATATTATCTTATGTTATACTATTTATATATTATTTTTTAGTGCATATTAAATTATATAAATATAATTGATAGGAATAATATATTAATTTATATATACATTTACAATAGAATGATTTTAAGTAAGAAATAAAATTAATTTTTTTAAATAATTCAGTACACTGAAACAAAACTTTGTTAACCAATAATTTTAAAAATATTTTAATTGTGCTATTAAAATATGAATTATGAAGTATTTACTTGGTATATTTGTTTGTTAAAAATTCAAAACTATTTATAAAAATCATTTTTTAAGCTATATGTTTTAATTTTTATTAATATGAATAATTTATTTGAAAACAGCTTGTATTATATTAAAATTCATTTATTTTATATGCATATTTTGTAATGTTTATAATTTAATGTATTTAATTATTTATTATTTATTTTTGTA
Source organism: Teleopsis dalmanni (assembly GCF_002237135.1). Taxonomy (NCBI): domain Eukaryota; kingdom Metazoa; phylum Arthropoda; class Insecta; order Diptera; family Diopsidae; genus Teleopsis; species Teleopsis dalmanni. The sequence continues at coordinate 102,371,409 of NC_051846.1, read as the reverse complement.
TGTTAATAATTTTAATGTTGGTGTCTAACAATATATTAATATTGTAATTTGTGTTAATTATAATTTCAAATAATTTATTTAAATTTTATGTTCTTTTATGTACAAGTATGTCATTGAATTGAAAATAAAATTCATTGGAAAAATAATTGCAAAAATGAATAAATACCTATATAACGTTATTTGTTTTAATATTTAATAACATTAATGTTAAATTTTTATGTTTATTGGTTTATTTATTTATTATTTTGTGTAAAGTTATACGCTTTTTAAAAGATTTCATTGTAAATTCATAGTTTCAAAAAAATATTTATTGGTACATTTAAAACATATAACGTTTATAAGTAAAATTCATAGTGTTCCGTTTTTGTTATAGTTTTATTGTTAATTTTGTGATTGTTGAGTTGTTTGTACCCATACTTTACAGTACTCTCTATATAAACCTCGTAATGACAGCTATTCTACAACTAACCTAATATACCTACCAAACTAACGACATTCAAATAATTATTGTATATAAAAATATAAAAAACACACAAAATCCGGAGAAGGAATGTGCTCACATATATTGTTAGTTGGTGATAAAATTTATTGAAGAGATTGTGTTAAATTAGCCATTATGTGAGTAAGAAATAGAATGTTTGCTTTTGATTTGAAGAACTGAAATTTAATAAAAATAAATGTTTATTATTTTACCGAGTGTGAATTTGTTAAATTTGTATACAATATAAGATAGTTAGGATGGTGATTACAAAAATTGAGATCCACTTAGTCAGCATAGAGTCAGGGTCTAAGATATTGTAAATATCTATATGGTATTGGTATATGGTATAATAGTGATTTACTGAAAAGAACGATTGGGTAAGGAACATTTATAGTTTATTTTTTTCATTCAGTAGATATTAAAAATAAGTCAAAGGATTTCAGAAATATTTATTTTTAATAAAATATATGCTAAGTTAACAAAAAGATACACAACAAGAGACACAGATATTTGTCATAAATACTAATACTAAATATCTATAGCAAATATATGTACCCTTTTATTCATCAGAGGTTTAATCTAGAATTAGAACTATATATTATCATATAGTGAATTTCAATAAGGATCGTAACACAACAAAATATACTTTAAATCCTGTTTCAGCTATTTTTTAGTACGTAGTTGTTATTGTTCAATGAATTTTGTTAATGAAATGGACTATAACTCAAGTAGATTAGGATGTTTTTTTTTATAATGGTAGTAAGAACTAATTACATTTATAATTATTATCTTTAATTACTTTAATAGTTATTATTTATAATTATAATAGTAATTATTAACTATAACCACATTAAAGATAACAGACCTATACCATAAAAACCAGTTTGAAACTTATACAAAGTATCTATCTATATAAGAATGACATAAAATAATATGAATTATGCAATTATTAATGAATTTTTTTGTGAATGAAATGCTATTATTAAACTTATTAAAACAATTTAATAAAAAAATAAAAAGATATGTGAGCACTTTCCGAACCTAAGTTGACCCTTTACTGAACCACATATACCCTTACTACTTACTCTTACTGTACATGGCAAATAATTAATATTTCATCCGTTCACTTAAAAGAACCATTCATTCACATACTGAAAACTATGTTTTCCAAAATAAAATATTAAAAATATTAATTTGAAAATTATTTAATTAAAATTTTGCTTTCAATTTTCTCTAAAACCTGTACTACTCCTTGCACCGTCAATATCAATTAAATAAACAACCAATCTATCAACCAATGAACCAATCGACCAACTCCCAACAACGTTACCCACAACAAACTTGCAAAATTATTATTTTAGTTGGCAACATCCGTTTGAGTAACAGTGCCGAATCGGTACAATGTCCGCCGAGACGTCTAATCGGCGTGAACGTACCACGCCAGTATCCTTTGCGTTCCTCGTTACGTCGAAATAGAGAAAAACAAATTGGTAGCAACTCGAGTGGAGGCAGTAATGGAAACAATGCCGTCTCATCAGTACGCAATTCGATTGCAGAGTGTTGTAACAATATCGTTGCTATGCAAAATAATATTTTAACACCAACGTTTCCATACGAGGGTGGTACAACAATAACATTTAAAGCACCAAGAGTATGAGATAAAAATGAATAGATAAAATATCTTATATTTAGTGACATTATGTGAATATATAATATGTATTTTATTTATATATATATATATATAATGATTGAAATTTATTCAAGCTCTAAAATTATTGCATTTAAATAAATACAAAAAAAATTTACTAAGTTCAGCATTTGACTTTTTGATAATGAATTTATTTGAAAATAATAATTATTTAATGATTAATAATTCATATTCTCTTCATTCAAAAATTTTTAATATTAAATAATCATATAAGTTCCATTGTAAATGTTTAATATCCATTTTATATTTAAATATTCAAATATTTATAAAAACTTTACAAAAAGGCTGATTTTTTTTAGTTAAAATTATTATAAATATTTTTGTATTTAACAATTGTATTTTGGATTTACAATTATTGATTGCCAAATTTTTATTAGAACCTATTTTATAATTTAATCTTAAATATAAACAAAAAATATATATATATATAAAACATATAAATAGATATAGATACTAAAGTATATATTTGTAAATTTCTGTTTATACTCAAAGTAATTATAAGATTTAAAGATATTACTGCACACAATTTTATAACATTTAAAAAAATATTATAAAGCCATGATATTTCTAGTATAATTAATTCATACTCTAATTTATCATGAAAATCAAATCAAACTTTTAAAAAGTTTTCACTGAAGTCGGAAAGTAAATCATTAATACACTAAGACACATTCCTTTAAATATATAATATTTATTTTTACTATTTACATCCCGTTTCAAAACATTTCTTTTGTATAAACTTGACTTAGATATTTTTATATTGCTAAAGCAGTAAAAAACACCAAATTACATATAAGATATAGACTTATAAAATAAAGAGATGTGGAGACAGACATATGGGACCTTGAACTCTTTATATCACGATAAAACAAAAAGATAGAGATGTGGAGACAGACATATGGGACCTTAAAACTTTAAATCACAATAAATCATTAATGACTTAAATTGTTTAATTAAAAACATTAAATTTATATAGATCAAATGTTTTTATATCAAATATGACTTATGACTATAGATACTAATTTCAAATAGAACATTTCAAACCGTAATGGATTTTAACGATACAAATTTTATATATAATATTTTTTGCTGATCATACTACTGTGTCTGGCCCTAGGAGACGTGTCCAATGGGAGATACAGAAATTGATGATTATGATACATCTGTGTCGAGTATTACCTCATCAGTGGTCTTAGGAAATATTCTTCATTTCCTGAAAAAATATTTATAGATCAAATAATTTACAATTTAACAGATTTTACTTAAAAATGTAGATCTTTAGACCTTCATTGCTTAATATACTCTCGTCATTGAGTGCACTATCATACACTATGCAAAAGACCATTTCACAATACGTTTTCATTAGAATAAAAAACATTTTGTTTAAATTTATCTAGTTCTTTAAAGTGAACTACATGGCTATGAGCGAACACTACTTAATAAAGTAACTTACAATAAGTTTCAACATACAATAATTTTATTTAATTATAATAATGTATATAATCAGATTATATAAATTATCATTATTTTATAATGATAAATGCTTATTTAGAGTCATACCCATTAAACACAGAATGTGAATCAATTTTATACAATTGTATTAATGATGAAAACGCATTTAGCAATAAACGAAATTTAAAACAGCGGCAGAATAATAAAATTAATTTTTAAAATTATAATTCTCATTTACTTTAAAGTTTATTATTCATATTCCAACCAATTTTGAAAGCGGTTTTAACACGATTCACAAACCTGATGTACCACTCCAAATATGATTTTCTTTTTAAATTTGTCTGCTCTCTAACTTTATATATTTTATATTATTAATTAATTAATTAATTTTATATTATTATTAATTACACTAACATTACTTTTGTTTCCTTATTTTTGGTATTTTCCACAACATATTTATGTTATGATATCTAAATTATAGGATAATAGTCTGTCTACACATAGAGTTTTTTTTTTTATTATTGAGAAG
>NC_051846.1:102352867-102367139 GCF_002237135.1 Teleopsis dalmanni | reverse complement strand
TTATGTTATTATCATGTTAAGAAGCGACAAATCTGTCTCCCCCGTAAGAGCAGCTAACTGTTATCTCAGTGGCAGCAGCAAATTGATAGGTAAGCAACAAAGACGGTAACAACAAGTTCGAACGCAACTACATCAACAGCAACAACAGCAACAACAGCAGCAGCAGCAGCAGTAAAGGCAGTGGAAAGCAAGAAGCGAAGTAGTTGTCGGTAAACTTGAAATACCAAAGAAGCCGTCAAATTGCCGTTCATAATGGATGTGTTATCGACAAAATTGTTTTAACTACTGGATTTGGTTAAGTTTCTTTTGAGATTCCGCTTTGAGAGTTTTTTTTTCATTTCATCTGTCGTTTTAATAAAAATTGGTAAGAAACACCAACAAGAAAGCCACTCAAAGACGAGCGCCATAGAGTGACGTTACCTCCTGGTCGTTCTATAATGGACCGAAAGCAACCACATTTATTAATGGTGTGTGGTGTGCGATATTGACAAACTAAAACGTACCAAGTCGAGTTTATATCACAGATAGTTTTTAGTCATGACTAAAAAAAAATACAAGAAATGTATACAAAAAAAAAGCTGTTATCACAACATTATAGCTTTTGTTTTACATATAAATAGTTTCTCAATTTTAATATTTAATTTATATTTAAATTTTATTTATTTATTTTTATACTTTGTAGTAAAATGTTTTACATTTGAAAAGATGTTATTTATTGACCCATTGTTCCAATATTTCTTACTAGATCGGTTTTAAATAATTTACTTAAGTTCGTAAAATATTTTATATAATATGAGAATGTATTAAATTCAAAAGAGAATAATAAAGTTAATGATGTGTTAAAATTTGGTCACATGAATGGCCTATTATTTTAATATTAAGAGATGATGATTTAAAAAAAAATTTTATGAATAAAAGATTTGTGCTTGACGTATAATCCGTATCCCCTTAACAGTGGCGGCGCTAAACCAACTCTGCACGTCGGCGACATCAGAATTGCGAGGCCCCCTTTATAACCCAGTTGTAAAACTAAATTAGTTACATTCACTAATACGACAAAGCATGATTGAAAGTTTTATTGCTAATTAAATTAAAATAAACACAAATTAAATTAAATAAATTTTCCTACTTTTAGTCTCACCCTAAATTTTTTAAAATTATATCAAATTTGCGCAGCTGCTATTTTTGCTTCCAAGTTTTATAGAATTTCCAATGGAGATAGTCTCTCTTGGATCATCATACTTTTCTAGTACGTCTTAATCAATTTGAACTTTGAGAAGCTTCTTTCCGTCGAAGCTATACTGACTGGAACTGTGAACATGAATCTGATTACATATATATTCGGGAATACTTCGAATATAGTTAATGACATTATCAAACCAAATTGTTCAAAATATTTATTAAGTGCTTAAAATCCTCAGTCGGTAACTTTTTGCGGTCGCCGACATCACTGACGCCTAGCGACGCCACTGCCCCTTAATAATAGAAAAAGTGATTTTTCAAAAGAACAAAATTAACAATTTTGGCTTAGAGCTTATATTAATATTAATATTAAACTTATTTAAAAATAAGAAAAATAAGACCAAAATTCAAAATTTGTTAAAACAAAAAAACAAAATTAAATAATCTTGTATTAGATCTAAATACTATTTGAATTTATTTTAAACTTATTTAAAAATCTTATTGTAATAATAATAACATTAAGCCTTGCTTGACGTCAATGATTTCGAGCAGCCTCTTATACTGGGCATAGGCTGTCTATAAGTCGCTTCCACCTTTCGCGCCGCAACGCTGCGTCCTTTATATCAGTAATGTTGCTTATTCATCTTCCTAGGGGCTGCAAAATGGTATTTATTCATTTAACGTTGACCTTCGCCTTGTTGTTTTTAAACGACCTCTTTCTCTGCTACCTTGCGGGTTGTATACCAACGCCTGTTGACAAATTTCGATAGGAGCCTTTCGTAGTGTATGCCCGATCCATCCAAATCATTTTTTGCGAATATCAAGATTGACATCTTTTACATGCGTTCTAGTCCAAAGGTTTTGGTTTGATTTTCTGTTTGGTCAGAAAATATACAAAACTCTGCGGAGATAGCGGTTGACAAATATTCTCAGCTTGCTTTGTATGTTTTTCGTAACTAAGATTTTTATCTTTGTGCATAACCTATAGGTATTGGAACGCCACACTTTACGAAGCCATGTAAAAGTGCCATGAGTTTTCTTTATTCTACTTATCACGTCTTGCGCTGTACCTCCATTTTCAGACACGACACTCGTTCAATGGTTTCTGTTTGAAATTCAAAAGTTCGTCGATTTGATTGTTTATTCTGACTTTTTTGTTTTCTGTATATTAATTTTCAGTTCGACTTTGTAGGACTCTAAAATAAGGTCATTAAGTTTATTAAACCGATGTGACAACTTGCATTTGTCGTCAGCATAGTCCTAACATTCTAGCCTAATGTTCAAATGGGTTCGGAAATTATGGTGCTTTCAACTTGATGTTCTTGAAATTGTTTCGATGGTTTTGTCAAAAACCTCATTCACGTAAAATTGTTGCTAAATTGTTTCGTTTATTTTTATTTTTATTTTTATTAATTTATTACAATTTTTGCTGTCGAGTTTTCGGTTAATCTGGCTCTGAAAGGAGGACTACTACCTTTTCTTTTTCAATAAAAATGTTTTAATTGGTTTACTATTACTTATATGTCTGGCTGCATTTTTTTCAAAGATATTTCTTTGACAACCTGTATCTCGGTTAATATTAATAATGAAACTCTCCTGTTTAATAGGAAGAAATCTAAGAAATATTCGGATTTCGAGGAACATATTTAGGAAACAATTTGTATTAGGATAATTGCGTATGAATTGCGCCTTAAATTATTATCTGCAATGAATAAAAATGTCGTTTGAATTGTGAAATTTTGTACAAAATCTCTTATAAAATATACCTAATAGGGGTATTGCACGAAATGCAAGAATGCTATACTATAATTACAAAAGTGCGAGAGCACCTCTATTACAGAATTGCAACATCAAAATTAAACAGCTGTTACGTTGCAAGCATATATACATAGGTTTAGGATCTAAACTTTAGGTGAGGCAAGATTGCAAGGAATTGCAAGAAATTTTGTGCGTGTATTTTGTTATTGTCCATTGGAAGCTCATACAATCTGTGCATTTCGTGCGCCTTGCAATCAATTTCCAAGACAGCGTGAATACCCCTAATGTTTATTGGTGATAAAAAACTTAATTAATTAATTTACAATATAGAACAATAGTTAATTAATGATTTATTTTGAAATAAATTACAGTAAAGAGTAATATTTGATAAAAGATAATTTCATTGATTACAACTAAAAATAAATCAAAAATTCTAATTTGTTTTGATATATATAACATACGAACAATACATCGGAACATCATTAACTGAATAACAAAATAATTTAACAATTTGAAAAACAAATATTTTATAAATGTTAAATATTGTTAATTAAAAGAAAAATATTAGCTATATTTTTTGCTTTTCTTTTGGATCAAATTGAAGCATATATTTACTTCAACGCCCAAGAAGGAGCTTCTGCTGATCCATAAATAAGTAAATGTCCTATTTGTCCGTTTACAAATAGCAATATGATGCATATAATGGTTGGTCCAATACCGCAAAAAGTCTATAAAAATTAAATTATATTCAGTAAATAACTTCAACATTTATGTACCAACCATGTCCGACGTTCGAATATTCGTATATCCTTGCACAATTGCATTTGGTGGTGTGCTAACAGGAAGCAAGAAGGCAATGCTAACGGCTATACCAGTAGGAAATACAACGTACAATGGATGTGTCTTTATAGCAACAGCCTAAAAATAAAATTAATTTTAAGATGATTTCATATAATAGTAGCTTTATTTTACCATCTCACACACTACTGGTATCAGAATGTTGCATATTGCAACGTTTGCACTGAAAGTTGTGAAGAAAACACCAGTTATAATGCATATTAATTGCACCACGTAGTGGGGAAAGTTTTGTGCAAATGCCAGTGACTTTCCCAACATTACAGTCATACCACTTTGCTTGCTCGCTTCGGCCAATGCAAAACCGCCACCTATACGTTAAATTTAAAGTTAAACAAATAAGAATAAGAAGAGTTAATTTCTCAATATATAGAATTTTATACCTAACAGGAACATTAAACCCCATGGAACCGATTTTTCTAAAAATACCCAATCAATCAGCGAAAATATTTCTCTATTTGGATATTTAGCTATAAATTATTTAAATATAATATTAAACATGATATAATAATTTATAATTTATTTAAACATGTTACATACATATAATCATATTGGTATGTTTTAATTACCTTTTCCTTTGCAAAATCTGACACAAATGTACTTTATTGGGAAAATAAATAATACAAAGAATGCAAGAGTAGTAGGCATAGAGCTTTCAATCTGTCTGCAAGGAAAACATAATAATATAATTGATGAAAATGTATATTAGCAATTGTTCGGACTTTTCATTTAATATATCGGCCCATCCTACGAAAAATCCTGGACTACGTGTAAAGAGCAAAATTATCATAATCAAAAATATTATAACAACTTGTATTTCGTGACATGTCATTGGACCCAATTCTTTGTACTTTTGATTAATTATTTGATTCATAATTGCTATATTTTCATTACCGGCAGAAACCTCTTTACTCTCTTTACTATTTGGACGACCAAATCCGAAATTCGTGATTTCAGTTATTAACCAGATTAAGAAAGTTGCAATAATGCACACAGGCATAGCATATAACATATATATAGGAAAGTCAAGTTTTGCATCAGCCTCAGGAAAGCGTCTAAAAAGTCATTTTAAATAACAGATAATTTTATAATAATGATAGAAATATGTATTTAAAAGCGAATAACATGAAAAAAACGTACGTTTCATATATAGCTTTGAACACCAAGTTGGTATCCGCACCGATTAGAGTAGCACAACCACCAATTGTAATTGCGTATACGGTACTTAAGTAGTAACCTACAGCTATTTTTGATGGAATTTTGCTGACAGATACTAAATATTTTAAAACTTTATGTAGTAAACTTTATATTTAACTTACTCTCTTTCATTTTGCTCTTTCTCAGAACTCAGATCATATATATTTATGATCTTTTGCTATAATAAAATACAATATATAAATATTAACATTTATAAATAGAGAGAAAGAGAGAGAGAGAGAGAATTAAGCTGTAATTAATTTAAATACGTACATCATGAAGCTCTAAGAGGATTGCTTTTATTATTGGGCACATCATTGCAGTTGTTGCCGAATTGGGCATTGACATAGATATAAATGAACCCACCAACACTAAACCTAAATGCAGGCTATAAATAGTAAATATTATATGTATTAATATGTAATCTAATAATATGGAGGCCAAGGTTCACACTGGACTGTAGTGCCAAATAAGAAGAAGATGTAATTTAATTCTACAAAAGTTGGTGTTAATATGAACTTACCGCCTCGGACTGCAACCAACAATTTTAATAGTAATAAGTGCAATGCGTTGATGTAAATTACAATACTCAACTGTGAGTGCTAGCATAAGTCCACCTAAGAACATAACTAGCGGATCTTTAAAATATTGTGCACACACGGTGTGTGAATCCTAATTTACAAACAAAAAACCAAATATTATTTTTTATTTAAATAATCATGCAATTAAATTTACCAATAAGCCAACCATGGGTAGTAAAAAGGCAGGTATGATTGATGTAATATGTAGCGGTAGCACTTCTGTTATCCAAAAGATGCCAATAACACAAACGATATATAAACAAAGAAATGCCTTAAATAAAAACTGATTGTATAAAATTTTTATATCTTGAAGGTCACTGAAAGTAACTTACATCTTCTCCCGAATTCATGATAAAAATTGGTGAAAGCATTAAAGGGACAAGTATCATTGCTATTCCTCTCCAGTGAAACCTACATATACTCTTACATGCATAACCGCACGAAACTGACTCTGATTGCCTATAATAAATAGATGATTTGGTATTATGTATAAAATTTTGAAGATATATTCATTCAATTAGAAAGCGAGAAATTATTAATAATAATGATAGAACTATAACATAATTGTGGACTTACTCATTCTCCATTATTTTTCTTATAACGGTTATAATTACCTTCACCAAAATAAATGCAAATTTCAAATTTTTTTTTTTATATTTTAAATAAATTTAATATATTTAATTCTTTTGACATTTTTTTTTAAATTTTATTTAAAAGAGGTTTTTGGAAAAAACAAAAATTTTTTTTTATATTATTTTAATTAATTAAATTTCTTTGTAATTTTTTGTTATTTCTGTCATTAGAACAGATTAAGAGGTCTTCTCTAAATTTAATTCTGGCATTTGTTCACAAAGCTTTAAAGGGCTTCATGTAATCAATAGTGAAATTGGTACAATAGAACCCTTCTGGCCATAGTACCGGCTGTTGGGCTATTTCACGTTAAAACTTTAATAAATAAATAAATATATTAAAATGAAATCATAAACCAGCTGTAGAACAATTAAATTAATTAATTATATATTTTTTAATTTTTAATTGTTAAATTTCAATATTATTTTCATCATAAGTTTATAATGCAGTGAAGACATAATATCTGAAATTATATATATATTGTATACATTATTGGCTAAATGAATCATCCATCTATTAAATAGCAAACTTACCTCAGATTTTATGAACTAATGGCAAAAAAAAATTTGAAAAGATGTCAGATTAACACGACAAACCCATAGAAAATCCTTAGTCCCTTTTTATTAGAGTGTAATATTATATATGGTATATTGGTACAGTTTCCTCCTCGTCTTTAGAGCTACAACTGCGACAAAGGTCATTATAAGAAAGTCTCATAGTATGGTTTCCTATTAAGCAGTGACCCATTTAAGTACCAATACCGTAGTGCTAAGCTTACGCTTTTGTTGGAATAGCTAACTAGTATGTTTTTTGAAAAAATTAGACCAAATCAACCTAGAAATCTGACAACTAGATTCATCAGTCTATTTTTGTCTGGCTATGTTCAGATATTTTTTTTTAATTGTCAGTTTATCTGTTGCAAGTGGAACGCCAAAATCTGAGAAATGATTATCAAGTAGAAGAGATTTCGAAATGAAATGCCAAAATTCCAGGAATGAATCCATTTTTATTTATATGTATATAGAAATATGTGAATATAATACATGTAGAACTTGAGTGTCTGTAATTAAAATAGAATTTTTTTGAAACTATCTATCAACACCTAAAACTTCGTACAGATCTAGTCGGAAACTTAATGTCATTTTAATGAATACTGAATATATATATATATACACATACTTTGTGATCAAAAAAGAACTTATACGTTCATTTTTTGAATTCCCGCTCTTATCCAATCGGTAATTTTTTTTTATTTGCACACTGGCAACACTATTATACACATTCTGTCAAAGTTTAACGCATATCGTACGATTAGTTTTTGTTTGGCGTCTATACAAAGAAGTCGAAAAATTTTCGTGTGGCGATTTTTAGCTGAATTTCATTTAAAAAAAGCGTCGTTGTAATGTGGCCAAAGAGATGATTTCCAACGCAGATAGTGACCCCACATTCATTCATTCATCGAACGTATCATAACTGGTGATGAGACATGGGTCCATGAATTTGACATGCCCACCAAACAACAATCGACCGAATGGTGCTTCGAAAGTGAGCCGAAACCGAAAAGAGAATGCCAAAGTCGGCCCAAAATCAAGATTATACTGCTTGTTTTCTTCGATATTCGTGGTGTGGTGCACTATGAATTCCTTCCGCACGGTGAAACGGTCAATAAGGACCCATAAATAAGGTGTTATTTGGCCGTCATGCTGCGTTTGCGAGAGGCCATTCGCAAAAAGAGGCCAGATTTATGGAAAGAAAACTCATGGATTTTACACCACGATAACGCACCGGCTCATACAGGGTTGGTTGTGTCGCAGTTTTCGGCCAAAAACTCCACCAATATCATCAACCAAGCACTGTACTCTCCAGATATGGCCCCGTGTGACTTTTTCCTCTTTCCCCAACTCAAATTACCATTGCGAGGAACGCGTTTTGAGACTATAGAGGCCATAAAAGAGAATTCGCTGCGTGAACTAAAGACTATACCTTCGGCTGCCTATAAAACTTATATGGAAAATTGGATCAAGCGTTGGCACGCATGTATTGCCGCAGGAGGAGAGTATTTTGAACGCGATAATAAAGAAAATTATTAAAAATTAAAATTTTGCGTGTTTCTTTAACTTTTCGTTCTTTTTTGATCAAATGGTATATCAATAGTGTTGCGTCTATAAAACCGATTTACTATCACCTTACCTTTCATAAATTGGGTTTTAGAAATTTCTTTACATTTAACATAATATATACGCTTAGCAAAGAATGATTTGAAATATGATTTCTTTGGTTTACTTAATTTTATATGTTATTTCGACTGTGTGCAACCTTTTTGTTGCTACAATTAATGGAAATGTTTCTGCTTATTATTTCATTAGTAAACATTAGTATACATTATACAATATTGTTATAAATTAATATACATTATCATTATACATTAGTATTTTATTGTACTAATATTTTCTGTGTATGATTACAAGTCTACTAAGAAAAATATGAAAGCATTTATTAGTATTAGTATTATTAGCATTAGTAAAAAATAAGCTGCAACATTTCAATTAATTTCAGCAAAAAATTGTTGCCTTAGCATACTGTTAAAACAAGTGTTTGCGAAGTGTTGCTTAAACATGTTTCTAAACATGAATAACACTCATCATTTCGGCGTACATGTTGCGAATGACAATTTGTTTGTATTTGCCTTATATAATTTTTGTACAATTAATATTTATATGATTATCTATGATATAAAATTAAATTTAACTATAGGAGATGTTTCTATTATGATTAGAGTTAAATTGTTTTAATTTATAAATCTATTACAAATTTTAATTGATTTATAAAATAATACAGCATTGTAATTATGCTTTTTGATAACAAAAAACTTATATGCGGCTTAAAATATTAATGAAATAAATAATTGATTACTATATCTTTACAAAATTAACCACAATGTTTGTTATGCAACAGGTGTTAATGATATGTAAAGAAACCCCTTTCCAACCCAGCAGCGCCTGCGATTAGTTCTGAACTAGCGAATTCAGTAGTCATCAGGTGTATAGTGCTACTCGCTGCAAAATCCACTTTACGTGGTTTCAACTGGCAAATTTAATATTGAGATGTAATTGCCGGTGTCAATTGTCCCCGTACGATACACCTTGGAACTAGTCTTTTCACTAGAAAGCATAATATTAAAAACAAGAGCACAAAGCGTAGTGCCCTCAATTTGTTTATACACAACAAGCATAAGTAGTGGATTTTTGTTTCAACTGGTGAATCGTTGTATTACGTTAGGATTAGAATATGCACTAGTTCTAAAATAAATAACTATTATATGTAGTTGAATTTCTTTGTTTCTCATTTGTTTTGGTTTTCTCTTGTTCAAAAATAATATAATAGAATGTGCTATCACATTTTGTACAAAAAAAACAATGAGAAGTATATATATTTCAAGTGGCGATTTTACTCATCCCAACGGACCACTCATTTCACTAATTCCTTTGGACTAGTTAGTGTACTAGTGCTTAGCGACAATTATATCCTAAAGAACTGCTGGGAATGGACACTCAGTAGTCTATTCATCCTAAGTTACTAATATAGGTATAAATAATGACCGGCAGACGGCTAAAATACCATAGCTGTAAGTAAGCCTTATATATATAATATAATTGTTATTAATTTCTATGTAATACAACAAATTTAAAATGGAGTAAAAATATGGCTTAAATACTACTACTATAAATAATGACCCTCTATTTTTTGTATTTGTTGTTGCTTCTAATGCGTATACTAGAATCTCTTTTAAATTTGAAAGTAGGTATATCTTTAATTTCAATAATAAAGCATAAACAAGCAACTAAGCATAAATATTGGGGCAAGCATCCTTATGCTGTCGTACATAGCAATAAGAGCAAATACTATATATACTATACTAAGTAAAAATATCAAAACTATAGACTGAAAATTAGAAGCAAGTTATAATTTAAGTAGCAAGCAAGTTTTTATTTTTGAGAAATGTGATGTAGTTTTAAGTTTGCAATCGAGAATAATGATTAAACAGATCTTATACCTTATCTATATATATAAATATATGTCTATATATGTATATATTAAATCCTTTAACTCCTAGGAAGAGCATAGGACCGCAACAAATATCTTCCACTCCGTACGATTAGTGGCCAGCAGCTTCAACTCCACCAAATTTTTCGCATGTGTGGTTTTCCGTGTCAATTTGCGTTCTCTAAATGTGTGCAGGTCTGCCTCTTCTTTTGCTACCCATCTGGTTCTACTCAATCGCCATTCTTGTGGTGTCACCAGTCGGTCTACGCGAAGTGTAACTGAACCATTCCCATTTGTGTTTTTTGATTTCGGTTCTTATAGATACTTGTTGAGTTAAAGACAATATATGTCATATATACAATTATAATTATTATTATGAAATTTAATTAATGTGATTAAGTTCTTTGTGATTGTTTGAATTTGCAAAAAGTCTTAACAAAAGCTGTTGTAATGAAACAATATATTTTATTTTTCTGTCTTTTCATTTTATTTCATTTAAATTTTAATATTTATGGAAATTAATTTTCTAACCATTTTATAAAGCTTTATTACTTAAACTTAAAAATTACAATAAAATTTGGCAATTAAGGGCACCAAATAATGATATTCAATTAAACTTAGAAATAATATACAAATATATACACACAGCAATATTGATTAAAATCATTAATAAACTAATAAAAATATACAAAGGATGCAAGAACTGATGATGTCTATCCATACATACAAATATGGTCTATAATACATTACAATTATATTCTAACATAAATTATATAAAATTAAAAAGCTAGAATTGCTGATATGCTGAAGTTGTTACGTTTGCTTTGTGCGGGCTGTGTTGAAACTGACGATGGTTCCGTTGTTATTGTTGTAGGATGATTTGCAGTCGTAGAAGAGATTTTCTCCGCTCTTACTTCTTCCATTGGATCATTTATTTGTGCGCTACCGCATGGGGATAGTTGCGCAGGTGTTAAGCGTGCCAGCGAATGTGTAAGTTCATGTGGGAAAGGCATATGTGTTTGTTGTTCTATAAGCATTGGATGTAAAAGTGGGTTAGGATTTCCGAAATAAGCTGCTGTCGAATGGATTAAAGCTTGTTGATGTGCTAACGGATGATGTAAAAACATATGTGGAGAATTCTGACGATAAGCGGTTTCATCATAACGTGGTGATATCGTACCACTGGAACTGCCTGAACTTAAATAATACTCGCTGTCATAAGAGTCATTAGCACGTTGGCGTTTTGGTTTTGGTGAGTCTACACTGCACATACTGGAACGATCATCTTCAATCGTTCTGCTTGGACTTGTAGGATTCTCAATTGTTTGTTCATGCTCATCTGCTGCTAAAGACATTTTACGCTTGCAACGTGATTGGCCGGTTTCACGAAAACCTTTAGCAAATGGATTGTTGTCGATTTTCAATTTGGTAATCCGATCATTCTAAAAACAAAAAATGGGAAAATATTACAAATTAGTTACAGAATTAGTGTAATGTTTATATAAACTAGTGGAAGTAATATGAGAACTGGCGTCTGTAGTTTGACTTGACATGTTCGACCTGACATTTTCTATCAGAAAACAACTTCAAATGTCATTCAAAATTTTGTACATGAACACACCGAAAATAGTATATTTTAGTAGCATTTTAGTAGAGCTAAAAATACCAGACTGGCGTCAAGCAAAGCTAATAAATAAGAAAACATTTTAAATGTCTGGACGACACAAGTGGTTCTACACAGCAAGTGCCTAAAATTGAGTTGCTACAAACTATTTGACAAGGATCTTCAAATATATTTAGTATATTCGTAGACGAAGAAATGAATGGCAAACGGCAAATGGCAAAAACTCTTACTAATACGCAAAGGCGTGAACAACACATTAAAACTGTGAACTAACCCCGACGACCACTGCTGAGTTTTTATTTTTAGTAAATGTTTGAGTCACTCTCTGTAGACGGTCTTATTAGTGGCGTAAACTCAAGTGGTTGTCTTACGCATAGCTTAGACGGCAATGCTAATGAGATAATTAAATGAACGTCAAGTAATGGCAACCCACTGTGCCTTTATCTCGACGAAGAAATCTTGAATGAGCAGCAATTGCAGTTGTAGTTGCTATTAAAATTCGTTAAAATTACATTTGCACAAATACTGCAGTTAGTTTTCTATGTTAGCTTGTATGCAAATGTATCAAAATATGTGTATAGTATGCCTTGATAGCAGAATTGATATACTAACCTGATAAGCAGTTACAGCAACAAATTCGGTCTCAGGAAAGACGAACGCCTGCTGTGGTGCCCAAGGAATTTGTGCAAGATCGGAAGTACGAATTATATGCAGACGAGGTTGATATTTATGCATGCTAGCCAAAACAATCTGTAAAGAATAAGAACAAAAAATTAATTTAATGCAAAAGGGTTCTTGGTCAACAATTTATAAGATTACATAAATAATAATAATTTATTTTATTTAATTATGAGAACTCTAAACTTACATGTCCATTGCTATCCAAAGTGTTGTTAGTAAGTTTAACCTTATTGAAAAGTATAGCTTGTGATTGCCAATGTGAGCCGGTGGCTGGACTATCTGGATGCAAGAACATACGTTGTGGGCTTTGTGGTTCTGCGCCGCCTGCCGGCACCCATTGTGAACCGGAGAATTTGTAACGACAATCACCTATTGGCACCATCTCTAGCAATACGCAATAGTTCGCTTCCTCTTCCAGACCTGCAAGCGAAACGCGCATTGATGGAAACATGCGTCTGTAATTAAAATACAAATGAAATAGAGAATAAATAATGGCAATTAGTTTGAGTAAATTTCTATTTTTTATTCGATTTCTATTTAATTTTTTTATCAATTTTCAAAACTCACATTCGTTAAGTATGAAAAATGTGTTAAAAGCAAATAAAATAAACTAATAAATCACAGATGCGTTCACGGCTAGGTTGTTTCGAGGATAGAGTAACCAAAAGTAGGAGTTAACCAATTGATTTGTGGTTTAATATATTGTGCGGAACGTTGCGTTAGACGCTTGAGAATAGCGTGTAATTATTGGTTTGACATACAAACATACACGCGTTAGAAGCCAACGTAGAGTAATGGACATGTGTATTTCAAGGAGAAAAAAAAAAAAAAAATGTTAGTAATAAAGAGCAAAAAAAAATATATGTACATAAATTAGAACAGCAGGAGCACAAAATATTGGCGCCGTGAAATCATTTAAATTATGCCTGAAGAAATTTCTGAGCATCGAGGCATATGTATGAAGCGTGGAAATGTTTGTTCTCAACAGAAAACAAACAACCACAAATGAAAATGATTAATTGCAGTTTAGAATCTTTAGGCAAATGCATAACAACGCTAGAAATTAATGAAGCAGCTAAAATGTGCCAACACCGTCCAGATACTTGGCATTCGAGATAAATTTTGGGCAGCACACACTAACAAGTGGTTATTTTTTACTTATTTCTTTTTTTTTTTTGGTTTGGATACACTTCTTGGTGGGGATGGTGGAGTTGATGATGTCGTACTAATAAACAACAACAACAACAAGAAGAGAATCAAAATGTGTTAGCATTGTCTCATGTCGAAACCGCGGGAAACCAACTTTTTAACAGTTTTAGTTTGTTATCGTTCAGCTTTTAATGTATCCAGAATGAGCAACTAATGAGCAAATATGGTTTTTCCCTGGTAGAGAATTATAAACTACAAAATATCTCACACATAAGCTACCAAACAACAGTGTGCCTGTATTGTATCTATAATCAAAATACATAATTATGTTAATTTTAATGAGCTACCATAGGCAGTCATAAATTTTTGAGAAAGATAACAACAGAAGTTCATATATGTATGAGATATTCGTTGTCATTATCATGCTTTTGTGTATAAGAGTATGTCAGCCTCTTTAAATGTCTGTCTGTCTGTCTGCTTGCTTCCATTGCATGCACTGCACCACTATTGTTGAAAGTGTGAAATCTCAGGTAGATGCATTCTCATATTGTCAAACATCTATTCTTACTTT
>NC_051846.1:102347548-102352767 GCF_002237135.1 Teleopsis dalmanni | reverse complement strand
CGAAATTACCCGGTCGACCGCGGAAGAGTTGGCGGACCTCTGGCTCTGGAATGCTGGACCTCTGGCTCTACAGAAACATAATAATTTAATATATCATAATTGCACATAAATATATTCTATTCAATTGTTGTAACAAAACAGGATTTAATGCTTTAGTAACTAAAAAGAAGAAGAAGTATTCATTCAATAGATAGAATATTCTCAAAATTGAAGCCACGTTGAAAACATCAAAAATCTGTCATTACCATCAATGACAGACAACTAACAACTTGTTGTATTATATTTTGTTTGCAGAACGTTTACACAGAGACGTATTAACCCTACAGCTATGTCGCCAATATGTATAGTTCTTTCTATTGAACCTTAATTTAAATAGCTTCTCAAATCCGAGAGTATAAAATATATTCACGTGTTCAGATAAATAAGAAACGTTTGAAAAGTTTAGTCATAATATACTTGTACAATAAGCATTTCAAAATAAATACGACCTTTTATAAATATAAACAACAAAAACTTTTTTGGTTATACTGCATTATATTCAAAATAGTCTGTTCTAACTCAATACAGCGATTTATACAATCTAAAACCATGTAATATGAGTGCCTAATAGCATCAACCAATGCGTTATGAGGATATCGATAAAGGCTTTTTAGATCGTTCCTGTGTTCACAAAACACTTTTCTTTCGTCGGCAAATACATTTTTTCAAATACGTAGGTAACAGTAATATGGACCAAATCAGGTAAATTCAAGAAATGGCTGACTTTATCAATGCATATAATTATTAATATCTACCATCACTAGTAATACTTATTCCTTCTGACTATTTTTGAATGTAACAATTACAATTGAATATTACAATTTAAAAACAAACAAAACAAATTTAACACAATGAAAAAAAAAACTAAAATTAACCAAAATAATTTTTGACCGTGCTTTTATGAATAGTTTATTCGCAAGATCCATGTGCTATCTGGTCTGTACTTCAATTTTGAAATATTATTATATGTCACTTAGGTCACGATTCACATAAACAAAACTCCATATTAAAGCCTAATGTCTAAAAAAGATGTTCGATAAAATTGTTTATAGGCAAATTAATAGGAAATACATATACATACATTATATAAAATATAAAGGAAAAAAGTACAAAATATTGTGTTCAATGAAATTATATCTGGACATTGCAGCCTCCGGACTATTTTTTTGTTTATTTTTTTTTGTGGTAAGGAGGTGGAATGCTTTATGCACCATCAAACCAACCGTCGTCGAAATAGTGTGTCTGACTCCCTAACATTAATATGTAGTATACGGACTAAAACACCCCCTCTTCGGCGAGACTCATTCCCCCTCGGAACTGCTTTCGCATTACTTCGAGAAGGGTCCCTTTTATGTTGGTATTTCAAGCCATACTCTTGTGATTTTCGGATCTTCGCCCAGACTTTCACTTTTTCACCGAATTTTTTTTTGGTGTCTGCACTATTTGCTATTCTGGTTTCTGGTTCTTCTTTCTAGATTTCTAATTTCTTCATTTTGAGGACTTGAATCACATATGACTCTATCGTTTGCCAGCTCTCAGGGTTCGCTCTAATTTTTTCCTCCGGACTATTGGGTACCCGAATTATCACAAGTATGCTATACCTAATTTAAATCATAAAGGTTTGCACTTTAAAAATGTTTAACTAATTCAGTATTAGAATGTTTACTTCATTAATTTTTTTATGATTTACAGTCAAACTTCCATAACCTCGAACTTCTATAACTCTATAACTATAACTCAATTCTATAACTCAAACTAAATAGAGTGTAACAGGGTTTAGAAACCAAATTACATACAATTACAAAAAAGTTCTTTAACTCGAAGTATCCATAAGACAAACCTTTTCTTTACAAAATGGTACTTCGAATTATGGAAGTTTGACTGTATTTTACACATATTTTTTCATCTAGAGCTTCTTTCTGTTCATGCTATTCCTTTTGTTTTATCTTTCATTCATGGTACTTGTGCCCATTTAGTATTCATGTTTCTCGGATCTATTTAATTATTTATAAACTTCCTTGGTAGTAAGAAATAGAGATAGACGTGTTTCTAATTAAATTCATAAGATTGCCAACTACTGGAATTTAACATTTGTACACAATAAACATGCAAAATTTTTAACACATTCGTTCGATTGTCTGCTTCTGCCTATTAAATATGCGTAAATATTAAGACACTCACACACGTACTACTGTTAATCAATAATATATGATTAAATAACAGCGATTTAAGTGGCGACATTTGTATATAAGTTTGTATGTACAAACATCAGTTTTCACAGCTTAACGCAATCGTATAATGAATCCATTCTCATTTGTTAAGCCAACAATTCCTGGTATTTTCATGGAATTTCATTTTAATTCAGCTCAATTGAATTGAATTAATTCACGCCTCACGAATTGTTGTTACTGCATTGATCGCTGTTATTACCACTGTTAGTCTTCTTTAACTCTGTACAAACAGCACTGAGTTGCCAGCGTTTAGAAAAATTGTCTCCCGTTTCAAAGACTCAATAGCAGTTAATTTTTAATGCAAATCGTTTCCTCTTACGCAGTTACAAATTTTTCTCTTTTTTCAATATATCATGCTAAAATGTTACATTTTTAATATTATTTGTACATAAGACTGTAGCGTAAAGGCAACAGCATACGTGAAATAAATACTTTTCAGTGGTTGTCAAAGGTGTTAAAATGCATTTGCATAATCATTCATACGTTTTTTCGATGTTTTCTATCTAAACAATAAAAATTTACATATTTAGTTAGCTTTTGTTATGTTATGAAGAATCGAAAAAAAATTTATTAACAAACTCAAAATAAATGTGTTTAAAATAAACATAAACTTCAGAATAAAGTAAGATCTGTTCTCAGAATACATATATAACAATAACATAGTTTAGAATAGTTTTGAGTTGTAGACTCCGACGTAAAATTTGTTTTTTTCGAAATATGTGGAGTAGATAAAATAGAGATTCATTTAAGCAATTAGTTTGCTTAATTTGTCTAAATGAGAATGTTTAATACTAGCTTAATGACTGGTTTATTTATCTAATATTTTTCAAGGTTTTATTTAAAATCAATAATACCATGCATTTTATAAAACTTATTTACAGGATCTATTGTAGCGAAAAATATATTAATTTATTACTTTTACAAAATTTATTTTGTTTAGAATACCGATTAGTAAGAAGGTGAAACACACTATCGCGACTAATTAAATATGACTAAAAAATTAAATAAAAAGTTGACAGTCAAGGGATAAATGGTAAAGAATTACAACATTTTTTTTTGTTGAATTTTTTGGTTATCATACAGCTTTTTCGAGTGTTGTCATGTACCTATCATCAGTGATCTTTGCAATTATTATTTAGATTTATTTATTCGTAAATAATTTTTAGCCTGCAAATACTTCGAGTTCAAGGGATCAGGGACATAGCCGTATTTGACTTCTTTTATTCAAACTCACAGTTATGTCAATTTACCAGGTGATTTATACTTAAGATTTTTTTTTAGCGAATAATTACAATTTTCAAGGGAAACTAATTTTTTTTTTTTTAAAAATATTAGTCATTGACTTTTACACATTTCGTCCATATTTTAGGTATTTCAAGAATACCATTTCAGAAAAACTGCTTCTCTCTTGCGTAAACCATTCGTCTTGCCATTTTCCAACAACGTTGCAATTATTGAAATGCTGCTTTGCACGTACGTGCCCCTTGGATGTGAGAAACTGATATCCAGATGTCCAGAGGTGGGTGCGGATGGATGTTCCACCCAAGCGATTTGAAAATATTTTTCACTGATTTTGCTGTCTAAGACGCCGCTTTCCGCTCGCCTATTCCGCTCGTCTTTCGATCAAAGTGTGATTCAAATTATTCATTAATTGACGAAAGTGTTGTATATTAACGGTTTAGTCGGGCGTCAGGGCCCCTAAAACACAATACCGGTCTCTCCGTACTAGACACAAGACCATAGTCTTCTTGCCCAAATGACCTTTATGTTGAAGAACAGACTTCGTCAGGTGAAAGTCAAGATGTTTTTTGCTTCGGGTTATCAAGATAAATGCATTTTTTGTCACCCGTAACAATTCCATAGAAAAATAATATTTTTTTCGTAGCGTTGGAGCAGCATTTCACAAATGCCTTCACCATTTTTGATTTGAAGTTTATTCAGACCATGTGGAACTCATTTACCCAGTTTATTGATCTGCCCCATTGCCTATAAACCTCTGCTGATAGTTTTTTTTACACATTTCATTCATACGCCAATTACACATTTCATTCATACGCCAATTGCTCTTGAGTTTGATTTGAGACGCTATTTTGTGGTCTACCAGAGCGCTCACTGACTTTCATATAGAAGTCACCACTTTAAAATTTAACAAAGTTACATGACATTCCTTTATGTACTATATAAAATTAAATAAGAAAAATTATTTAAGTTTAATAAAGTATACTCATAAAAAATAAATATTTAAAATAAACCTTCTCACTTCAATTTAATATAATTAAGGACTATTGTCACAAAGTTTAGAGTTTCCATTTTATATCTAGAAATACAAAACGCAGACATTATGCAATAAATATTTGATTTATAATCATTAATTGCAATATACGTACTACAACAGGATAATATTAGTTTGAAAATAGACATACGAGGAAGTAGATGGGTACATTCAAACTGCAAACAGAAATCAAAACCGGAAACTCATTTTCTCCTTACTTTTCGTGTTCATTAAATATACCAAAGAACAGAAGAATTAACAAAAGAATTCAATAACAATAAAGCTAAAATGAAAACAAATAAAAAAGCACAGTCGATGTAATGTCAAGGTTTTATATACAAAGAAATAACGGGTAATACCGAAAAAACAAAGGTAGTACTAAAACTTAACAACATATCAAACATATTAACATCTGCTACGAAGGTATCTAATTGTATCAAGTTGAAATACTAGGGTCCAAATATTGTCTGGGGTGCTTTAGTACAAAAAGTTTTGTACAAAAATTATCATATAAGAGAGGAACTATGCCAAATTGGCATCAAATAAAATCATCTGACAAGCATTGACATTTCTCAATGGTTAAAAACAAATTCTTGGGGAAACTTATTGTACGTCCAAGGCTAAATTTTGAGGTATTAGTTTCAGAGATAGTGAAATAAGAGGAAAGATTATGTGCG
>NC_051846.1:102339711-102347448 GCF_002237135.1 Teleopsis dalmanni | reverse complement strand
CTCAGCAAGTGGATTTGTTAATAAAAACTTTCACAACAAATTAAGAAAACTCCAGAAAAATGTGGAAACATAAAAGTCAAGTACAGCTTTGGATCAGTTGATTAAGGAACGCTGACCTGGTACTTACAGCCTCAAAAATTATTAACGAATAATTAAATATAAAAATTATTTCCAAGACCACTGATGATGGGTATTTAGCAATATTCGAAACAGCAATATGGTCAGCCAAAAATTCAATTAATTAAAATAATATAAAATTAATTTTTGTTATTGTAGTACACTACTGTTCGAAAAACTTCTTTATAAAAAACAAAGTATTGAACTTTAGTTTAATTTTGATGAGCAATAATTTTAAAACGGATAAATTCATCAAGCAATATTTCCTTATTTCACAAATTTATTGATCATATTTTACAAGAACAATTTCACACAGTGGTTAATGGAGTTATTTTTGAAATATTTTGGTCTATTGAATCCAACAACGACAATAAAAATAATCTGTCAAAATGGTTTTGAGATATAAGCGAATAATTTTTCACTTTTGATTAAAAGGATATTTTGGACTAATAAATAAATTTTATATTTCTATTAAATGGAATTTAAAGTACTATGTAGCTTATGTTGAAACTTTTCCGAGTTAGTGCATTTGGGCACTTTTACTCTTTGATAGCTGGGGTTTCTGCAGAGTCCCACCCTTCTCGCTGACTAATTTATGTTGTCTTATAACAAGCAGACGAAAAATGGTTATATTGCATTCGTTCTAGATATTTGGAAATCCGTCGGCATGCACGAAACAAATAGATAAAATTATAAAATATCGGCACAATTTCGTTGGAAAATAAAATAAAAAACAATATAATACTGTTTTTACTTCTTGCAAAAAAAGCTCGTTGTATCGAAACATTATAAGGTTAGTAATTATAATCATATGGTAACAGATGAACAGATGATATAAGTACACATACAACAACACATACAACATTTCAGAAAGGAGTCCCAAAGATTAATAAAGAAAATGTGATGCTACATTAACTACATAATCCAGGTGGTTTTTTTGAATACTTCACTTTGGAATAAAAACAGTAGACGGCCAAATTAATTAATGATCTGATACGTAGTCCATTTAATAAATCGAATTAAAATAATGAAAAAAAAAATAATAATAATAAGTACATGAATAATTTCACGCTATTTTTGTGAGAATATTAGATATTATTTCTAAACCCTGAGTTTTCCTATATACACGGTAACACAATGGGCCAATAAGCTGGGTTCTAGTGCCCAGTAAAAATAGAAATTAATCTAGATACCTCTAATTTGCTTCTAAGTATCAAGTCAGAGGTTCTACATTTGGAATAGATTGGATATGTATCCCTTGATCTGACTGCTAAGGCAACGTAGGTCTATTCACTATTTGCCTGTCGCAAAAAATGGCCTTAAATCAACTTCCGACTGTAACTGACAGCGACAGTGATTGAAATAGAGGTATCCGTAAAAGAGGCACCCAACCTAGCAAGCATTTACAGTATACAAACTTGGGAATATATTGTAGTTAGTAATATTACACATTCGTTAAATTGAGTATTCACTAAATTAGATGTCTACAGTATACTTTTACTATGTATAAAGACATTTGTCCTAATTTTAAATAATTAAGCTAATTTTTGTATCTATAATACAAGTATAATAATGTTTTAGATGCAATCTCTACAGATATCATGATATATTCATAGTAAGGATCAACTTATCCCCAAACTTAATTGTCCATGTATTGTTTTACTATAGTTTGTACATTGTGACCGAAAAGTTTTCGGAAATTCTCATTTAAAATTCGCGCGCTGTATATTTTTCGATATTTTAAGTTTATGTAGTTTGGCAGCACTTTCCTTAATTACTATGCCAAAAATGAGCGCGATCTGTCAGACAGTTCGTTTACGGCAGCTGTTGAAACCAGTTCCCCTCAGTAGTGCGTTGCGAAAAAACAATGGAAAAAAATATTGAACAAAGAGTTTGCATCAAATTTTGTGTTTCGAACGAAATTTCGTGTGCAGAATCGTTGCGAATGCTACAAAAGGCTTATGGGTAATCAGTTTTATCGAAAACTCAAGTTTATGAGTGGTACAAAGCCTTTCAGGACGGTCGTACGACCGTCGAAGACATGCCGCGTTCTGGACGACCTTCGGCCTCTACCACCGACGAAAACATTGAAAAGGCAAAGGAAATCGTGTTCCAAAATCCTCATGTGAGTGTTAGAGAGATAGCACGAGAGCTAGGCATCGGTCGTGAGAGCTATCCGCCGTAAACGGCCTCAATTGTGGAAGGATAATTCATGGATTTTTCATGACGATAATGCTCCCTCGCACCGAGCCAACATTATCAACGATTTTAAGGCCAAACATTCAATAAATACCATCAAACAGCCACCGTATTCACCTGATCTTGCACCGTGTGACTTTTTCCTGTTTCCCAAACTCAAATTACCACTCAGAGGAACGCGTTTTGAATCCATAGAAGACGAAAAACAGAATTCGCAGAGGGAACTCAAAGCCATACCGGAAAGCCAATAACAAAAATGTTTGATGATTGGAAGAAAACGTTGGCATCTTTGTGTATTGCTGTCTAATGGACGCATAATTTGAAGGAGATAAAATAAATATTGATGAAGATTAAGAATTTTGCGTTTTATTTAAAATTTCCGGAAACTTTTCGGTCACAATGTATACTTTGCAATAGACCTATTTTAATTTTACTTATGTGACTATTATTATTGTGCTTTTCAGTGCAATAAATTAAAGTATTTTGATTTTCATAATATTTTTTGAATAAAAATTTATTATTTACAATATAAGCCTATATATAAACAAACTATATTGTGCAAAATATTTACTTATAGCATTTTTTCATACTACAGGTATTATATTTCAAAATAACTTTACATGTTTGCGGGAATTGTGAGCAATGCTAATATTTGCACTTCCGGTTCTGTCAGATTGAGGAATAAGTAAAAATAGTGCAAAAGAAATTAAATATTTTCAATACCACTAGCTGAGAAACACAATACTTTAATCCTTCGATAAACAATATAAGCTAATTTACCCAGTTAGTAGCTTAGCAATTATTATGATAAGCATTATTTCGATTTATGTATGTGCAAATGTTTATATGTAGGCAATTACTTACATTTAGACTAAAAACAAACTTTAGTAAAGAATGGAATGGATGAAGAATTTTATCTTGTAAATAAAAGGTGATAAGACAGTCACCGTCAGGTACACAGAACACTCTGCATGTAATTTATATATTGTAATATAATTCCTTTCCGCTCAATATCCGGTTTAATGATAGTCAGGATATTTATTTACAATTCACTAGAGAACATAATGGCAGGCAGACAAATTATACTGGCAGCATAGAAGGAAACATTAAGTGATCCGACTTTGAAAACAGACGTACACTCATCATTTTGCAATTTGTCAGCGGTCATTATGTACGTGTCTTTTTAGGTACTAGGCTTAAGTAGGTGTATATACATTTCCAAATATTGATTAGGCTCGGCAGTTTAATTTCAGTTTTGTTTCATAGAATGCACTTTTATGAATGTTTGTTTATTCACCTGATTTAAAAGGAGGAATTTCTTGTTTTGCTAATTCAATTTAAATTATTTCAAGATTCTGAGTCATGAAATGCATTTGTTGGAACGAAAATTATAACAATAACACAGAAAGTTATTTTGTTTATGTATTTTATCGCACTATTTACTGTACAAATTTTTTATCTATTTTATTATTGGTAATAATTTTCGCTTTTTGGTATACAAATTTTTAGTTCATATACAATGTTATGTTAATACTTGCAGAATTAAGTAAAAATATACAAAAAAAAATAAAAACTAATTACCAAGTTTACCAAAGATTATAGCCACTCTAAGAATATTTTGGAAAGAAGTAATAAAAAATGCATATGTGAAAGATATTTTAAAAGTTGTAAATAAATTACAATCCAGTAACTACTAATTGGTTTATAATCAGATATTCGTATTGATCTACCTTTAAGGAAAACCTAAAACGACTTCAAACTGGATAAAATCAACATGTATGACATTGGACGAAGAAAATATCCTCAACATTATTTGCTAAAGTATTCTAATTAAGACAAGTCTTAAAGTTGAGTCACTTATAATGTTCATATAATTTTATTCTTTGATGAAATACGTATTAAGACAACTACTCGTAACATTAAGTTCATACTTTTGGACGGAAAATTATATTATATTGTATAGGATTTTTGAACCCAGTCATCCATAAAATTTCACACTTCAAAAAAGTTCAACAAAAGTAATTTAATCAATATAATGAATTTTTAAAAGTATTGTATATATTTTAACTTTCTGAACTTTCTAACTTTTTTCTTTTATTTTTATTTGTAAAAAAAACTATAATTTATTATTTACATTTAAAAACAAATTATATTTTATTAAAATATTTTTCCAATATTTCGACTATCTTCAATAGTCATCTTCAGGAAAGTGTAAAAATCTGCTAATAAATTATTATATAACTTTTTGAACAAATCTCATCTCATCATCGAATATAAATGAAAAACCATATAAAATACCAAATACATTCTAATTTCCATACCTCGAAGTCCAATTTTGCAAAGAAAAGGTTCGAGTTACGGGGACTTTGAGTTAGAGAGTTAGAGAATTATTTTATTTTTTTTATTTTTAAAAGAAACTAGAATTATTTTTTAAGATATTTATTTATTTGTAATCAAATAAAGCGCAGAAGTTACAGTAAAGTAAAATATTTAGAAATTAAGGTTTGGAACTTTAATTTTTTTCTTACTTTCAGTAAAAGGAGATTCCACTTTATTCATACTCTTATCACTATCAGTTGTAGTATCATTCGTTTGCAAATATAAATTCAGAATTTTGAATGAGTCTTCTACTTCATTCTTGGAAGGCTGCTGAACAATTACATCCACCGAACCTTCATCATCACTTTTCGTTGCACTTAGAATTGGATCCAGTCATTTAGAGCTGTAGTGCTTAATAATATCGTCATCTGTAGGAAAGCTTAATGTACAAATTTTATTGCTGAATATAACGTTAAGAGTACCATTGGAAGCTACTTTTTTTTTTTTTTATTTACTTTAAACCACGCTGTCAGCAACTGGTATTTGCACAAAGAAGCAACATAAGAAAATAAATTAAACCTTTGGTTTGAAAAAAGGGCTTCCCCTAACAGCAAAATGCATTTATACTTAAAACAAAAATTCGACTTATAGAATGTACTTTTCCATGTTCCAGTCGGCACAAACAAAATTTTTGTTCGAGTTATACAGAAATTCGAGTTATAGAAATTCGAGTTATGGAAGCAGAATTGTATGTAATTTGCTCCTTTAAACTTTGGTGCACTGTTTTTGGCCAAATTTGAAAAATATAAAAAGTTGAAGAAAAATATAAAGTTGTTACAATAAGAAAATAATTAACAAAATCGTTTTTTCTTAGAAATGCTTCATATTTTGTAAACTACTAGTGATATATAATAATTTGTTTCCACTTGTCTAATTTATGTAGTTTTGCTCGTTAAGGTCGCTAATGAGAATAATTTACCATATAAAAACTGTTACCATATAAAACTGTAACATTAAAAATGTTATTCAAATCTATCTGCGATAAAAGCTGGTGTACCTCAAGGGAGTAAAATTACAAAATTCTGGCGGTTGCTGACTCCGTTGAAGAATCAGTAGCCAAATTACAAACAGCTACAGATTCGTTAGACATTTGAACAAAAAGATGGTGTATCAAACTGAATTCTGCTAAATCGGTTTAAGTGGATTTTACAAATAAAAAAATACAGACTTTCCTATTTCGATTCAAGGTACTTTTCAAGGTACTCAGATACCATATGACAATACTGCAAAATATCTTGGCATAACGTTGGACGCAAAACTTCGATGGAAGGAACACATAAAAAATAAACGAGACGAGCTTGATATGAAGTTACGAAAAATGGAATTCTGCTATACAATCAAATACAATCATATGGCGCTGAACTATGGGGGAGCGTAGCCAAAGTAACGTCGAAATAATCCAAAGTTTCCAGAACCAGGTTCTACAAAATATTTTAAAAGCGCCATGGTACATTAGGAACAGCGATATACACCGTGATCTAAAATTGTTCACAGTCGCAGAAGAAATAAGAAAGAAAGTAACAAGTCACAAACTGAGGTTACAGTAACATGTTGACACAGAAGCTGTTAACATCATAACCTCGTATAGACAACCAAGACGACTAAAACGGCGAAATGTCGCTGACATGGCATTGAATTAGAATGTAAAGTAATTTGTGTAGAAAATTGCTTATTTATGTATGTATAGTATTGATCAGATTCAAGCTACTCGTTGTTTATAATGCAAATAGTTGTAGCAATAAAAACGAAAAAATAAAATAAAATAAAAACCATATAAAGAGCTTTCACATAAATGAGCTAATTATAAATAAATCAACTGATTTAGGATGAAAAATTTCGAATGCAACCATTAAAATAATATTTCCCACAAGGGAAGTTACCAAAAATTTAAATATTTTTCATATGTTTTATATGCAATATGTATAATATCAATGGAAACAACCAAATCTTTATTTCATTAACAAAAGAAGTTTTAACTGCATTGGGAAGATAAATGAGACAGATACCTAAAAGTGTATATGCAAAGTATATACACAAGTGTGTAATAACACTTTTAATTAATCGTGAACAGGATAAATATATAATTTCTATTCAAATGTATATATATTTTGTACATAAATTTCTTTGGATAATCACTGTGGCTTTCAATGATTTCCACCTACCGGAAAATAAATGATGTTATTCAAAAAGAGATAAAGAAAAATTAAAAATATAAAATTTAATTTTTTAAGCTAATTACAAGTGTTAAAACTGGAACTACATAACTCAAATTATGGAAAAACTAATTGCATAATAAAATTTAATAAAGTTCGGCCTATGTCATATAGGTCGAGATTAAGAAATTTGGCTAGATAGCAGAAAGTAGTTGCGTTTCAAATGAAACTCTAGTATATTTCAATATAACTCGAGCTCATTTTGCTGACTTATTTAGTAAAATAAATGAAAGTTCTAGGTACACTTTTTAAAGTGATTTTGTATAAGCCTTTGCTTATACAAAATCTGTATATAAAAGAATGAACCCTTACAATATACTGAACCCTTACAATGTATTGGAACCATACATTATACTGCACCTTTGCAATATATGCACATGCATTTTGAAATGATCTTACCCAATCATTACAACTAATTGCAATTAATTATGTTAATTTATTTATATTATTACATATAACAAATATAACAGATTTTTTTAATAACATTTAGCAATACAAACATTTTATTAATTTCCGCTTTTTAAGTACAAATTGAGCAAAATGTGTGGTTGTAGCAATCAAATTCACCTGCTAATGTGAAATAATGCCTTGAACAACTGCCATGAACCTAACGTCACCGACGCACAAATGTGCTTTGATGCACCAAGAGTCAAGAGACAGACCACCACTGTGTTGGGACTTACCAGGCATATACGCAAGCGCAGACGGCTGGTAGGCGATAAAAATTATGGATCATGGCGTGCAATTAACAAAAAGGAAAAAAAAAAACAATAAAGTTGAAGAAGCAAATCCATACAATAAAATGAAACAAACGGCAACTGTTAATATA
>NC_051846.1:102319702-102339611 GCF_002237135.1 Teleopsis dalmanni | reverse complement strand
TGCTACTCATGTTTTATATACCACAGTATTCTAATATAAATATAATTTTCAAAAAATACTCTTCAACATTGTACCATTTCATCAAATTTCATAATTAATTAAATATTAACATTACCTATAAACCCAAAATATAACAGTAGCAAATACCTCTAACAGAGTTAAAGGAATTTATGATTATGTTTCAAAAGTAGTTTTTGTTAACTTTTCATTTGGTACTTGATTTTAATAACCTTTTTCATCAATTCATATTAGAAAAATATAAATAATTTGAAAAATTACCGTGCAACATTGTTCTACTTCTAAGTATTTTTAATTATATATTGAAAAATACATCAAATGATTGCATTTGTTATGCAGTTTGCAAAAGAAGATTTGTTTTTTGTTTTATGGTATGCAAAATATTTTGGTTAATTTGGTTATATATGAATATATTTTTCAAAAAATACTCTACAACATTGTACCACTTCATTAAATTTTATAATTAATTAAATATTAATATTACCTATAAACACAGAATATAACAGTTACAAATACCTCTAACAGAGTTAAAGGGATTTATGATTATGCTTCAAAAGTAGTTTTTGTTAACTTTTTTATTTGGTATTCGATTTAAATAACTTGTCCATCAATTCGTATTAGAAAAATATAAATAACTTGAAAAGTTACCGTGCAACATTGTACTACTTCCTGTTATTTTGAAATATATATTGAAAAATACATCAAATGATTGCATGTGTTATGCAGTTTGCAAAAGAAGATTTGTTTTTTGTTTTATAGTATGCAAAATATTTTTGTTAATTTTGCAAAAGCGTGCTACTCATGTTTTATATACCAAAATGTTCCAATATATATATATTTTTCAAAAAATATATATTAATATATTTTTCAAAAAATACTTTACAACAATGTACCACTTCATTAAATTTTATAATTAATTAAATGTTAATATTACCTATAAACACAGAATATAACAGTTACAAATACCTCTAACAGAGTTGAAGAAATTTATGATTATGCTTCAAAAGCAGTTCTTATTAACTTTTTTATTTATATATATATAATTATATATATATAAATGAAAAGTTACCGTGCAACATTGTACTACTTCTTAGTATTTTTAAATATATACTGAAAAATACATCAAATGATTGCATGTGTTATGCAGTTTGCAAAAGAAGATTTGTTTTTTGTTTTATGGCATGCAAAATATTTTTGTTAATTTTGCAAAATCGTGCTACTCATGTTTTATATACCAAAATTTTCTTATATATATATGTTTTTCGAAAAATTCTCTACAACATTGTACCATTTCATCAAATTTTATAATTAAATAAATATTAATATTACCTATAAACTCAAAATATAACAGTAACAAATATCTCTAATAGAGTTAAATGCATTTATGATTATGCTTCAAAAGGAGTTTTTGTAAACTTTTTTATTTGGTAGACACTTTCAATAATGTTTTCATCAATTCATATTAGAAAAATATAAATAATTTGAAAAGTTACCGTGCAATATTGTACTACTTCTTAGTATTTTTAAATATATATTGAAAAATACATCAAATGATTGCATGTGTTATGCAGTTTGCAAAAGAAGATTTGTTTTTTGTTTTATGGTATGCAAAATATTTTTGTTCATTTTGCAAAATCGTGCTACTCAAGTTTTTCCTACCAAAATATTCTAATATATATAGGTTATTCAAAAAATAATCTACAACATTGTACTATATCATCAAATTTTATAATTAATTAAATATTAATATTACCTATAAACTCAAAATATAACATTAACAAATACCTCTAACAGAGTTAAAGAAATTTATGATTATGCATCAAAAGTAGTTTTTGTTAACTTTTTTGTTTGGTACTCGATTTTAATAACTTGTCCATCAATTCGTATTAGAAAAATATAAATACCTTGAAAAGTTACCGTGCAACATTGTACTACTTCTTGTTATTTTAAAATATATATTGAAAAATACATCAAATGATTGCATTTGTTATGCAGTTTGCAAAAGAAGATTTGTTTTTTGTTTTATGGTATGCAAAATATTTTGGTTAATTTGGTTATATATGAATATATTTTTCAAAAAATACTCTACAACATTGTACCACTTCAATAAATTTTATAATTAATTAAATATTAATATTACCTATAAACACAGAATATAACAGTTACAAATACCTCTAACAGAGTTAAAGGAATTTATGGTTATGCTTTAAAAGTAGTTTTTGTTAACTTTTTTATTTGGTACTCGATTTTAATAACTTGTCCATCAATTCGTATTAGAAAAATATAAATAATTTGAAAAGTTACCGTGCAACATTGTACTTCTTCGTGTTATTTTTAAATATATACTGAAAAATACATCAAATGATTGCATGTGTTATGCAGTTTGCAAAAGAAGATTTGTTTTTTGTTTTATGGTATGCCAAATATTTTTGTTAATTTTGCAAAATCGTGCTACTCATGGTTTATATACCAAAATTTTCTTATATATATATGTTATTCGAAAAATACTCTACAACATTGCACCATTTTATAAAATTTTATAATTAAATAGGTATTAATATTACCTATAAACTTAAAATATAACAGTAACAAATACCTCTAACAGAGTTAAAGAAATTTATTATTATGCTTCAAAAGTAGTTTTTGTTAACTTTTTTATTTGGTACTCGATTTTAATAACTTGTCCATCAATTCGTAGTAGAAAAATATAAATAATTTGAAAAATTACCGTTCAACATTGTACTACTTCTTAGTATTTTCAAATATATACTGAAAAATACATCAAATGATTGCATGTGTTATGCAGTTTGCAAAAGAAGATTTGTTTTTTGTTTTATGGTATGCAAAATATTTTTGTTAATGTTGCAAAATCGTGCTACTCATGTTTTATATACCAAAATTTTCTTATATATATATGTTATTCGAAAAATACTCTACAACATTGTACCATTTCATCAAATTTTATAATTAATTAAATATTAACATTACCTATAAACTCAGAATATAACACTAACAAATACCTTTAAATGAATTAATGATTATGCTTCAAAAGTAGTTTTTGTTAACTTTTTTATTTGGTACTCGATTTTAATAACTTGTCCATCAATTCGTATTAGAAAAATATATATAATTTGAAAAGTTACCGTGCAACATTGTACTACTTCTTAGTATTTTTAAATATATATTACAAAATACATCAAATGATTGCATGTGTTATGCAGTTTGCAAAAGAAGATTTGTTTTTTGTTTAATGGTATGCAAAATATTTTTGTTAATTTTGCAAAATCGTGCTACTACGTTTATATACCAAAATTTTCTTATATATATAGGTTATTCAAAAAATACTCTACAACATTGTACCATTTTATAAAATTTTATAATTAAATAAATATTAATATTACCTATAAACTCAAAATATAACAGTAACAAATACCTCTGAGTTAAAGAAATTTATTATTATGCTTCAAAAGTAGTTTTTGTTAACTTTTTTATTTGGTACTCGATTTTAATAACTTGTCCATCAATTCGTAGTAGAAAAATATAAATAATTTGAAAAATTACCGTTCAACATTGTACTACTTCTTAGTATTTTCAAATATATACTGAAAAATACATCAAATGATTGCATGTGTTATGCAGTTTGCAAAAGAAGATTTGTTTTTTGTTTTATGGTATGCCAAATATTTTTGTTAATTTTGCAAAATCGTGCTACTCATGGTTTATATACCAAAATTGTCTTATATATATATGTTATTCGAAAAATACTCTACAACATTGTACCATTTTATAAAATTTTATAATTAAATAAATATTAATATTACCTATAAACTCAAAATATAACAGTAACAAATACCTCTAACAGAGTTAAAGAAATTTATTATTACACTTCAAAAGTAGTTTTTGTTAACTTTTTTATTTGGTACTCGATTTTAATAACTTGTCCATCAATTCGTATTAGAAAAATATAAATAATTTGAAAAATTACCGTGCAACATTGTACTACTTCTCAGTATTTTTTAATATATATTGAAAAGTACATCAAATGATTGCATGTGTTATGCAGTTTGCTAAATAAGCTTTGTTTTTTGTATGCAAAATATTTTTGCTAATTTTGCAAAATCGTGCTACTACGTTTATATACAAAAATTTTCTTATATATATATGTTATTCGAAAAATACTCTACAACATTGTACCATTTCATCAAATTTTATAATTAATTATACATTAATATTACCTATAAACTCAGAATATAACACTAACAAATACCTTTAACAGAGTTAAATGAATTTATGATTATGCTTCAAAAGTAGTTTTTGTTAACTTTTTTATTTGGTACTCGATTTTAATAACTTGTCCATCAATTCGTATTAGAAAAATATAAATAATTTGAAAAAATTCCGTGCAACATTGTACTACTTCTTAGTATTTTTAAATATATACTGAAAAATACATCAAATGATTGCATGTGTTATGCAGTTTGCAAAAGAAGATTTGTTTTTTGTTTTATGGTATGCAAAATATTTTCGTTAATTTTGCAAAATCGTGCTACTCATGTTTTATATACCAAAATTTTCTTATATATATATGTTAATCGAAAAATACTCTACAACATTGTACCATTTCATCAAATTTTATAATTAAATAAATATTAACATTACCTATAAACTCAGAATATAACACTAACAAATACCTTTGAGTTCAAGGAATTTATGATTATGCTTCAAAAGTAGTTTTTGTTAACTTTTTTATTTGGTACTCGATTTTAATAACTTGTTCATCAATTCGTATTAGAAAAATATAAATAATTTGAAAAGTTACCGTGCAACATTGTACTACTTCTTGTTATTTTTAAATATATATTGAAAAATACATCAAATGATTGCATGTGTTATGCAGTTTGCAAAAGAAGATTTGTTTTTTGTTTAATGGTATGCAAAATATTTTTGTTAATTTTGCAAAATCGTGCTACTCATGTTTTATATACCAAAATATTCTACTATATATATATGTTATTCAAAAAATACTCTACAACTTTGTACTATATCATCAAATTTTATAATTAATTAAGTATTAATATTACCTATAAACTCAAAATATAACATTAACAAATACCTCTAACAGAGTTAAAGGAATTTATGATTATGCTTCAAAAGTAGTTTTTGTTAACTTTTTTATATGGTATACGATTTTAATAACTTTTTCATCAATTCGTATTAGTAAAATATACATATTTTAAAAAGTTACCGTGCAACATTGTACTACTTCTTGTTATTTTTAAATATATATTGAAAAATACATCAAATGATTGCATGCGTTATGCAGTTTGCAAAAGAAGATTTGTTTTTTGTTTTATGGTATGCAAACTATTTTTGTTAATTTTGCAAAATCGTGCTACTGATGGTTTATATACCAAAATTTTCTTATATATATGTAAAAGGTAAGTTTATTATATATGTAAAAGGTAAGTTTTTTATGTATGTAAAAGGTAAGTTTAAATAGTCAATATAATATAATTCACACACACGCCAACAATAAAAATAATAAAACAATGAAATGTAAAAGACAATCGCCAACTACAAACGCACACGACCGTACTTCTCAACTGCCGACTACTGACTGCTCACTGCTGACTGTTGACCTCACTACTACTGCCATTACTGCTTAACCGACTTATACTTGACTGCTTTACCACTGCTGGACTCTCATATATAACTTACACTCGGCCATCCTGCTCATCGTCATCAGACTCTGATGACAGTAAGTCTTCTTCGTTAATGATATATCTCCATAATTTCATGTTGTCACAACTGGTTGACGTTTTGTCAGGACCTTGAGTGTCTGCTGCTTTTTCCACCTCGTATCTTCCGTTGCGTTTCACTTTAGTTACTTTATAAGGACCCACGTATTCGCTGGCTAGTTTTCGTCCAGCCACAAACTGTGTTCTCTTAATCGCTATCAAATCGCCTAGGTTATACACATTTTCTTGTTTCCGTTTGCTATCAAACTGTTTTTTGTACGCATTCTGTGCTGCTATTATTCCATCTTTAGCTTTTGCTCTCAACTCTTGCCGATCTTTGTCGTAATTTGATATAACTTCGCTCTCAACCAGTTTCAGGATATCATCAGTTATAGTATTCGACCGCATTTTTGTTCCAAAAAGAATTTCGAACGGCGAAAATTTTAACGAACTGTGCATATGGGAGTTAATAGCTTTTTGTTCACTTGACACGAATTTATACCATTTTGCTGAATTATTTGCGGAAAGTTTCGATAGAATGGAAATAATTGATCTATTAACTCGTTCAATTTGTCCATTACCCCGAGGTACACCCATTGTGATTAATACATGCTGTACTCCACTCTCTGTCATAAAGGTTTTGAAATTTGACGTGAAGGCCGGGCCTTTGTCGCTTATTACTCGTTCCGGATATCCAAAAATATTTGTCCATTCTGTAAGTTTTTTAATTACTTCTTCTTGACCTGTTGATTTAGTTGGAAACAGCCAAACAAACTTAGAGAAAGCATCGACAATGGCTAGAATGTATTTATAATTTTTTGTTGTTGTATCCATTGGTCCCAAATGGTCTAAATGAATTGTATGCAGTGGAACGTCACCTTTATCAATACAATGCAACATTCCATCTTTTTTCCCAAGTTTCTTATTATGAATAATGCACTTAACGCAATTTTTTATTATTTCTAAGTGAGGAATCCAAAAATTCTGTTGTATACTATGCATTGTTTTTTCTGTTCCAAAATGACCATCTTCGTGTGCAGACGTTATAATTTCTTTTTCCATACATCTGGGTACTACGATCAAATCGAGTCCTTTAACATTTTTATACAACATTTTACCCATCATGGAATAGTTTTCAAATTGTCTCTCTTTTAAGACCTCCATAACTGCGCGCAACTGCTCATCTTTGCATTGTGCATACCCAATTCTAGCAGAAACCTCTGATTTAATGATGTTTATTTCAATTGGGTTACGACTAAGTGCATCTACATGTTTCATCCTTACTGCACATCGATGTTCGACTTGAAACTCAAAGTCTTGTAGATAAAAAATCCATTGGGCTACTTCTCGAGGTATATCTGCTTTCTTCATAGTTTGCGTGAACGCTATGCAGTCGGTAACCAATTTAAAATTCAGACCCAACAAAAAATACCGTAAATGCTTTATTGCTAAAAATGCTGCCTTTATTTCAAGGGTATAACTGTGTTGTTGCGATTCTCGTACTGCCGTCTTTTTGCTCCAATAATAAATCGGATGGAGTTCACTATCGAAGCGTTGTAGTAGCGCAGCCATATTTCGATGCATCCGTATGCAGTTCCGTGTCAGCATTTCTGTCATATATCCGTAGCACAGGGTAACTTGTTATCGCATTTTTCAACTTTTGTAGAGCTTGTAGTTCCGTATTGCCCATTTCAAATTTTACATCTTTTTTCAAAAGCTCTGTCAGCGGTCTGGCCATCACAGCATAATTTTTAATAAATTTGCGGAAAAATCCGGTTAGACCTAAGAATGACTGGATAGATTTAATGTTCCTTTTCACCACGAAGTTACTGACGGCATTTATTTTGGTTTTACCAGGCCAAATTTTGCCATCTTCAATAATATGCCCTAAGAAGCACACACACTTTTTCATAAAACTGCATTTGTTCCAATTAAATTCAAGTGCCCATTTCTTTGCGGTGTTCAACACCATGTTAATTTTTAGCAAAAGTTGCTCCGGTGTTTCTGCATAAATAACGATGTCATCTATATAAAACTCCATCACACCGTCGCATATTAATTGTTGAAAAATCATATTAACAAATCTACTAAATATTGCTGGAGAGTTGCAGAAACCGAATGGTGCTCTGTTGAATTCGTAGAGGCCATCTTTGGTGATAAATGCTGTGTATTTTCTACTCATTTCATGAACCGGTACATGCAAAAACCCATTTTGCAAATCCAAAATGGCAAATATTTTAGCTTTATGCAGCTTCTGTAGTACTTCATCAATAATGGGAAGCGGAAATCTGTCCTTTAAGACCATCTGATTTAATTTTATGTAGTCTATACAGACTCTGTATGCTCCTGTTTTCTTCTTCATCACAACTACACGACTTGCATAGTCTGAAGACGACTTCCTAATTACATCATCTTTAAGCCATTCTGCAATTTGTTTCCGAACTGCTTCATTTTCATTCTCAGGTAAGCGACTTGGTGCCTGTCGAAATGGTGTTAGAGCGGCAATTGTTATAATTTTTAATTCTATCGGACACTCTTCTTCGCTCGGTGCAAATGTGTAATCTCTTATCATACTAACAATTTCACTTCTATATTTTGGCAGCACATCAATTTCATCGCTATTAATTTCTATATTTAAAATTTCAGCTTCATTGCATAGGTTTTGATCTAATATTTTAGTAAAATTGAAACCTTTATCATCGGCTGTATATGAGAATTTTCTCAAAAAATCATACCCAATGATGCAGTCATAAGAGCAAATTTGATTTTCTACTACTTCAAAATTTTGAACAACTTTTAAACCGTCGACATCTACCTCACATTTCACTGTTCCTAGAGGCACGGTATACCTATTTCCAAAACCCCGCAATTTCGTAAAGCTTTTGAACATTTCACTATTTTTTAGCAAACTTGCTGTGCGACGTGGTAGAATTGAAGCATCAGCTCCGGTGTCTATTAGACAATTGACTCCAATTTCATTAATTTTAATTAGTTTGCATCTTTCATTTATGTTAATCACGTTGACAGCCTTTTGCGAAGTACAATTAAATGACATGTGACCAAAGCAA
This sequence comes from Teleopsis dalmanni, assembly GCF_002237135.1. Lineage (NCBI taxonomy): Eukaryota > Metazoa > Arthropoda > Insecta > Diptera > Diopsidae > Teleopsis > Teleopsis dalmanni. The sequence goes on along the minus strand of NC_051846.1, from coordinate 102,330,787 downwards.
TTGCATTTAAAACATTTAGTTTGTACCTTGCAGTCTTTTCTTTTGTGATCTGCTACGCCACAATTAAAACAGTGTTCTTTTTTATAATTATTCTGATATCCGTTTGTAGGTTTCTCGTATTTGTTTAAACGTTCAAAGATTTCAAATTCAGCCTTAAGTTCATTAAAAGTTTTACAGCGGTATAAAAAAAGTTTATGCTCATACCTGATTTTTAAACCATCGACCACATAACGAATCACTGGGATTGTGTCGACATTACCGCGAACTGCAATGCTTTTCATATGTAGAATATATTCAGCGAAGCTTTCACTTTCGTGTTTTTTCCTTTCCGCTAATTCTTTGTGAATATCAGCACTTGTATATTCCTTTTTAAACTCTTCTGTTAACATCTCTTTTAACTCTTCGTACTCACTAACTGTTACTGTTTCCAGGAATAATTTTGCGATTGATGTCATTTTTGCTCGTGCTTGCACGAATTTTTGTTTCGCACTGAGCCCGTATGCATCCGCATTTTTTTCAAAATTATCCAACCACCTTTCGATTGTTATTGAACTACCGTCAAAATCCGGAATTATTTTTTCGAAGTTTTCGGCTGATATTTTTTCATTTTTTTTCTCTTTCTCTTCCTTGTTTATTTTGAGGGTAAGCAATTGTATCAATTGCTTTAAGTCTGTTTCGCTTTGCATTGTTTCTACGTTATTTTTTTCAACTTCTTCTACGTCTTCGTATTCTGTGCTACTTCTGCTGCTATCCGCTGTTCTGAACTCTTCTTCTGCTTCGTTTTTATTTTTGACTCTTATCTGAATACGTCGCGACTTTCTGACGCCCTCCGTTATTTGTCCTTGAACACTTTTTGGTATGTTTGAAGAATTTTTTTCGTTCATTCGTTCTTTGGGCCGCTTGCGCGTTCACTTTTTACAACGCTATGTTCGTTCCCCTTCTTAAATGCAATAACTGTACCAGCACGTATAAACGAAAAATTGTTAATAACAAATTATGCGACTCAATTTTAAAGATTCGTACACACTTTTAATTGTATTTTAGCGCTTTTTTTGTCTTTTTAGGTTGAGCCCCCACATGTAAAAGGAAAGTTTATTATATATGTAAAAGGTAAGTTTATTATACATGTAAAAGGTAAGTTTAAATAGTCAATATAATATAATTCACACACACGCCAACAATAAAAATAATAAAACTATGAAATGTAAAAGAAAATCGCCAACTACAAACGCACACGACCGTACTTCTCAACTGCCGACTACTGACTGCTCACTGCTGACTGCTGACCTCACTACTACTGCCATTACTGCTTAACCGACTTATACTTGACTACTTTACCACTGCTGGACTCTCATATATAACTTACATATATATGAAATATACGAAAAATACTCTACAACATTGTACCATTTCATCAAATTTTAAAATTAAATAAATATTAATATTACCTATAAACTCAAAATATAACAGTAACAAATACCTCTAATAGAGTTAAATGAATTTATGATTATGCTTCAAAAGTAGTTTTTGTTAACTTTTTATTTGGTACTCAATTTAAAAAACCTTTTCATCAGTTCGTATTAGAAAAATATAAATACCTTGAAAAGTTACCGTGCACCATTGTACTACTTCTTAGTATTTTTAAATATATATTGAAAAATACATCAAATGATTGCATGTGTTATGCAGTTTGCAAAAGAAGATTTGTTTTTTGTTTTATGGTATGCAAAATATTTTTGTTCATTTTGCAAAATCGTGCTACTCGAGTTTTATATACCAAAATATTCTAATATATTGTAATAAGATTTGGTTTTATATGTTGTATTATAAGTTTTTCCTAGCGCAGCGAGGCGCCTTTCTTGTTCGCAACGAGGCGAATAAAGCTATGTTGCAACTAGGCAACTTAAATAAATGATTAGTGAGACTCAATGTTCTGTTTGAATCTGAATTTCTTTATTAAATTTGTAGAGTGTTTATACTTATTCTAACTTAAACACTAACCTACCTGAATTTTATGTTCGCCTAGTAATTTTCATATAAAAATGCTTAATATGCATTTCAATTAATTTAAAAATATGAATTTATTATTATTATTTAATAATTACCGGAAATACTAAATAATGAAATTCCAATGCAAGTTAATGCACTTTACGAATTTCATTTGCGCAAAACAAAAGAATCAAATTACTTTTCTTTTGCGCTTCTTCACATGGCAAGTGTGTGATCAATGTCTTTGCTTTTGGCATGTGCCAGTAACGTATGTCATCACATTACCATTAACAAATAATTATTTTGTTTGTTAATATGTAGATATACTACAATAAAAATGTTATTCAAAAAATAATCTACAACATTGTACTATATCATCAAATTTTATAATTAATTAAATATTAATATTACCTATAAACTCAAAATATAACAGTAACAAATACCTCTAATAGAGTTAAAGGAATTTATGATTATGCTTCAAAAGTAGTTTTTGTTAACTTTTTTATATGGTACACGATTTTAATAACTTTTTCATCAATTCGTATTAGTGAAATATATATATTTTGAAAAATTACCGTGCAACATTGTACTACTTCTTAGAATTTTTAAATATATATTTTTAAATACATCAAATGATTGCAGTGTTATGCAGTTTGCAAAAGAAGATTTGTTTTTTGTTTTATGGTATGCAAAATATTTTTGTTAATTTTGCAAAATCGTGCTACTCATGTTTTATATACCAAAATATTCTAATATATATATATTTTTCAAAAAATACTCTACAACATTGTACCATTTCATCAAACTTTATAATTAGTTAAATACTAATATTACCTATAAACTCAAAATATTACAATAACAAATACCTCTAACAGAGTTAAAGAAATTTATGATTATGCTTCAAAAGTAGTTTTTGATAACTTTTTTATTTGCTACTCAATTTTAATAACTTTTTCATCAATGCGTATTAGAAGAATATAAATAATTTGGAAAAATTCTAGCAACATTGTTCTACTTCTTGTTATTGTTAAATATATGTATATTGAAAAATACATCAAATGATTGCATGTGTTATGCAGTTTGCAAAAGAAGATTTGTTTTTTGTTTTATGGTATGCAAAATATTTTTGTTAATTTTGCAAAATCGTGGTACTCATGCTTTATATACCAAAATTTTCTTATATATATATATGTTTTTCGAAAAATACTCTACAACATTGTACCATTTCATCAAATTTTATAATTAAATAAATATAATTATTACCTATAAACTCAAAATATAACAGTAACAAATACCTCTAACAGAGTTAAATGCATTTATGATTATGCTTCAAAAGTAGATTTTGTAAACTTTTTTATTTGGTAGACACTTTCAATAACGTTTTCATCAATTCATATTAGAAAAATATAAATAATTTGGAAAGTTACCGTGCAATATTGTACTACTTCTTAGTATTTTTAAATATATATTGAAAAATACATCAAATGATTGCATGTGTTATGCAGTTTGCAAAAGAAGATTTGTTTTTTGTTTTACGGTATGCAAAATATTTTTGTTAATTTTGCAAAATCGTGCTATTCATGTTTTATATACCAAAATATTCTAATATATATATGTTAATCAAAAAATAATCTACAACATTGTACTATTTCATCAAATTTTATAATTAATTAAATATAATTATTACCTATAAACTCAAAATATAACATTAACAAATACCTCTAACAGAGTTAAAGGAATTTATGATTATGCTTCAAAAGTAGTTTTTGTTAGCTTTTTTATATGGTACACGATTTTAATAACTTTTTCATCAATTCGTATTAGTAAAATATATATATTTTGAAAAATTACCGTGCAACATTGTACTACTTCTTAGTATTTTTAAATATATATTAAAAAATACATCAAATGATTGCATGTGTTATGCAGTTTGCAAAAGAAGATTTGTTTTTTATTTTATTTATAATATTAAGTGCATTAAGTACATGCTTTTTATTGCACTATCTTAAAAACTAACTTAAAAGCTAACAAGATATTTATTCAAGTTCAATTTATTTTAAAAATTACAAATAGTAGAAAATAATAAAATTGAGTTAAAAAATACAATTTTGCTATAACTTCAAATTGGATATTATTATATAATAAAAAGGAAGTATAAAAATTAAACTAATATTAACATTTAATTTAAAATAAAAATAATATATTAAATAAGTTCAGTTAACAATAACTTTTTAAAAACTCTTAAATCACATGCATTTCGGGTTGAACTTGGTAAAGCGTTCCATAATCGAATTGAATGAATAAAGGAAAACCTAGTGGTAGCAACAAAATTAAATCTTGGAATTATGAAAAGAAGAGATCTTGTGGAACGCATAGGTTGCAAGCAATTATAAAGGTACTCAGGATATTTAGAAGTTTTTAATTGGAACAGAAATAGGCAGATTCGAATATTTAAATACTGCTCAATGTCACAACCCAGTATAGCGTTTCTATAAACTGTTAGATGATCAAAACGTTTAAGGCCGTAGACGTATCTAATACAACAGTTTACTACAGTTCTCAGTTTAGCAAGGGACTCGTAGTCCAGTTTACAGTACACCAACGCGGCATAAGTAATTATAGGCAATATTAGTTGTCTGACCAATAAGCCACGGACATGGACAGGGGTATACTTAGCAGATAAATTCAAATATCTGAGGCAAATAAATGATTTCCTAACGACATGATTGATATGATCAGAGGCATGTAGCTTTGAATTCAAAATAAATCCTAGACATTTAACTGATGCACTATATTTAATAATTGAGTTTCCAATAGCTACCGATGGTAATTCGTCTAAGTTTAATTCAGACCTACTAAGCGGCAATATGATGGTTTTATCTGCATTTAGCAGCATATTGTTTTCAACCGCCCAGCGATGTATGCATGTTAAATCTATATTGATCTTTGTGACAATGTCATTTAAATTATCACTCCGACACGAATAATACATTTGTATATCATCGGCATATCCATGCAGCTTCAAGAACTGACATACTGAGAAAACGTCATTAATATAGATCGAAAATAGCAATGGCCCAAGAATCGATCCTTGAGGAACCCCAGAAAACAGAAGTTTAAAATTTGAAAATTTATTATCAATAACTACTGACTGAGATCTCTCAGTTAAATAACTAAAAATAAATTTAGAAGCTAAACTGGAGAAGTGGAACTTATCTATGAGCTTTTTACAGAGCAAAGCGTGATCAACTCGATCAAATGCTTTTGAAAGATCTAGAAGGCATAAGTAAGTAACCAAATCCCTATCATAACTTAATCTAATATCTTCAAGGACTTTCAGCAAGGCAGACGCACAACTATGACCTTTTCTGAAACCAGATTGATAAGGAGATAGCAGATGAAAAACGTTTAGATGATTACGAATCTGTTCAGACATTATAGCCTCACACACTTTGGAGAGAGAAGAAAGAATACTGATAGGTCGATAGTCAGAAACTAATGAAGCATTAACTTTTTTCTCAGTTGGAATAACTTTAGCTTGTTTCCATGCCACTGGAAATGTAGAGGTAGTAATACAATAGTTTATAATATGAGTTAATGGAGATATTATAAATGGTGAAATGAGCTTTATGAATTTAAGAGGAATTTCATCTAGCCCAACAGCATTAGACTTAATATTCATTAAATTCTTAAAAACAATATCTTCACTGACGCAGTAAAAACTAAAGCCTTCATTAGCGTCAACAATATTCATATCAAAGAATACTGAAGAAGAGCTACCATTATCCTCTACAGAAGAAACAAAGAAGTTATTTAGAGCATTTGGGTCCATATTGCTTATATTTTTACTTTTTCTTGTAACCCCAAGCATTTTGATATTATTCCAAAGGGTTTTAGTAGATTTAGTACCACCAAGCTTAGATTCATAGTAATCTGACTTAGCCTTAAAAACAGTTCTAGCAGCTACATTTCTAGCAATTCTAAACTTCATCCAGTTATATTCCGTAGGGTACTTTTTCCAAACTGCATATTTTCTATTTCTTAAATTAATAAAACGTTTTATTGTAGTACTAAACCATGGGCAAGAAACATTATTGACGGTAACAGTACGAAAAGGTACATACCGATGACGAAGGCTAAGCAATTTTTTATTAAATGCATCTAATTTTTGATCAACTGAAATACCAGACCAACATTCACTCCATTCAGTTGAATTTTTTGCTTTATGGTATGCAAAATATTTTTGTTAATTTTGCAAAATCGTGCTACTCATGTTTTATATACCAAAATATTCTAATATATATATATTTTTCAAAAAATACTCTACAACATTGTACCACTTCATTAAATTTTATAATTAATTAAATATTAATATTACCTATAAACTCAAAATATAACAGTAACAAATACCTCTAACAGAGTTAAAGGAATTTATGATTATGCTTCAAAAGTAGTTTTTGATAACTTTTTTATTTGCTACTCAATTTTAATAACTTTTTCATCAATGCGTATTAGAAGAATATAAATAATTTGGAAAATTACCGTGCAACATTGTACTACTTCTTGTTATTTTTAAATATATATTGAAAAATACATCAAATGATTGCATGTGCTATGCAGTTTGCAAAAGAAGATTTGTTTTTTGTTTTATGGTATGCAAAATATTTTTGTTGAATTTGCAAAATCGTGCTACTCATGTTTTATATACCAAAATGTTCTAATATATATATATTTTTCTAAAAATATATATTAATATATTTTTCAAAAAATACTTTACAGCATTGTACCACTTCATTAAATTTTATAATTAATTAAATATTATTATTACCTATAAACACAGAATATAACAGTTACAAATACCTCTAACAGAGTTGAAGGAATTTATGATTATACTACAAAAGTAGTTCTTATTAACTTTTTTATTTATATATATATAATTATATATATATAATTTGAAAAGTTACCGTGCAACATTGCACTACTTCTCAGTATTTTTAAATATATACTGAAAAATACATCAAATTATTGCATGTGTTATGCAGTTTGCAAAAGAAGATTTGTTTTTTGTTTTATGGCATGCAAAATATTTTTGTTAATTTTGCAAAATCGTGCTACTCATGTTTTATATACCAAAATTTTCTTATATATATTTGTTTTTCGAAAAATTCTCTACAACACTGTACCATTCCATCAAATTTTATAATTAAATAAATATTAATATTACCTATAAACTCAAAATATAACAGTAACAAATACCTCTAACAGAGTTAAATGCATTTATGATTATGCTTCAAAAGGAGTTTTTGTAAACTTTTTTATTTGGTAAACACTTTCAATAACGTTTTCATCAATTCATATTAGAAAAATATAAATAATTTGAAAAGTTACCGTGCAATATTGTACTACTTCTTAGTATTTTGAAATATATATTGAAAAATACATCAAATGATTGCATGTGTTATGCAGTTTGCAAAAGAAGATTTGTTTTTTGTGTAATGGTATGCAAAATATTTTTGTTAATTTTCCAAAATCGTGCTACTCAAGTTTTTTCTACCAAAATATTCTAATATATATAGGTTATTCAAAAAATACTCTACAACATTGCACCATTTCATCAAATTTTATAATTAATTAAATATTAATATTACCTATAATCTCAAAATATAACAGTAACAAATACCTCTAACAGAGTTAAACGAATTTATGATTATGCATCAAAAATAGTTTTTGTTAACTTTTTTGTTTGGTACTCGATTTTAATAGCTTGTCCATCAATTCGTAATAGAAAAATATAAATACCTTGAAAAGTCACCGTGCAACATTGTACTACTTCTAAGTATTTTTAATTATATATTGAAAAATACATCAAATGATTGCATTTGTTATGCAGTTGGCAAAAGAAGATTTGTTTCTTGTTTTATGGTATGCAAAATATTTTGGTTAATTTGGTTACATATGAATATATTTTTCAAATAATACTCTACAACATTGTACCACTTCATTAAATTTTATAATTAATTAAATATTAATATTACCTATAAACACAGAATATAACAGTTACAAATACCTCTAACAGAGTTAAAGGGATTTATGATTATGCTTCAAAAGTAGTTTTTGTTAACTTTTTTATTTGGTACTCGATTTTAATAACTTGTCCATCAATTCGTATTAGAAACATATAAATAATTTGAAAAGTTACCGTGCAACATTGTACTACTTCTTGTTATTTTGAAATATATACTGAAAAATACATCAAATGATTGAATGTGTTATGCAGTTTGCAAAAGAAGATTTGTTTTTTGTTTTATGGTATGCAAAATATTTTTGTTAATTTTGGAAAATCGTGCTACTCATGGTTTATATACCAAAATTGTCTTATATGTATATGTTATTCGAAAAATACTCTACAACATTGTACCACTTCATTAAATTTTATAATTAATTATATAATAATACTACCTATAAACTCAAAATATAACAGTAACAAATACCTCTAACAGAGTTAAAGGAATTTATGATTATGCTTCAAAAGTAGTTTTTGATAACTTTTTTATTTGCTACTCAATTTTAATAACTTTTTCATCAATTCATATTAGAAGAATATAAATAATTTGAAAAGTTCCTTGCAACATTGTACTACTTCTTGTTATTTTTAAATATATATTGAAAAATACATCAAATGATTGCATGTGTTATGCAGTTTGCAAAAGAAGATTTGTTTTTTGTTTTATAGTATGCAAAATATTTTTGTTAATTTTGCAAAAGCGTGCTACTCATGTTTTATATACCAAAATGTTCCAATATATATATATTTTTCAAAAAATATATATTAATATATTTTTCAAAAAATACTTTACAACAATGTACCACTTCATTAAATTTTATAATTAATTAAATGTTAATATTACCTATAAACACAGAATATAACAGTTACAAATACCTCTAACAGAGTTGAAGAAATTTATGATTATGCTTCAAAAGCAGTTCTTATTAACTTTTTTATTTATATTATATAATTATATATATATAATTTGAAAAGTTACCGTGCAACATTGTACTACTTCTTAGTATTTTTAAATATATACTGAAAAATACATCAAATGATTGCATGTGTTATGCAGTTTGCAAAAGAAGATTTGTTTTTTGTTTTATGGCATGCAAAATATTTTTGTTAATTTTGCAAAATCGTGCTACTCATGTTTTATATACCACAATTTTCTTATATATATATGTTTTTCGAAAAATTCTCTACAACATTGTACCATTTCATCAAATTTTATAATTAAATAAATATTAATATTACCTATAAACTCAAAATATAACAGTAACAAATATCTCTAATAGAGTTAAATGCATTTATGATTATGCTTCAAAAGGAGTTTTTGTAAACTTTTTTATTTGGTAGACACTTTCAATAATGTTTTCATCAATTCATATTAGAAAAATATAAATAATTTGAAAAGTTACCGTGCAATATTGTACTACTTCTTAGTATTTTTAAATATATATTGAAAAATACATCAAATGATTGCATGTGTTATGCAGTTTGCAAAAGAAGATTTGTTTTTTGTTTTATGGTATGCAAAATATTTTTGTTCATTTTGCAAAATCGTGCTACTCAAGTTTTATATACCAAAATCTTCTAATATATATATGTTATTCAAAAAATAATCTACAACATTGTACTATATCATCAAATTTTATAATTAATTAAATATTAATATTACCTATAAACTCAAAATATAACATTAACAAATACCTCTAACAGAGTTAAAGAAATTTATGATTATGCTTCAAAAGTAGTTTTTGTTAACTTTTTTATATGGTAAACGATTTTAATAACTTTTTCATCAATTCGTATTAGTAAAATATATATATTATAAAAAATTACCGTGCAACATTGTACTACTTCTTAGTATTTTTAATTATGTATTGAAAAGTACATCAAATGATTGCATGTGTTATGCAGTTTGGAAAAGAAGATTTGTTTTTTGTTTTATGGTATGCAAAATATTTTTGTTAATTTTCCAAAATCGTGCTACTCAAGTTTTTCCTACCAAAATATTCTAATATATATAGGTTATTCAAAAAATAATCTACAACATTGTACTATATCAACAAATTTTATAATTAATTAAATATTAATATTACCTATAAACTCAAAATATAACATTAACAAATACTTCTAACAGAGTTAAAGAAATTTATGATTATGCATCAAAAGTAGTTTTTGTTAACTTTTTTGTTTGGTACTCGATTTTAATAACTTGTCCATCAATTCGTATTAGAAAAATATAAATACCTTGAAAAGTTACCGTGCAACATTGTACTACTTCTTGTTATTTTAAAATATATATTGAAAAATACATCAAATGATTGCATTTGTTATGCAGTTTGCAAAAGAAGATTTGTTTTTTGTTTTATGGTATGCAAAATATTTTGGTTAATTTGGTTATATATGAATATATTTTTCAAAAAATACTCTACAACATTGTACCACTTCAATAAATTTTATAATTAATTAAATATTAATATTACCTATAAACACAGAATATAACAGTTACAAATACCTCTAACAGAGTTAAAGGAATTTATGGTTATGCTTTAAAAGTAGTTTTTGTTAACTTTTTTATTTGGTACTCGATTTTAATAACTTGTCCATCAATTCGTATTAGAAAAATATAAATAATTTGAAAAGTTACCGTGCAACATTGTACTTCTTCGTGTTATTTTTAAATATATACTGAAAAATACATCAAATGATTGCATGTGTTATGCAGTTTGCAAAAGAAGATTTGTTTTTTGTTTTATGGTATGCCAAATATTTTTGTTAATTTTGCAAAATCGTGCTACTCATGGTTTATATACCAAAATTTTCTTATATATATATGTTATTCGAAAAATACTCTACAACATTGCACCATTTTATAAAATTTTATAATTAAATAGATATTAATATTACCTATAAACTTAAAATATAACAGTAACAAATACCTCTAACAGAGTTAAAGAAATTTATTATTATGCTTCAAAAGTAGTTTTTGTTAACTTTTTTATTTGGTACTCGATTTTAATAACTTGTCCATCAATTCGTAG
>NC_051846.1:102312815-102319602 GCF_002237135.1 Teleopsis dalmanni | reverse complement strand
ATATAATCTTAATAATTGTTAGTTCTATAATTTTATTAAATTTGCACTTAGCTCAACACTTGTGTATTAAATGCAATATGTTATGATAAATCATAGTAGCAAAAAATTAAAACCCAAGAACCTAGAACTAAGCTTGAGACTCAGTTCAAAGATGAGCAGTGCGAAACTTAGCTAAGATCAACGAGTAACTGGTGAAGAATCTCATTAATTTAAGTACTAAAACAGCGTAGGGAAAAAATATACAGGTATGACCAAAAAGATTCTAAAAGCGTATTTAAACTTATTTTTGAAGTAGAACACAAATAGAAGACCATAATTCAAAAAATCCAAGCAAACATTGCTGCCAAACTACAATTTTCCGAAAATAAATACGCCATGGATTGCTAAGTTGGCCAAACCTATAGCCAAACCAAAAGTGAGCTATTGCTAAGCCAAAAATTAAGATATCCTCTTTAACTCGAAGTGCAAAAGACGTAAGAAAAGGTAATATAAAGAACTTCTTATACAAGTGGGAGATTGCAGGACTAGCAACTGAAACGCATTCCAAACTGGAAGTCAACGAACTGATAAAGTTAACAAGTAACTCGAATATACTGTAAGTCATATAAAAATAATTTATTTCATCAGCCACACAATGTTGCTTGTAATTTTAGAATTTTATCTCCAGCACTTACTTACTCCGGCACCTAAAGGGGCAGCTCTGCCTTCGCTAAAACTAATTAACCAACTAAAAATTTGATCTTTTGTTCCATGGTAAATGAAATCAAAGCAATAATGACTACAAGTATTCTAAAAACATCAGCTTTGCCAAAGTATTAAATTCAATACTTTTTAATTAGATTTTATTAAAATATTAAATATTTTATTAAAATATTTTACTAAAGTCAAAATCATCTTCAATAATTTAGTGGAAAAGATTTTTAAAGCTGTCAAAGCGATGTTGGCTCCATGTGGTAATTAAATTCTTTGGAAAATATGAACGTTGTGTCAGCGCTAAAGGCGACAATCAAAAAGGATTTGTGATTTTGAAACTACTGATAGCTGTCCCAATGAAATGATAAATTCTAATTAGCAGCATTGATTGCATTCGAAAAATTCATCTACTTTAGTTTCAATGATACATGTCATTTGTGTCCTTTTCATTTCGTTGATGCCGGACATGAGGGTATTGAAATACACACACTGCGTGTAATTCTGATTGAAGTTTCTTTCAGTGTGCAGTAGATAAATGCAATAAACCTCAGTTGATAAAACTTCTTTGAAAAAATAACATAATATACGTATAAAGACTTCATTCAGAATGACTCTAATATATATATAATTGTTAATATCTTTAAAAAACATCAAGTAATTAAATTCTTAGTAAATATAAAAGAGTATGGTTTATAATTTTATAAACGCAATCAAGCTAAAAGTTATGAAATGTTTATTATAATTAGGCCAAAACTTAAAACCCATGATTTTTCAATGTAAGTTGGTAAGCTTATAGGGTTACAAGGGATACATCGATGAGATGCAAATCCTACTGAAGCTGCTTCGGGAACTCGAGTACAATTAAGATTTGTTCGCAGGCTGCTGTGCACTTGACGCAGGGTATACAGATATATAACATGAATGGATTTGAATTAATTTATTTTGATCATACAATTATTAGTCCGACACTGATACAGTTGTGTGTTCTTTACAGTTTTTCCAAGACTTATGTCTGTTTGTCTCCAGATGTTATAGTCAAATGATCCAACAAATATGTTTTTCCCCACAGAATTTAAGCTCTTATTGAACATATATTCGAGTGTCCTTCTTTATATGTTACGCTGAACATTCCTTCGATCAGTTTGCCAAAATATAGCTGGCAGTATTTTATCAATTTAAATATAATTTTATTATTTACTACTTATAGTATTATATTATGTATTATATTAATTTTCTGGGTAAAACACATTCATAAAAAAAGCAGTACAGTTCTTCTTTCTACCTAAAGTTTATTTAATCACGTTAGTTACTACTAGATGGACTTCGGTTGGATCTATGGTTGAAAATCTAGTATATTCATCAGTGGCTTGAGTCATTAAGTAATAGATACTCAATTTTAAATTATGGATAACGGTTATATCGTTCAAAATAACATTACTTCTTCTGATAGTTTGTCGGATTTATTAATATGAAATTTAACGTCAATTTCAAATATGTCGACTTATATTTCAGTTGAATACAGATATTGAAGTGACATTTTAATATGATAACCGCTTTTACTGATAACTCTTAAAATAAACCGGGGAACTTATATATTCCAACTGCTTTGTTTAGATTGATATTATTATATTCATCTTGTGTGTGTGTGCGCTAATTCTTTTCGTATAATAGTTGAATGTAATTACTATATGGATTTGGTATTAATATCAGATGAAAAGTCACGTAGTTGGAATACTGCATCTAGATGTTGGGTAATTATTTAAGCTTTCCCGTGGTTTTTTTTCCAGCTAAAACATTACTGTATTTTTAGTTCGCAGCAGCTAGAGAAGTAAGTGCTTGAGGCGTCTGCTAGCTTTTATTAGAGAATACAATGTTTAATAGAAGTCTGAACATATCTCATAGAAATCTAAAAAGTATATATATACATAAATATATGTATATTAATATATTTATATAAAAAAATATATTTACAATTGAACTATATATAATGAGTGTCATTATCAACTTAACTTACTCAAGAGAATGATTTATGAGTTTTTCGTCAAACCTATCTGGATGTAAGAAACATGACTTATTAACTTATGTTGTTTAGCAACAAATTATGAAATAAATGAACACTTTAAATAAAAAAATCGATTAAGGAGCTTATTGAAGAACTAGTGCTTAGAAATGATGGACTACTCGACTACATCAATGTCGAAGCTTTGTAACTTCTGAATATTACAAACTAATTGAGAAGTTACTAAACTGAATAATGCCATACGTACTCTAAGAAATAATTCTTAGAATATTATTATCTTTCTATTATTAACATTTATTTAGTCCACAAATGTACAGCTTAAACTAAACTAATTAAACATTTTTAATATTTCAATATAAATTGTTTACACTTAACTTCGATTATATATAATTTCTATGATATTAATTAAAATTATTTTAGAGTTTTAACTTTATAATAATCTGTTTTAATTATATAATATAATTTTTTCTTCTCATTACAGGTAAGTCACATATCTTCATAATTTATATTAATTTTATGCTTAAAATGGTGCACGGTAAGTAACTGATATATATTTAACCACTTGAGAGAGTCGTTCTACGACCCGTAATAATTTTTGTGTATGTTAATACGTCTTTACAAAAAGTTAAAATATTTAGTAGAAGCTTATAAAAACATTTTAGTGCAAATTTTAAATGATTTTATTTTAACTAAAAAATTGTTAGAAAAATATTAAATATTGTTAGATAATATTTATATAAATGATATGTTGTGTGTCTCAAGGAATTTCGGTCTACATTCAGTCGTTATGTTCACTTAGTATCTTTATAATATTATATATACTTATAACAGTGGACATTAAACCTTACATATTCTAATATTAATATTTGCAAGTATTGAATTTACTCCCACATTGTAGTACGAGGGAAGTTAATAAATAGTTTAAGTAATTCTTACATTATTTAATAGAAAACTTACTTTCTGTACACATAGGTTTGTTTCTGTCTTCAACCAAAATATTGGGTTAGGTTAGGTAAGGTAGGTGTGGAAATCGATATTTTTAGTAATTGTTGTTTGTCCCATTCTCTATATAATAAGTAATCGTTTCTAATTTTTATAAATTATGTAAATAAATCGCTAGACCCGAAGGTCTGTGTATGGTACGTTAGTGCCAATCAGTTTAAGATGATTAAGATTTTATTACACATCAGCATATAATACTCAATATCATATGTGAGATATGTTAAATAATTGGAATATAGTACGTCATATTTAAAAAATGATATGTTTATATAAAGTTAAGAATAATCATATGTTAAAACTCTTGGTTTTTTCATTTACCTACAATCATTGAAGGTAATCTTACTGTTGCCAATAATAATTTTTATATTCTAATAAAAATCAGTTTGTAATATAAAAAAAATTAGAAAATTTGAAATTTTATGAGATATGTCACTGTCTTACGACACTAAATAAAATGTTCCTATTATTATTAAAATCAAATCATATATAATTATTTTCACTTAATATATTTTTTTTCAATTTAATTTCTGTTGTATGATATTACATTATATTTATTTATGTTGAAAGTATTTGAGCCAGTGCACTTGAGCACTTTTACTCTTTATTAACTCGAGGTATCTACAAAATCCTTCTTTACGCCTTGACTTCTTTACGATTAATGTATATCACTTCATCAGACTAAGCAATAATTGACCTTAGATCTGCAAATATATTATATTAAATCAGTAATTAAATACACAAACCCCTTATAAGACGAAACATTGAGTTTTAAAATTATAACCAAAACCATATTTAATTTTTGTATTTTTCTGTAAATTTTACATTAAATGAAAAGAATATGTCATTACACATTTTTATATATAATAATTAATTTACTTAAAACACAAGATTTTAATTATTTGAACTTTGATGGCATCCCTCGCTTATTTGAATACACCCATCAGCCATTATGGAACATGAATATTTCTTTGCTTGAAATTCATCAAAAATTTTGACAACAACATTGATTGCTTACTTGACTATGAAGGACTTTAGTAGAAACATCTATTATGTATTATGCGCTTTCCAAGAAGATGAACAGGAAAAAAAATAATATGAAAACAAAAACAAAACGTCCAACTTATCCTTTACATCCTTTTAGTTTCGTTAAGCCTTTGGGCTTGTATCCACTCACTTGGTACGTATTGATTTGGCCATACAGACAAATACACAAACACATAAACACACATATCTACTTCCCACTGCAATTGAGTGCTCGTATATAATGGTGTGCATAAGTAAAATGAATTTTTGTCTTGTTTGCATATTGAAAATTTTGAAATTTCATGTGTTCACATGTCATGGTAAGTAGTTGAAATGTTCCCCACCTACGCACCCCTGTTGCACTCTATTTTGTTTGATTATGTTTGCTTTTCTTGCTTATGTGTATGAATTTAAGTAGACATTTTTTTACTTAGTATCCAAATGTCCGTTAGTATGTGTGTGTGTGTGTGTTGAGTATAACTCCAAACATGATTCATATTTTCGGCGTTCATCGGATTTGGTTTGTTGTTGTTGTTATTGAGTTTTTATTATGTATGTTCTTTGGTTGAATTGATTGTCTTATCTTGTGTTTATGAATAGTTCACGTTTGCGTGAGTATGTCGATTTGTGTTGTAACTCTTTCACGTGTGTGGTTGTGCTTGTGTTTGTTTTGAGGGCTTCTCGTTCGTGATTTTCTTTGTTGGCACTAAGTTTTCTGTGTGTGTTGGTCATGTTTTAATTAATTTTGGGAACATCTTTTCCAAGTGTAAAATAAGGAGGGAAGTATGATAAATTTGCCAAAAAAATTGTTGTTAATATAGTAAAGAAATGTAATGAACTTTTTCAAGGAAGTTATTTAATTTGAAATATTTTTTTTAATCCAAAATATAGTATAAGTTTATTACAATTTTTAAAGAAATTTGGCTCAGAACTGTGTCCATATACTTCTAAGTTCTTTTCTATTTGAAACCTAGAGGAAGAAAATAAATGTTTTGCAGTCCTGGTAGTAAACACAAAAAGTAATTTCATGTAAGTACTGGAAGATGTGTACATTTCGATATAAATATTTTAACCTTATATACCTCAGAGTCCCAACAATCTGTGAGGTACTACATTTATAGTCATGTTTATTGTATTAGTCGAGTGAGAACTAATGTTGTTATATTGTTATATAGGCAGGTATATATATTTTATTTGAATATAAAATTAAAATTGGCTAAAGGTGCACAATAATAGCAATATAACAAACCAGAAGATTAAATTTCTTCAGAACATTCGTAATGCCATATAACGCGTTTCAAATCTCGATGTATCTGACAACTTTAATATCTCAGCGGATGCTTATAAAATAACAAGAAAAGCAGAAGCACATTGTATACGGTCCCATATAAACAAAGAAACTAGCAGGCTTTTCGAAGTCAAGGACCTGATCCACCGAAAAAAAAACCTATGAAGTTATCATAAAAAATGTTTAGACGCACGTCCTGCTGCAGGCAGGACATAATTATATCTTAAGGATAAAAGAACAGAAAGGTCATCATTTTTCGATCAATAGTAAAAAAGTGTGATTGGTTTAAAGTTGACCCAGTTTTCATTGGTTTCTATTCCGCTAAAATTTCATAAAATAGCAAATACCTGAAAAACTAATAAGTCCTTATTTTTTCTAAAGTTGTATTTTAAGATTTGTAATAAATATACATTGTTTTATAGAAGTACAAATATTTTTAAAAATAACAAAAAATTTTTTGTTAGATCTTATATGGGAGTTGGGCTTGCAGTGGGTGTAGTGAGGCGAAATGTTCTGAACTTTTTTAATACAGTATTAATGCATTTATCAATATATTTATGCGATAAACTGATTACAGAAAATTCATTCCAAAATCTATATTTGAAGACAACATATTTTAATATATATACTAGTTCAGAAACTATTGAGCTTTGGTCGTATAATTTCAATTTTGCTACATTGTGCGTCGTCTTAATGGGAAGAGAACACATGATCTCATAGTCATTCAACGCAAAATAAGTGTTTTAAATCTCTTCCTAAAA
>NC_051846.1:102302706-102312715 GCF_002237135.1 Teleopsis dalmanni | reverse complement strand
ATACTATTGAGTAAAAGTTCTTTACATACTAACTCGAAGAAGAATATAATAAAGTACTCCTATATGAACAAATATTCAAGCCAGCCTCGTCTTATGGTGTTCTTCAAACTTATTTAACGCTTTCTAAATAGGGAAAAAATAGGAATTGTGAATACACCTTGACATGTCATGAACACTGATTTTTATAGTGACCACAAATTAAGTTCTATTACTAAAGAAAGAAGAAACACAAGTAAAGTTGCATTATAGTGGACCATATGGACATGTGAACAGACATGCCGGATATTTTCTGAATGGCTCATGCCTCATTCGTCAGTTAATTCGTAAATAACAATATGACTTTATTGATAAATAAGAAAAACAGCAAGTAAACAAATATATTTCTTTTATTAATGAATAATAATTTACTATATGTAAACTACTTGTTAGTTTGAAAAACTAGTTATAGTTTACAATTATACAAAAATAAATTACACTCTGTAGGTTGTATGTCTAATTTTAAAAATCAATTGTTTATAAACAATTGTTTAAAAAAAAGGTCAGTAAAATAAAATAAGTTATATTACTTATTTTATTAACTACTTTAAATAGAAAATACTTTCACAAATAAATATATATACATATCAGCGTATTTAAATAAATGTATTTACAGAGGTATACGATTGAACATTGGTATCCACTATAGATTTTATACTCTCAACGTCTCGCTCTTTCTACTCGACGTTTTTATTCAGTTTAGTTAAAGAAATTAACATAGCACTCCCTTTTATTTGAAATACTATAGATCCAAACATAATATCAGATCGCAAAGCGCATAAAATTCAGAAATATACTACGGGAAAGGCATAAAATATATACAATATGTATGTAAAAGTTAAGCTCAAAAAATATTATATAAAAATTAAATATATGTACAAGTTAGTTGTTAATACGGTTGTTGAGTACCGACTTCTAATACCGAATGTTTATGATCGACTACTGCTGCCGATTGCCTACTCCCGACTGACAACTACTACTGCCACTACTTGGCTGCTTGACCGACTTCTACTTGACTGCTTAGCCGACTTCTAGATGACTGCTTAACCAGCTTACATGTATCTCTTACAAAATATATATTTTTATATCACACAGTTACAGTTCAGTCACACAGTTGACCGGTAAAGTTGATCATATGAATAATAAATCTTTTTGTGCAATATTTCGGGCATTACTTAAATAATGGTTGACAGAATCTGCTTACGAGGACAACTATTCGTCAAGTAATTAAAGAGTTGTAGTATTTATGATGTCAAAAATCCAACCCGTGAAAAACGCATACTTATTGTTTAAAATAATAATTTTGTGAACCAAAATGTTGAGAAGAATCCAGTACAGTTAAATAGACCTCTTTCTGGAAACTTTGTCCTTATAAAAAAATAACAGGAAGATTTTTCACATAAAATACAGTTGACCCAAAAACTTGAAGTAAATAGCTCTTTATTATGTAAAAATTTTGCACATCAAGCTTTGGAGAGGAGTGAAACAGGTCCATTATATTATGGAAGCATTAACACTGGTTGCCATTTCTTGTTAAATAGCTTAGAAAATATACAAACCCAACATTTTTGGCATATAGCAAGTCCACAGGTTGTTTACGTAATACGTTTACATTCAATAAAAAATAACGGATTAGTGTGGTTCACAGTTTCGGTGTATAATTACTGTTCCACAATTTTTGTCAATGGAATATGTTAAAGAGATTTGAATTTTTCAACTTGATCAAGTCTCGTAATACAATTTATTGACAGAAAGATAATGGGTTTTTGGCAGTACTCAAAACAACTGTATGACCAGCCAAAAATTTAATTCATTAAAAATAATAAGAATAAATTTTAATAATGAGATTATTTGACCAGTACGTTATGTTTTTTAAAATTATAATATTTGCTTAGGCTACTTTGGTCTTGTGAATAATAATATTAACTCACTTCATTTTTTTCATCCAATGTTTTTCAACGTCTTCAGGGGTATCTAAAAGATTGAAGATGTTGTAAGAAAAACCAACGAAGCGTCGGGTGAAAAAAATGAAGTAAATTACTATTTATTTTCATCTCAATCACAAAATCGGCGTAGCCTAAACAAAAATTATTATTTATAAGAATAAATTTTATGCTTGCAATACCACTATCGTTTGTTGAAGACCTCTCCATTGAAAACAATAGTTCATTTTTATAAATTAGTTTCTTTCGTCAGAACTAACGTTAAAAATCAATTTAAAACGTAGTCAAAAAATTCTCTACTTCTCATTAATGTGCTATTTTAAAGCACTATTTATTTCTACATATTAAACATGAAAGTATATAAAGAACAACGACTAAATGCGAGGTTGTGATTTATAATTTATTTTAATATTTATTGTTTCGGACCCAAATAATATACTTGCATGTTCGTAATCATCGCAAGCATAAGTATCCGCCATAGAAAAACTGCAATATCGTCATCAGTTCTATGAAATTTTATCGTACTTAGGACTTAGCAATGAAATACGATCTCATATAACTTTTTCTTTTTTTTTTTTTAGTACTGACATGAAATCAGTAGAAATTTATAAATAAAGTGAGCACACAAAAATAGTTTTCTGAAGGACTGTTTCACTTTTGTCAGGAATATCCAAAACATATTTTGGATTTTTTCTAAAAAAAATAAATTTTGAACATGAAACAACTAAAAATACACAAAAAAGCAAAACAAAAACAAAAACCAAAAAATAACAATTTTATTATTGAATAATTTATAAAATTTTAAGAAGTCAGTTCATGTCCAAAAACCATATATTAAATTAATGGCGCACCCAAGCCTTCTATTTTAATTTTAACATCTGTATTTCAAAATATTTTGGGTTTTTATCGGATTCTGCCACTGTTTTACATAATTAGATATAACAGTATAATATTCTAAACCTAGTTAATAATCACACATAATGCCTCCGCGAAAGAATGGTTTTAAAATTTAACAAATAAAATCAAAAAGAAAAAACAAACTAAAAAAAAATAATAATAGTTAATTAAATCAATTATTCTAAGGTTAATGATTTGGTTTTATTATCATATATAACACAGCTAATGATTTAGATACTGAACTTTAATAGCAAATCAACAGAATTCCACACTCCGGTGAGAACTCCGGTGAGCTAGCTAATGAACACTGACTCTGAGCTTTAAATTTGGTAGGACACGAATTCAAAATTCGAGACTTGTACTTGCAGTCTCAAAAAATTATTTAAAAAAATTATTAACTAAATGCAGGAAATAAATGTAAGATCACTTATGATGAGTATACTCGAGACAGTTGTCGAGAATCAAGAATTAAATTAATTAAAATTAATAAAATAATTTTTGTTGCAATTTCTCTACTTTTCTATAAAAATCTGTCTACTTTCTTTCGTCAAAGAAGCGGAAAAATCAAAGTTGTAAAATATATAAACATTATTTAAAACTGTAGTTATTTAGTATGTAGTTTTTAAATTGTATCTATGAATTTATATTTTTCTTAAAGTTCAGTGAAGTTTTTTATATCTGCACTTCATTCGATATTAATTTAATGTCATGTTATTTTAAAAAACAATTTTAAATCATTTTTAATTTATTCCCGATACACAATATACACGTACACAAATAAGAGTTTATGCACGGCTATCCACAGATAGGGGCTCGAGGCAGGAATGGGCGTTCCATACTTAACCGACTATCACAAATAATTTTTCGCCGCTGGCGTTGCTTTATTAAATTTTAAAACAATTTTTTATTACGGCTTGTTTATCGTTGCGCAAATGAGATGTCAAGCGATGCGGCAGCTTATATGTAAATTAAAATTACAAATGAAAAGAATAATAATTTAATGAAAATTAAAAAAGGGAAACAAAGTGAAAAATTGAAATGTGCAGAATAAAACAGCAGATTTTAACTGCTGACAGTTTTTCGCTTTTGTGTTATAATAAAGTTCAGAGGCATTTCCAGATACTAAATTGGTTTTTCATACTCAGATTGAAATGGAAAATTAAAATTGTTCAAAATATTATTAAATGAGCAATCGAACTTAATGCAATAGTAAGTGCTTCCGCCAAAGTCTATGCAGGCTGTGGCTACTTTTTAACCTGCATAAATAATGTGGTCGGATTCATTCCGAGTTGGGTAAATTACGATTACAGGCATGACTAAAAGAACTTAACTTATTGCGAATGATTTCTCATTTCTGGCTGCATTTACCGAACCAACCGAACCAACCGATCCAACTGAACCAACTGAGCCGATGCAGCCCAGCAGAGCTGAACTATGCCTATAATTATGCGCATTTTTCGTAATTAAATATTCCTTGTAATTTGCATGCTTACCACAGACAAACGTTGCCTCACATGAACGCGACTTATAATGGCTACTGACGTAGCTACAGGGAACTGTTGGGGTGAACTTCAGATTCTGTACTGTCAATTTATATAAAAAGCAAAATTTAAGCAAAATTAAAAATGAAATCATAAAATATAAAAAGAAATGCCTAAATGATTAATGTATTTTGCTGAGCGTATGAGTAATTGCGTTTAAGTGCACTTGTACGACGGTGTGTTTGTCGACACATAAATAAAATACTTTTGTTCCTTAATTATAGGCAATAATAATGCAATCATTAATTTATTGTCCTTAAAGTTGAAAGAATTACACAGTTACTTTAATTGCGTTATTGTTATTCTTATTGTTGTTGTTGTTGTTGTTGTTGTCTTCGTATGCACAAAACCAAGGAACCAAGCACTTTTTTCATTTCAATTTCCGGATTAAGTCAAATAAATATGCTGAGTTTTGTGTTTAAATTTTGCTGTGCTCGCTTCTATCTGGAATTAAAAGAGAGAAATTTCTGACTTCATCTCAGTTCGGCGGAAGTTGTCTTAAACTTTTAAAAATTCCTTTTATTCGCACCGGATATTAAATTTATAGCACATAAAATGAAAAAAATATTAGCTGTTTAACTTTTCAACAAACATAATAGCTTTCCTCATGTTTTCACTGTGTACTTTGATGTTTGGCAAATATGATTTTCAATAATTTTTACTTTATTTTAACAGCACTTCCCTTTTAGCTACTAATACATGCACAAAACACGCACATACAGCATCCGCAGGAAGTTGCTTTGTTGACAGAGGAACTTATATGCAAACGTCACCCCATAAGGATGACGAGCAGGACGCGCACTGTTGAATGACAGAACCGTAAGTTTATTAAAAGGTAAGATTAAAAAATCACTGCATGTGGAACCTTTCTCACAACGTCGTGTATAGTATGTCATTGACGGAAGTTTAAAATGATAAGGTCGTAAAAGTAAACTAATAAGCAAACAGAATTCTATATGTTTAAACATAAAAATTTTTTATATTTTGAATCATGTATGTAAATAAGTTTTTTATTCGTCGAAATGATTTTCGAATAAATTACTTTTATTAAATAATGTAAAGAATAATATAAATTATAGTAACTTAGTCTTTTAAGTACATACAAAATAAATAAAATTTCAGATTATTATCTTTGTACCAAAAAGGGTTAATTTCCTCCATACTAGTTGCAATTCAATTAAGTGCATTAATGTTTTTTCTTTTTTGTTCAAAAGTGCATTTTGACTTAATAATGGCTAAAATAAAATAATAAACCTACTTCTCACCATTGATTTAAAAAAACTGCACACCACTTTTGTAATATTCCAACATATTATGAAAATTTTCGGTGCCTTCTGAAAAAGCAAAAAATCTCTAGAAGATATGGATAGCTGATATATAAGCTACTACTAATATAAGCTTCAGTCCAATGCACTGAAGAACTTTAATTCTCAACCTTGAGATAACAAAATCTAAGAAAATATTTTGCATTGTTGTCTGTCCTTACCAACATTTAGATATAATCCTATATACATTTTTATTTTGTCCAATTTGATTTATTTTTTCCACATCTTTACAAATCCTCATAGTTGTAATTTTCGATACGGTTTTCAACAGATATATTTTTTTAGTGTGATACTTAAAATGTTATCAGTAAATAATTGCAACATATTTATAAAGTTGAATATATTTTTATAAAGTCGAAAGAGTCGAAAGTATATTGTCCCTACTACATATGTGCCACGTCAAATTATATTTATTATTGGTTCATGTCCTTTGAAATGTGTATATAAGGCGTGTATATATATACTATAAAGGATGATCTATTATTAATTGTTATGGATTATTAAGAAACTATAGTTTCTTAATGTTCTTAGAACCTTGATGAATTTAATCAAAAACATAATCAGAAACAGAATTTTAGAATCCTTTAACAAATGATCCTGTAGATAAACTGTGTACTAGGTGGATTGATAAATTCCTAACTTCATAACAGGTGGCAATGTCAGAATAAAATCAATTATATTTTGTATGTCTGGTAAGTTTTCAACGGCAGCTGTAAAAGTTTCAACTTCATCAGATGTTTGGTTAGCTTTTTGCATATAATTAAAATAGTGTACCTTGATTTTTTATAAAATGGAACAAATTATTTATAAAATGGTACAAAAACAGTAATAATATTCCACCATTTAAAAAGGAATGACCAATGAAGCAATGAAATTGGAAATGAATTCTGTTTACTGCAATCTCTTAAACTTGCATCATCGTTAAGAACAATAAGATATTGGAAAGCTGAATTTAAACGTAGTCGTACAAGTGTTTTTTGAAAAGAGCGTCTGGGTCTTCCAAAAGAGGTCACAACTGAAAAAGCAATGAAAAAATCCACGATATTGTGTTGGATGATCCAAAAACTAAATTGCGTGAGATAATTGTGACCAGCGTTTGGTCACAATTGACCAAAAACGCCAAAGACTTCGTCATTCAAAACATTGTTTGGAAATGTTTATGCACAATATAGCTGACTGTGAGTATCGAGTATTGACAATTTATGAAACATGGATTCATTACTTCACACTTGTTGGAAAAGGCAGAGAATAAGCAGAGCTTGGGGATAGTGCTCCCAAACAAACACGAACTCAACAATCAGCTGGAAAAGTTTTGGTTCCGTATTTTGAGATTCAAGTTGAATAATTTTCATAGAATAATTGGAAAAAGGAAAAACAGTAACATCAGATCACTATTGCGTGTTATTGGATAAATTCAATGAGGAAAATTGAATCAAGAAAAACGACCACATTTGTTAAAGAAAAAAATTTGTTTTTGCCGGATAACAATCACAGGTCAATGAAAACCATGGCAAAGTAAAATAAATTTCGGTACGAATTATTTCCTTACTGAACATATTTCATATCCTCCAGTTTTGGTTCCCAGTAACTATTACCTATTTCCGAATTTGAGAAGATGGTTCCAGTAAAACAGATTTGAATTATATGATGAAGTGGAATGAGAAACTTAGGTACATTTTCGAGGACTTGATAAATCATATTATTTAAAAGATATGTAAATATTGAAGTATCGTTGGACTCGATATGTTGAGCTATAAGTGCAATATATTGATGCCTAAAATATAATTTTCCAAAAAAAATACGTTTTTATTACTTAGACCGGAAATTTATCAATTGACCGTATGTTATATCCATGCATTATTTATGGTAATATGTAAAACTTCATGCGATCTAATTACTTTTAACTTTTAATATAATATTATTCACATTTTCTGACTTTATTCAATATATTATGTTTTCCAAAACTCAACAACAATATATGTACTATGGGAAGTGCTTTAGAAAAATGAGGGACTGCATAAAATCCCTTTGTGATTTAATCCTTTGAAAAAAGTTTCCCTCGTTTTATCTTGAAATTTCCCAGTTCCTTAAAAATTCATCACAAATATTGCTTTTTTAAAAAATGTAGAATATTAAAAACGTTAATCCTATACTTTTCCCTTTGACTTTCTAATGTTCCCATCGCATATCAATTTAAATCAAAGGCCTTCAAGTAACCACCTTTAGAAACGCCCCTTCGCAAACGCCTACATTAGTGCAGTTTGACTTCTAAGTTGGATTTCTTTGTGTTTGCTTAAGAAAGCAATTCGTTTATTTCTTAACATGCAGATATTTACATTATGAGATAATGTTATTAGTTTGCCACAAACTGTTTACTTAGTACATATGAGCCGATGTTATTTCATAATAATTTAATTAAAAGATAATATTCAAAAACAATTGCACAATAAAGTGATTAGATTTCGGTTATTATAAGCAAATCCGATATTGATTGTTATTAAGCAAACAATAATAAAAACAGGAATGTGATTAGCAGAGACTACTGTGAGACTTAGGGTATTTCTGCTAACCAATATGTCAGTAGGAAATTTATTCTATTCTATTATGCGAATATATTAGAGAAATGGATGTTAAAAGGACAACATACTTTGCTAGTTGCTTTTGCAGTACAAAAAGCTAGGAATATAGCTGATGCTTGAACCCTTTAATGCTGCAACGGATTATGTCCTGGTTTTACACTAAAGAAACGCAAACATAATTTTATATGCATTTTTTCCCCATGTAAATATTTTTACTCACAAAGCAAATTTGTTTTAACACACAAAAGAGTCAGTTCGTTGAAATCAGAAATCCTTTTTAAACAAACGATAAAATTTCACACCTTCCTTGACTTAAAAGCAATTCTTAAATAATTCGAATAAATATTATACTAAAATAAATAATATTACATTATTTTTTGAAGTATAATAAGAAAACAATAGCAACTAAAAAAGAAATAATAGTATTCACCAGCGTGAACACTAAAAATGACGCTAGCCTAGAGATTCAACGAAGAATCACTCTTGCTAACAGATGTTACTTCGGGCTAAGTGGGCAATTGAGAAATAAAGTCCTCTATACATAATCAAAATTCACGCTCTAGAAGTCTGTACGATGCAGGAGCGTGCACAATTACCAACAGTGATGAAAAGGCATTAGTAGCATTTGATAGAAAAATTCTTTGAACGATCTATAATACCGTATGCGTTGGTGACGAGTGTCGAATTAGGTAGAACGCTGAGCTGTATGAGCTATGCCGCTGCTTTAACATAGTTAAGGGCATAAAAATTTGAATGGAAGAAAGTGCTCCGGCTAGGAAGATGTTTTTTTCGGCACACGCAGGTGGAAAATGCGATAGAACACGTCCGCATCTGCGATGGAAGTACCAGGTGACCAACAACTTGGGGCACTTGGTACTACCAACTGGCGACAGCAAGCAATTAATCGGGCTGGCCAGCGGAGGTTACTCGGCGCGGTCAAAGACAACTTACATCTATAATGGCCAACTGAGTAAGTAAGTAGCTTGTTTACGAATAATAAAATTCGCATAAAGGTGAATTCGCCTTTTAATTCAATAAAGGTGCCAAATTCCTTTTCCTTTTGACAGCCCGTATCTCGATATATAATAAAAGTAAGCCGTGAAAAAGTTATTTGTGATTTCTTAAATCAAGAAATAAGTTCCTGAAGTAAAGACACTTCGAAACGAGACAAGACGTTGATATATATTCAACATATGTGCAGATTAGTTTACAAATATTCTTGTGGTTAGATTCTTTTAATGTTATTGATGTATTCGTATGACTTTCATAAACTTCTACTGTAGTTACTTTATTGAAAATAATAATAATAGCAGATAATTTATAAAGTAAATTTTTACCCAATAAAGGAATTTTAATCGTTAAGTTCTTAATATTAAATTTTTCACCTAAGTTAAAAAACGCTTACTGAACTATTTCAAATTTATAAAGAAGTTGTTTGTGAGTTTTATATATAGAAAATATTGGCAGTTGACCAAATAGTTAGAAAGACTTTTCGGCTGTCGTTGTAGTTGAAAAAAGGCGACCATGAACATCTTAGATATTTTCTGTTTAAGCTAAAAACTTACACGAAACAAACAAGTAACAAATGAAGTAGTCTTTCCTGTAACTCAACGGAAGATTTCTCCACATTGAAAAACAACTCCTGACGCGTGAAAATTAGAGAATTGCAAAATATTCACATATCCTCT
>NC_051846.1:102298938-102302606 GCF_002237135.1 Teleopsis dalmanni | reverse complement strand
ATGTTTTAGATTGGAAACATTGGATAATTGCCAGGTTTGAGTCTGCTGCTGCACCCCATAATTGAGCTCCATAACACTACTTTAGTTTAATTCTACTTGGAAATCACATACTTAAAAAATGAAGTTAATACTGAGTAGTACTGTATCTATACGGAATTCAAATGTAATTATTACTAAATGTATGTAAGTACTCATATGAAATTTGTTGTTGTAGATTTTTTACATAATATTAACTAAAATACTAAAGTTCAATAGAAGTTTTATTTCACCCTCTAGACTACATGTATAGTGGACTATAATCCTATAACTCCTGTTAGTGCATTGTGTCTCCAAGTTAACCTAAATATTCTAAAATTACCGGCAGTGTTTTTTACGTTACCTTAGATGATCTCATCATTACCGTAGTGTGTTAAAAAATAATGAGAACTCTTATAGAAAGATGTTTAACACAGTGATCGTAGAGTTTAATATGTAAGCGAAATGTTTAAAATTCGAATATCCTATAAAATGTTTGGTATAAATATGTATTATCGGTTCTTGCAATTGTTACACAACTAATCTCCTAGTTAATTTCTAATGCATTTGATTTATTAGTATCATTAGTTAAATCTTTTGTAAGTGGTTATAAAGGTTATTAAGGTATTATTTCATATACAAAAAGACGTGCCTAAGTACTATCGTTGCAATTTTAAGTATTATCTAAGCATTTCAAGTAGTATTAATCTTATTATTATTATTATATTAATTATTTAATTATCTGTTTGTAGAACTACATATTGGAACTATTTAGTGAAATTAAATCTTCACTGTCATGTAAATATATGGACCGCTCCATTATTTAAATTTGATAATCCTTTTAGAAACAATCTCAGAGTTCAATTGATTCAGTTAAATGACTATACAAAATTATACATATATTTTTTTATTTACGTCAGTTAAATCGTCTTTCAAATGAGGGATCATTAGATCCATTGATTCCACATTTCAGCTATTAATGACGTTCTAGATATAACAAGTAAGTTACAATAAGTACCTTGCAATATTTATGTTGCTCACAGTAAGTTCAAAAAATGGAACGTTTATTGTTATTCATCGATGAAGCATAATACTCCAATATTTTTTTATTCTAAAAAGTATTTTAAGCAAACGTAAAAAAGATAAATTTATGAAAAATAGAATAAGTGATTGAAAATCAATCAAATATTAAAATTTGAGTTGTAAATGGTATATTCTAGGAGAATGTGCAAACCACTTACCATTATTGTAAACATTTATTTAATCATTGAAAACGTTATAATCTTCAGTTAAAATTTTATATTTTATCAAAAAATAAAAATAATACTTTTCCAACTATCCTCTTCAGTTAGGAATACTTAAGTTCAAATCCTTCTCGTCCTCGAAAATTTACGTGTATACAAGTACGTATTATATATTTTTTTATATATATAATTTTATATAATATATAAACTATTTTAAGATTCCTTTGAATATGATTAAATTAATTCCACATAAACTAAATCAAATTCAAAATAAATTAAGCATAAATCAAATTTAAATATTAAAATAAATCTTATAAAAATACTATAAATATATAATATGAATATGAATAAAATATAATAAAGAATAAAATAATATATACAATTTATTATTTATTGCATTATCTTTATTGTTTTTTTTAGGGATTCTTTCTTTTTGACTCCACTCAGATTAAATATAGCTATTTATTATTGATCATAAGTTTCTATAAATCAATTTATCTTTTCTACCCCAACAGAAAGAATAGACCTATCTTTTATTTCTCAAAAACTAATTGAAGACTGATTCTTGTTTTTGTTTCGATTAATATTTTTCTTATTATAACATACTGTATTAAAAAGCATTAAGGATAAGCTAGAAGCAATAAAAAGTCCTAATCACACAATGACATCATTTACTACAAGATTATGATAAATAGAATATATTTTCTTATCGCCAGAAAGTCGACCCTCCTAACTTCTGCTTGTTAAAAAATCTACCAAAACATATCAAAATAAATCAATTTTGGTTTAGGCATTTTTCGATGTAGTTATTAATTTATCGAAATGTATTGCCAAAACTCACAAATAATGACTACTACATGTACTGAAATGTACACTCTTAACAATTCATGACCCTTAATATAACACCAATCATATCTTACAATGAACGTAATTCACGTTCTCATTTCTTACTTAGATACATTTGAGTACACAAATATTAGGCCTATCATACTTCATTCGGTAATTACTGAAATGTGGTCCTAGTCGTTGGTCTCTATGATCGAAGACTAAAGTCTTTACAATACATGCCTGTGAGGTAGTTTTGGTGGTACTAGATCTCACTTGGTGGGTTTCGCTGTTCTCTACCTTTCTCTTTAAATTAATCAAATTCAATTGTTTTTAGCACGTTTCTTAATCGTTATTATAATAAAAAGTTTGTCTATTTAAATTTTAATATTAAAATATAAATAAAAATTACTATTGTTATTTAGTGAAACTGAAATATTGAACGAAATTAAGATATAAATGAAAACTGGTTTACTTAACTAGCACAAATATCTTTTTGTCGAATTAGAGTTTGACATTGAATTACTCTTTACGCGGCCCTATTCTATGGTCATGTTCTCTAGTCTCGTATTAAGTTCGGTTACCGTTCCACCAACTCTTGTTCATTCGACCAGGAGTGCGATGTTTATTTAATAATGCCAATGGTATGGCATATGCAGTTAGGATTCATTCAGATATAAAAGTCGACCAAAGATCTTACAAAGTTTTATCACACTGTGTTATCGTTTATAGTATACGTTATACGGTAGTAGTATACAGGTAGAATAAGTGATCTACAGATTAGAAGTATATTACAGTTGCTTAGTATATCCATGGTACCACCTATTGCTAGTGGTAAATATTCATCTGGTTATGTCGCTATTATTGGTAAGAACGTTACCGAGATTGATATAACTCTGATTAGTCTGAAGAGTATAGTTACTATAATTTAGCTTATTTTCCGAATATCATATATTTTTGCTAGTATAATTACTGTAGAATATTGTACCATTACGATGAATATCATGCCGAAATAAATAATTTCACGAGAAAATGGGCTATCTTGTATGAAGCCTCTTGCATAAGTAAAACTTTCGGAATGGATTGATTTAACCTTAATCATTCTTTGACAAAGTTGTAAATATTTCTCAACTTTAACCTGTAGTGGCATATTAGCTTTGCAGCGATGACATATTGACAATTTTTGTGTAAATGATTTCCCTAAGGGTTTGTCGAATACTACTTTATAATCAACAAGAAGATCGTAGGTGTTCATGTTACTATATATTTTTCCAGTATTTACTTTAATGTAAATATCTGATTACTGATAAGGTTCAATGAGTGAGTTAAAATAGGAATTTAGTTGTTTATAATTATAGAATTTTAAAGGACCTTGTGGTCGCTCCTGCCATTACAAAAGTAGGAACTGCCACAAAAGTAAGTAAAAATCAAAAGTAAAATACTCGCAATAATTACTGATTTTTATGGTTTAAAAAAAAAACAATCAGAAAAAAAATATGTTTTGCAATCAATATAACAAATAAATTAAAAATTTTTTTTGTATTAAGATATCTAAGACGAAATTCTGATCTGATGATAAATCTT
>NC_051846.1:102272214-102298838 GCF_002237135.1 Teleopsis dalmanni | reverse complement strand
GCGGAGCACTGCAACCATAGTTGATTTTTTGTGCAGCAACAGACTCTAACCGAACAGAAGATATTCTGCTTTTCGAATGAAAGCCAGAATGTCAGCCGTTAAGGACATCCTAATGTCAGAAAGAGAGCAGTTCTCATTCCAGTGACCTCCTGCTGGCCTAGATCAAGACTGGGCACTCACAGAGAATGTGATTGGAAGTCTCATCTGCTTCTAGGCAGAGTTGACAATCAATCTCTTCGGACACACTCATTTTGTTAAGGTGATAACGCAGTATCACCTTATGCCGACAACAACCTCAAGACTGTTCTGCTGAAGAAGGATACCTTTCCGTAACTGTGGTTGCCATAAGTATGGTCGAACTTAAACTTTGGATCACCAAGCCACATGTTTATCTAAGACTTAAAAAACAATATTTATAATAAAATATTTTGTAGACTTTATATTGCTGTAGGAATTTCCTTTATACAACCTGAGCGATCATAGAAGCAATTGTGTGATGCTTTGCAAATACATACAATATCATGTCTATCGAAATACTATTTCTTGAAATTGCTTTTACAGTAATGATGAAAGATAATCTCTAAAAATAATGCAGGTGTCGGAGTTATTTATGATACAATTTATAGTACACTATCTACTTACAATTATACAAAAGTCACCCATTACAGTTTGAATATCATTCATATGGTTTTTGGAAATATTTATAATAGAGTTCCTTAGTTTCAACATCCTGTTCATTCATCTATCACATACATAGGATTGAAATTAAACAATTTTTTAACTATACTATTATAGCTAGTATAAATATTATAATATACTACAATACTACTATATACTACATACTATACTAATATTATTATACTGTTATAGCGACTATATTTGTTGGTAGTAGTCTTCTTCTAACCAGAAAGTTAATTTAATATTCTCGAATTCGTCATTAAATGCATGGCCATTTTACTCAATATGACAAGACGATTTTATGAATCAATATAAATGACAAATCAAGGAAACTCACTAAATAAAGTGCTATCTTCATTACTACTTAGAATAATAATATAGTCCATTAAATTAACAAATGTCAAGAACCACAAGACATGTTTCAAAAAATATCTAAACCTGGTTCCACAATATATTTTGTTTTCGCATTACTGCGCTTATTTCCTAAAAGTCATTGGATGTATGACTTTTTAAAGTCATAGTTTAAAACAGTATGACCTGAAACATTTGGTAATGTGAAGGATGCAGAACGGTCGAGAAAGGTTTTTGGTTGCTCTTGATTTACATCTTCACTCAGAAAATTATTTCGCTTACCACAAATGAATAATTCGTCAACTGTTTTTCGTTGGGGTCAAAAAATTCGTCAAATGCTTTTCGTTGGTGACCTCATTTACAATAAATTCGTGAACAGTTGCTAACATTAAGGAAGTATTACATATGTACCATAAATCCTTAAGTCACTTACAGGAAAAGTATTTTCTCGCAAAACTGCTCTATAAACTGCTCTATAAACTGCTCTATAGTTTTTTGAATGTAGATTTCTTTACTTTACAACAACTTTATTTGTTTCTCATAGATAATTGTAGTATGTCATTTATTTAGTGTTACAGTAAACCACATATTAATAAAAAATGGCATTATCGTATTTACTATACAAATTTCAATGACCTCATATGTAATTTAAAAAGTATTTCACTATAATTAAGTAAAAAACCTGATATGATAAGTCATAATTACTACATTTAGTGTTAAATAAAATCAAAACAAACCATTTATTTTAAAAGATCCGATAACTTTGCAGTAGTAACACCGTTTTAATGCACTAGTAACTTCACTTTTTTTATGTCATTTATTGGAAGTTAAGAACAGCAAATCCCAAGAATTGTCTTACATTAACAATTTGCCTCATGAGCAACTGCT
Source organism: Teleopsis dalmanni (assembly GCF_002237135.1). NCBI lineage: Eukaryota > Metazoa > Arthropoda > Insecta > Diptera > Diopsidae > Teleopsis > Teleopsis dalmanni. The sequence goes on along the minus strand of NC_051846.1, from coordinate 102,296,921 downwards.
GGTTGATTATCATTTACTATCTCACTTGGACTGTGCTCAAACTGAGCCTGGGGATACCTGATGACAAATAAATCGTTCGATTAATAAATTTATAAGGAAATATGCCAGTTACCTGTTCGCATCTGTGAGAATGCGAGTTCAATCCAACATGTTCATCTTCCTTAATTGTTGACTATTGCAGCATAAAGTAATTGCGATTCGATTTCAAATTTCTTAATTTGGTGCTTAAGATAAAACGGAAAAAAATGCTTAAAAAAATTAAATCTTTTAACTATAAATCATTTATATCATTAAAGGTAACCAGACCAACAACAACTTAAAAACGTCTAAATTATAGAATATTTTGTTTGTAATATAAAAAAAATGATATAGTAAGACTACAAGAAATTTATTAAGTAATTAAACAAAATTTATAAATATTATTATAATAAATAATTACTTCATATTTTCAATAATAAAATTATTTTCACTATATTAGTAATCACATAAAACACGAGATAGAAATTAGAAGAGGAATTTAGTAAATAACTTTTAATCGCAGATTGCAGTCCTCAGATATAGATATATATTTTTTTTTATTAAAAAAAATTTTATAAAAAATTAATTTATTTTTTAAAACTTGTTTATTTCTTTTAATTTATTTTTTGAAACTTTTCGAAAACCTCATTTGTCATAACACATGGACTCATGGATAATAAGAAGTATTGACACTAATAATCAGTATTCGTAAAATCTTCTCTACAAACTTTTAGTAAAAGAATTGTAGTTAAAATCATTGAATTCGCATCTATAAACTGTATTCTAGTGTATTTTTAGAACTCCACCTAACTTACAATTGTACTGTCCAAATTACATCTCGAAAATGTAGGTAGAATGCATTGGAATGTTTATTTGAAACCAAAACTTTCTAAATTTTCTATTTGTATTATTTTTCTTAAAAAAATACATATAATTTGTATTCACCAATAAAACTAAACAATTAGTCTGCAATTACTTTACATAGCACACTGCAAATGTGCGATGGAATTGCGCATCCACTGCACATTTCTCACACAACAGCAGCTTACAGCATCAGTTGCTGATGCCAGAACAATTAACTCAATCACAAGCGCCATTAAAAGCCGAAACAAAACCATTTAAACAGATCACGTGAACCAGTGACATTTAATGTCACAAACAAGTCGATTTAAATCGAGTTGCCGGAGACAGAATTGCATAGATCGGTGACAATGGCACACACTTATGCACAGAATCGAGTTCAGTAAACGACACCAAACTGATACCAAAGATGACAGCACCACAGACACTGGAGGCACTTGCTATATAAATATAGTTTACAATAACAATAAAACGATAGCAATTTTCAAAAGCACCGATCGGCAACGTTCACCGTACAGTTTTGAGTACATCGCCTTCAAAGCCGATTTACCGACAAAATGCGCTGCGCCCAATTTGTTGGTCCATAGCGTTTTGCAAAAGTTAATAGTTAACTAGCATAAAACAAACAAACAAGCTCAGAGAAGGGAAGAGTAGGTACAAACTATATGGCAGCGTCTTCCCAGATCGATGGATTAGCTCTGATTTTGAAACTCAACCTAAACTCTGTGCTGGTCGCTGTTATTCGAAGTTTGTGTGTTGTTCGTAGTTGTTTCTGTTGTATTCTCCCCGGAGTACATTTTGCTATCAAGTGTGGAAAAGTTTATTGTTCCACAGGCAATTTGCTGTATCCATTATAATTAAATTTATTGGCCATATCAGCACCAAGGCTAACGAAATACAAATGCCGTCCTAAACCGATTGAGAGTGAAGTACACTTCAGCCATGCACTTGTCTTTGGAACAATTAAACTCCACAGCAATGAACGAACTCAAAAACATTCAACAACAAATTTGTGGCAGGAACAACTGCTGCAGTGTTGTTGTAAGTGAAACCAACGTTGAATCTTGTAGTGAAGTCAAGAATTTTTTGCCTTTTTGCAATTCACTTAGCCTAGTAAGTTGTAATTGAACAGCTACTGTTACTTTGGTATTGAGACCTCTTGTCCTTGCATACAAATGAGGCAATTGCAATGCCAATGTGTCACATCATTTGATTTTTTACTGATTTTCTTACATCGCAGTCACTGTACTTCGGGTATCACAAATTTTCCAAAATCAACACGAAAGCTTATTGTAACAGTGGTTCAATCGACCAATACCAACTTTCGGGCCCACTACAAAATTGGTTTAAGTAGCCAACATAAATTTTTATTATATTCGTAACTTCACTAATATTACTAATTTTCCTTTGAAAAAAGGACTACAAATACAATACTTCAAGAGAGCACTATTCTTATCTTAACCGAAGATATAGTAGATGAAGGGAGCAGTTTATCATAACTGAAACAAAGAATGTTTCCTAATATGTCACCACAAACGATATCCACCATCACAAGCTTCAGATGAAAAGCTTTTTGTTTCTTAATGACAGTGACGATCCTTTAATATCTTAATCTCATTAAACCGGCATAAATTGCTTCATACCAAGACTCAATCTTAACTTCTTGAATAATTCTGAAAACAAACCCTAACAAGCTCTAATATTAATAAACTATAAATTTGATCATCGTGTTTCTGTACACTCTGCCACAGCACACATATAAGCAAAGTCAATATGTATCAAACTTTTTGAAGATAGTATCATCTTTATTAATCTCATGACACTCTTAGTATTCTAAGAACTGAAGTAATATTTGTTGATGTCCCGTATCTACTTAGTAAAAAGTTTGATGCAGCTGGAGACCATAATGTCAAACATACATACTCATGTTCCTGTCTTATTAACCCAAAGGCAAACATATACATTTTGGTCTTACATACATTACTTATATATTTTGGGCAAAATCCTTTGCAAATATTCATCGCCAATTTAAAATATCGTTACAAAAAAAAGGACATCTGAGACAGCCGTGGCAAGTGTACAGTTTACCGAAAACTAAATCTTACTATTTGGAAGCTACAAAATATCTTAAAAATTCACTTTTCATGGAAATGAAAAAAAGATCACTCTACAGTATACGAAATTTAATTCTACAAAAAGTAAAAATAATTCCCTATAGTGATCAGTGATGAAATCACTAATCCCAGTTGACCGGTTAATATTCTTAAATTTACTCACCAACACCAATCTAATTATTTGCTTACTAATTCAAAATCAGAGAAATGCAGCACTTTGTTAGAACCGAATTATCTGTCAATTAGACTTCGAGTTTAGACTTAGGACGTGTGCGAGTTAGGCTAAGTTGATGCTAAACCAAATGGGAGATTTTTTGGGATTTTTTGCACTGCCACACATTTTGCCATTTATCAACACGTATCGACACATCAATACATTATCGACACAACTTAGAATTTCCCTCATTTAGAACCCAACTTAGCCTAACTCGCACACGACCTTAGTGCTTTTAAAATAATGACATGCTACATATATTTAACGTTTTACTCTAATATTTGGGTACTTTCCATTCAGTTCAAAATTTATCATATTATTATGATTCCTACTCCATACGAAAACCTAACTCTAGCTGCATCATATAAACCCTTGCTTTAAAATTTTTTTTTCTCAGAAAGAGAAAGAAAGAAACTTTCTTAGAAAAATATATCTCCTTGTTTGCCCCTTTGAATACGCCGCGGCATCGTAATACAGGTTTAATAGGGGTATCATATAATTTATTGTTGCTATATATGATGATATATTGATCATACGATATATGGTACATATATATAGTATATAAAAATGCGAAGCATTGGGCAATATTATTCAATATTCAAATCTTTCAATTACAATTAAAATTAAAGTTCAAAATTTCATTATGTCCCTTAAAGAAATATTGCCTACTTCCGTTATAAGTGGATAAGCAGTTGTTAAGTATCGAAGTGTGTATCTAGAGATACTATAAGAGTGACATAGAATATGTTCAGCTGTTTCTTCTTCTTCGTGACAAAGTCTGCAGCTATCGTACCTTGTAGTACGTAGTTTAATAAATGTTTCTTAACTCCGCAATGTCCAATGAGAAATTCTGTAACACGTCGGATGGCTTTTCTGTTCAGCATTAGAAGTTCCCTAGTTCTGGCTTTTGATCAATTTGGCATGAATTTTTTAGCTTGTCTATAGGCAATTACATTATCCCAATCCGTCTAAGCTGCTTTCTCCAGCCATTTACAAGTTTTTAGTTTGAAAAAACGCCATGAAGGACCGCAAAATGGCTTTGGCTCAATAATAATAAAATAACAAATAAATAAAATAATAATAATAAAATAATAATAAAAGGTCGCCGGTTTTTTGGCTAATTAATCGACTTTCTCTTATCACTCAAATCTGCTGTGTCCTGGGATCCACATTAAGTGGACCCTGTTTCTTTCAGCAAGATCTTTAAGAATTTGTAGGCAATCCCACACTAGAGGGAATGTGACTTATGCACTGTAATATCGAGAACTGAAATTCTATATACTTAAAGAAGTTTTATGAAAGAGAGCATAGACCTATAACACATGTTTGAGAAACCACTTTAAGGAACTAGCGCGCCAAATGATGGGCAATTAAATAGGATTAATCCGTTTACATTAATTCATTACAGGGCCTTCAACATTACATTCCAAGGAATTGCGTATCTAGTTTGTTCAACCGACTTAATGTTCCTTCTTCTGAATATTGTTAATTTATTCCGTAAGTGATTGTTAACTTATTACAATATAAACATTAAATAAATTTTAATAAATTTTATTTACAGTTCAATGCAAAGATTTTATTCAGCTCTATGAAATTTATTTGCTTTAACAAATTATCACGCTTCTATTTGTTTATTAAATATTTGTTTTAACAATTTATTAAACTTTAACAAAAAAAAAGTCAATTTTTCATAAGCAGTTGATTTTTCGTGAATTTGGGTTATAATTTCAGTGCAGAACTGCAACAAATGCAACATTTAACTTTAAAGACTTACTTCACTGGCATTTTTGAATGATATAAACAGATAAAGGCCTTGACATTTTGTCCGCTGATATCTTTTATAATTAACATATTACGTTAATTATTGCATTTAAGTTTAAAGATCTCAAGACCGTGCAAGATCTGCATACTCACCTTATTTGTTTGGCTGTCGTATCCATCTATTTATGGCAATGCATTAGTCACTAGGCGATGGCGGATTCCAACCACTGATCGCTGCACATCGAGTGAATTGATTTAACATAAATAAAATCGAGTTAACAACAAAGGCATATATAAGTCGATTTAATGTTTGAAAATGTTTTAAGTAATGAATTAGCCATTAACTCAGCAGAAGCAATGAACTGCAATAGAAGCTCGAAGATGTTTCGTCTTTGCATTTGACAAATGCAACATTTCTCGAAACGATTTGAGTGTACAAAAGCCAGTCTACATTGCACCTGAGGACCACACCACTTGCTCTTCAGTTAGACACACACAAACTGAAAACGTAACCTGAGAAGAAGGAAGTATTCACAAAAAATTAATGGCTTATTTATTGGTCATTTGTCTTAAATTCGTTAATTTTCTGCTCGAATGTCTTCGCCGAATATTCACCTTCTTCCATTCGCTAACTGCGTGGTTGCATGCCAATTTTCTGCAATTTAAGAGCTGCTGATTTTGATCGAGTTTAGGTTGTTCGTTGCCCATGTTTTATGTATGATGTGCGCTTAATTGCATCTCCAAAGTAGCTCCTCACTTGTCTCTGCAATTCCTGATTCGATTCTGTACCTGATTTGCTGAACGCGAGCGCTTAAGTGGCTTATTACCTGATGACATGCAACTCCAATAATTAAAACGAAAATTGTTGTAGTGCGTACGTAGTCTCTTACTGTGTAATTGAGTACTCGTAAAAGTGTTAATCTTCGCAAAACCAAAAAAACTAGATAAATGTTTGCGACATAAAATTATTTTGTACTACTTAACAAGAAACCTACTCAGTCGTAATAACCATACAGTTTCGCCCAGAACTTTGAGTAAAATGTCTTTCTTTATGAGGTCTCGGCACCAGAACTGTAATTTGTAGCCAGTTAACTTGATACAAATATGCGCATGCACAACTAAATTTTCTCCTAGAAACAATTTCCCGTGCAATTTCTCATAAAGGTACTTGCGTTCCCATATGGCTTATGAGCGTACGGGCACATTGTTTAGCTAGCGCACTTACGTATGCTTGCATGTTTAAGGCTTAGCTTAGAAAATTTCCACTCCATAAATCTTACTACAATGACAAAATATTCGCAAATCGCGCATCAGAAAAGCCGCCTTTCGATACAAATCTATTTTCATTTTATTATAATGTCGCACGTAAATAAAGCAGACCAGCATTTGCGCTGCGGATGGGCTGGCTGACTCTGACCCAGTACACTGTCGATCATATATTTTGGTCACTTGTTGCGACTAAGCGACAAAATTTTCCTCATCGCCGCTCATCCATACACACATTCAACGTGTTGTTTCCAGTGAACAATTGTTTATTCTTAAGCAGTTTTTCGGATTATGTGTCTAACAGCGGCCGCTGGTAGCTTGGAAATGTTGATCAGACCTAAGCAAACAGCTCCCTGCGGACTCCAGCTCCATTCTGCGGCTTAGCGGTTTTACATACAAATTGTTATACTTACAAGCGAAATTTATTACTTGTAACTCTGTGGGACTCGAGTTGTAGCTCATGTTTAAGTACAAGTCGCGTTCATTGTTTAGCATTTGCTTTGGTGCTCGGCAATATTTTCTGGCTTCACATTTAAGTTGACCACTTTTGTGGAAAGCTGAATTGGTTGGCACAATGGCGGGCTTCGCATGTGCATCTTTACCTCTGAGGTATTGTCAATAAACATTTCACATATTTATCAAAATATTGTTACATTTTGCTATGCATCTTTGCAAACAAACGAGCCTTTCCTTCACTTCGCATACATAAAATTGTGATGGATTTTAGCGGTTTTTAAATTTGTCAGTTCAACCAAAAATGGGTTTTTTAGAAGCAGTGCTTATGCAAAACATGAAAATGCACATAAAGAGTCTAAATCGTAAATTGTGGTCATATGAAAAGCATAGTGCAATGTACCAAATTCAAACTTTCCAAAAGTAAATGTTTAGGTTAATGCCAGTAAAACTTTGTAAAACACAAAGTATAATGGCCTATTAATGTCATTCGCACTAATAAATCTATTTATGTAACATTTATCGAAGACTCTTCTAATCGTCGTAGTCAACACCAGAAATTTTACACAATGGATTTATTTTCTATTACTGATTATTGCACTGATTCAAAAAATTCTTTTTTAAAATAATCGGTATAAAAATAAGGGTTCAGATGGTACTAACTACGCACAGAGTACCACTAGATTAATGGACTTAGGAGTAAGTCCATTACCCAGAATTTAGTCATAATTCAATTTAAATTTTATATTTATTTTATAATTATGATCACAGTATCTATTTTATTCAATATATAATATTATTCGTAATTTTTTCTTTCAGAGTAGCAAAAAAATACTCGCATCTTACAGAAGAGAGCAAGTCAAACAACAACAGTGCTCTTAAAATCTTCAAAGTTAGGTTTTACTCGCAAAAAGTTAGGTTTTACGTTTTAAGTATAACTGCAGCTAAATTCAAAAATCAGTCTATTGTGAATGTTCGCTGGGACAACCAGTTTTAACATAATGGCTATTTAAGAAATCGCTAAAAGCTGTACTAAATAAATTAAAAAATATTTTTGTTATATATTATAACAATTATTATATGTAAAGTATATCTGACAATACTTAAAAACTTGAATAGATATATCATTTCTATTCAAGATCATTTCCCTAAAATTATCATTTCTTTTTTTGTTAATATCTACATAATAAACGAAAGATAAAACTTGACAAACATTAATCAGAATAATTCATAAGGGGTTTATGGGTATTGATCATTAAAATTATTCTTAAGTATGTTCTTATTTATTATAATCTTGTATAGTGGACAAATCCATGATATAGTGATAAAAATTCCACAGGAATTGTTAATGTAGTAAAAAGTAAATAAATGCGTTTATAAAATTTTGCAATGGACTTTAAAGACGAAATATATTCAACTAGATAAGGTCTTCTTAAATCGAAATAACTCAAAAATAAATTCTTTCAATCACACCCAATCCATAGATTAGATATGAATATATTGTTCTTTTTGTTTGATATTTTTAAACTGATAGACCAGCTGCAAAGCACTTCTTGCACCCTACAATTTTAACTAAAAGTCCCGTTAATGTACTCATATCAAACTCAGTCCATAAAATAGATACTAAGAAGGGAAATAGTAATACATAATTCAATTCATGGGTATAGAAATATATGACAGAAAGAGTGTCTAAGAGTGAAGTGTAAAAGTGAAACTGCAGTTTTTCGCCTTAAAGTATTGTTAGAACGACTATAGCATTGAAGCATTTGAATAATCTGGGGCTTTCGGGGGAAGATTTTAAATATTGTGGTCTATATATTTTTGTGTGTATTATTCATGGAATGAAATATGAAAAGAAATTGAAAGTATTATGCACTTACAATAGCTTCGTGAAATAATGTATGCCATATACAAAAAATAATGACAACTGTCAACTCTCTGAAATAAGTTTATGTTGATCACAAAAAAGGATAAATTGCCTTTCATTAAAATAATCCATGTATTACGTATATTTTGAAATCCTTTACGAGTATATAACTGGGCCTGCTTTTCTTCAACGAATCTTTGATAATATTAAGTCAAGTTTCGTGTTGATGACAAAAATGAAAAATTGACCAATTAACCTGTGAAAATACTATATATACTTTTTCAGCTTATAATTAAATATATTTATGCATTTGATTAAACTTTAATTAATAGTTTTAATAGTTATAGTAATAGTAATTAATAAAAAATAAATCCACATATAGCATATGAAATACCTTGATTCAAATTTTCCATTAAAAAAGAGTGCTACTTTCCTAAATTCATTAAATTATTATAATTTGTTTCTAAGTTCTATAGCACCAACTACCAACTAACTACAATAATAATATTGTATATAAATATGTTTAAAGACTTATATTTGTATCTTTTAGTGCCTAATTCCCAAAATGTAACTTTTGACGTATTTCATATACAAACAATAATCTGTGGTATATCACAATCTTGTTAATAAAATTTATCTGCTATATTTTTGCTCTTTAAGTTTCAACTTCTAAATATTCTAAAACTTCTAAACCTAAAGACACTATATATACATGCTTAAACAATCACTGAAAAGTATATTGGCTTAAGTAAATAAACTTGGTCAAAAGTAATGTATAGTATGTGATATTCAGTTTAAATTATTTGAAAGCTCTATAGAGAATGTTATTTCAGTTATAAAAAGTAAAAGACACTGAACATTTATTGCTGACAATAATAAATTTTATAAAACAATAAAACGAAACTGTCACTATTAGCTATAATTTCTCCTAATAACATCAGTTGCGACGTTTACACTGTTAATGATTTATCACAACTGTCTTCGCAGTGCCACTGTACACATTCGAAGAGTTGAAAAGAAAGGCCTGATCGTCACCTCCACTACGAATAAATTTTCCTTCTAACAACCAATTACTTAAACCAATTTGTATTTTGTCACAGTGACTGTTCAAAATGTTAATTTGGATTTATCTAAAATTAATGAAATCATAAAAATGTGTTAATACTTTTTTAAGCGAAGTGCTGATTTATAAAAACGTTTAATTCACTAGAATCCAAACGAGTTCCTCAGCGCATTCGTCTTGAGCAGCCATGAAAATGAAGCATAACCATCATCCACGTCCACTTTTTTCTCGTCATCATCATTAGCATCAAGATGAAGGCTACTTCATCATCAATTACATCAACAGCTTCGAATTTAACATCATTCTCATTTGCCAACCAATTTTTTTACAGCTGACACGATAAGCCGCGATCTGCACTTTTTATTGTGCCCCGTTTGTAATGACAGTTGTAATGACACCATAAATTTGTTACGATCGCTTTTAGATCAACTTTATCGCGACGACTTAAGTTTAGCATTTAATCCAAGACTTAGACGAGTTTATAGATTGTGGTGCTGCGTTTTGCTCATTCCGTATTAACACGATAATCTCGGTATGTCTAATAAATTTGAGGATTGTAAAAAGTTGCTACAAATTAACACAAACAACAGCAGTCCACAGATCCGAAGTGAGTGTGTGAAACATTTTATAGATAAGCAATTCGTAAATGGTAATTAAACAGGGCAGAGATACTTAAAAATTAATTTGACGAAAGTTCATAAAAATGATAGTGACTAATAGGAATTTTATCCCCGTAAGAAATTTTTGAAAATATACAGCTTTGATAAATTTCCTTAACTACTTTAGGTACTTACTAAGTTCATTTAATGTCCTTTACTCACATGGTGTGAAAATATTATATTGCATTTGTCGCAATGTCTAACGCGTAATAACAGAACCATTAGAAAGTACAATAGATCAAGTTGGTCGCAGTGCAGAAAGGTCTTAGCCTAACCCATAAACCATTATATTACGGGTTCTTTATCACACTTTGGTAAAATAATTCAAACCACCAACGTAGTACCAAAATTGAGTTTTGAGTTTAACGCAAGAAATGATGTCCGCAAACGTTTCATAAATGGGCTCTGATCAGCTGTTGTAATGACTAAAATAGATTTAGAACATTCTAATGGTGCTTTTGATTGGAAAATAGTAGAGATGTAGATTTAATCTAGATTTACTCTAGATCTACCAAATTTTACTGTCCCATCGAACGTTTTTAGAGTTATCTAACATATTTTGCAGTTTGTAATGTAGACATTAATATTAATATGTAAATGCATATGAGTATAACATTTACATATACCATATCACATCACACCTTATCTATCTAGCATTGCTGCTCAGGTTAAATATCTAGAGTGTTATAAATTATTCTCATATATCATATATTTACTAATTGAAAATGTAGATTACATTAAAAGTAATTATCGATTAAATAAGTTACACTAAATTTACCAATCAAAAACGGCATAAGTAAATTAAACAATCTGAAATAACACTTCAATTTTTCATATGTTTACTTTGTTCAAATTTAGTACATGGTATATATGTTTTATATCTATAAATATAAATGCACTTCATAATTTCAAAGGAATACTTTGTCCACCTTCACTTTGGACTACAGCCTAAACGAACTGAAATAAGCTTGGTACAGGCTATCGACCTTCACTTTATTCGACTATAGCTTAGACGAACTGAAAGAACCACTACGTGGTAGGCACCTTGTCGAGATTTAGGAGCTTAGATACAACTTGAGCTACTGTAATTAATATTTTAGGCAGTGATATCATTGCTACTACTGACTGGAATATTGATTAAAGCTAGAGCAAGAAGTGCAAGCATGATCTACCAGTAGATTAAGGTAGAATATATTGTCTTGTAGTCTATGTCTGTGTTAGCTATTTATTTATAGTAATTAAATTTATGTTTTGCAAGCTGGCAAAGTCTAAATAGCTTACCAATTTCCTAACGTCTCAGTAGGTAACGGCAAAGATCATCCACTAAGTTCCAGCATATCAGCCAGACTTATCAGACTTCGATACTTATTAACTTCCAATTCACTTATAACGGAAGTAGGCAACATCTCTCTATGGGACATAATAGCATTTTAAACCTGCTACGTGGTTTATCACAATAATTCTCAAAGGATGCAGTGACGTGGTGACATAATTCCCAACCCTTTCTAAATATAATCTAGCTTAGGCTTGGTAAAGCTGTTGTATAAATAATATACTAAACAGGAACCGAAATACAGATGTTGAACTATCATCTAAATATCACAGATATCATCATTAAATGCAATATCGAAAAAAAAAACAAATATAATCTTTATGGCATATTGTCCAATACTGTTAGGTGTAAAAAAACACTACTGGAGCAAAAATAAACTGCATGAGCACTAATGCTATGATTTACTGAATGGCAGAAACTAACGATATTCATAACCTAGTTTAAATACATATGGAAATAATTTGGTCAAAAATTTTGATGGTCAATGTTTTGCCTTTTATTTTCTCTTAGTTTTTAATTTCTTTACTAATATGACCTACTTAAAAATTGTATGTACTATAATATAAGAGGAAGCATGTGGTGAATAAAGAAGAGGTTATAGTGAGACGAGTATACCAATATTGACAATTAATATCATATCAATATATACAATATTAGTAACAATATTAACTTTTCCATAAATCCTGCTTACTTAACAAGAGATGATTTTTTTTTAATATTGCTGTCGTGTCCAATGATATTGTTTACACTGTCAAAATATTTAAACAAAATGTATTCCAAAAAACCAAAATTCCGATATCAACAATTATTTCAAATATTATATATTTTCTCAATTTAGAATTGAGCCACTGCTCAATGTCAGCCCATTGCATCTGTTGACTGAAGCAATAATATGCTGTAGCGGCTAAATTGATTCAAGCCATAAATGCAAGCAGACAACAAACTACTCTGGATTAAGATTAGAGGACAAGTTCGAAATAGACAAATGTGGTTACAAATGCGACTACAATATCCAAACAAAAAATGTTTCGAAATAAAAAAGTGAGTTCCTACAGATTATTGAACGCAGCGTGGCAATCAATAACTTAAATTGCAGAGTAATTGCTTCGTATCTACAGCATGCGGCATGATGCACAACTGAGCTGCCCCGATGCCTCAGTTATACGTAGACGAACGCTTAGTTCAGAACAGTAGCTAGCGTTTGCCACTGGGTGAGCTGCCAACACAATCTGTCTGCCATTAGTTCTCTTGATTGTCCGTGTTTTGAGACGTTTATGTTCAGTCGAACGCAAAGGCAGAAATCTGTTTTATTTGACGATAATTATGATGGACAGATTGGTACCAAAGTCACTTGTCGATGCGTTTGAACCTCGAAGCATTTCTCTACATTCGTCAATTCGAGCTAAAATTATAAGAAATATAAATTTAAAAAAATCATAAAGCAATAAAATAGTAGCAAAAATCCAAAAGTAAGTCGAAAATTGTTTTAAAATTGCTGCTACATGATTAAATGCAAGCGGGTTAAATTACAAGTGCGTTCAGCTTCTTTTGAAAGAGTAAATGGACGGAAACGATATGAAATCAAATAACTACGAGCCATGCTCGTACAAACGCAATACCTCAATCATTTAATGCTTCGAAAATATTTTAAATTATTTTATTTATTTATTGTTAATTTTCTTTGGTACCTAAGGTGCAAGGAATCGCATATATGGGATAATCTTAATAAAAGTGTTGACAGCATCGATGTTGACAGGTGTTGTTTTGTGATGTCAACTATATAAGGATGGAATGTTGCCACAAGTTTAATCACGCGCTATTTTCAGCTCAATATTGACTCGTTTTTTTCAAAGATACATATCATTTTATTACTATGCGAAAATATTTGCACATGTGATTGAAAACTTTCTACTAGATGCTTTTAATTGTTCAAATGCAACCAGTTGAAACTGCACGTATTTCACGTCATGTATTATAGTTTTTAATTAAACTGAAGGAAAACATTGATTCGATATTATACTACATCACTATTATACTACATCACTAAGGAGTGAGACGTGTGATGCTACAATGTGATTCCTAACACCCCTAAAAGAACATGAGAACACATGCACTATGCACTATCCTCTTCTATCAAGATGTAGAGAACATATGCATAACATTGGTTTCTTTTAATCGGATTGGGCCTAATCTTATGTGTCATATAATATTATAACGAACTATATGATTTAATCATTTTTAAATTCGACATAAAAAAAAATTATTTTAGATCAATAGCCACTTAAAAAAATTACGTTAGAGGACATCTATAAATCTTTAAATTTTTACCCGTCTAAAAAGTCAGCAATGTAAAAATGTACTAGCAATATACTATAAGTTTTCCCACACGACCATGCTATTTACTTTAGCAGAAGTGACGTCGGCTATAATCATCGTATGACCACAAAACTCAACATAATGTGATGAACACCACCAATTTGTGGTTCGAAAGTTTATAATTTATTATAATTTAGTAATAATAAAACGCTAACAAAAATATATTACTAAAACCAATTTTTAACGTTAGCTCTGCAGAATTGCTTTGTTGACTCTACCTATACAAAAGATGGTTCGAAATGGAAACCTGCAAGGCAACGAAACAGTTTTTATAAAACACAGTTAACTTTAGAAATTGCTCATACAATTAAAGAGAAAAGTCCTTAGAGTACTGATCAAAGTTCATCACATAGCATAGGTAGCCACCACATGACCACTACGGCTGTCGTCGGATCTCAAGACTGAGAACAGCATAGAATAGTTCGTCTGTTATTAACTAACTTTTGCACACATGTGATTAAAAATACCTGGTTATGATGAATTGTGTATTAATAGGCCGTTTTTTGTAAGCATATCACAAAAGAACAACCGCTTATTTTAAAATTAACATATGAAACAACAATGCTGGCTTATTTAGTCCAACCTTTTTGAATTCGCTTAACTAACAAGGAGCTCAAATTGCATAGCTGCCAAGACTTAAATTCATCTTACCAATAATTGCAAATAATTATTATTTAATTTCCATTTTGTCTAACATAGAGTTGCAATCGAAAGTAGTATTTATTTTATTTGTTCTTTTGCAACATGCTTACAAAAGAAAAGTCCTAATGATGTTCTTACACTCTTTCTTTTTCTCTTTCTGTGTCTCCCTATCTGTCTCTCTTTCTCTCTCTCTCCCTCTTTTGCTTTCTGCGTTTCTACCAGATTATTTGATCAACCTAACATTAAGGAAATAGAGGAATTTAAGTTAGGGTTGTCAAATCAATTTTAGAGACCTAATCCTTTTTTTGGGCTTTGGCTCAATAGTCAACGGACTGAGTGACTTTGGTTTATTCTGGCTATACTTCCGGAAAAAAAGAATGCAATAACAATAAAAAACTAAGCAATGAGAATTATAGGTTTATTTGATTATTAACAGGGAAACAGTAGACAGTATTACATTGTCTATTAAGCGAAAATAGAGAGTTTGACACTAGAAATTATTTTGTGTATAATAGTATGAATATCAGAGGTGGGTAAGACAGAATGATTTAAATAAATTCAAATAAGTTAGAAATTTATGTTGACAGGATATCTAAATTATGACAATCATACATGTAAAATATAAATTATATAGAACTTTTAACACTTTTTATGAATGAGTCCAATGTACTGCCCGTCCTTAACACTTGCTACATTGTCTAAAATATTGCAAATTACAACGACTGTTTATGTTTTTTATCGCTGCTTTTTATTGTGACCAGTAAGAGAAATGCTTAAAAGTAAATATTACCTACACGAACCCTCGATAAATATCTAGCAGCAGCCTCTTTGCCACAAATAGAGTCATTAATGTACTTACATAGGCGGGCATCTGCGTGCTACCGATCGCAGGAAACATATGTTTGCGCGGTCCGCGGCCAGAATTTATGAACAAAATAAAATCGAGTTACTTTGTCGCACTTGCTCACTCGCGGAAAATGTCGCAAACGAATAATTTAGCATTTAATTGAAGGGAAGCGAATGTGTCTGGAACAATAACGAATAAGCCGACATGACTCACGGCAATGCAACAGCCTCTCAAGGTTTGCACTTGCATTGCACAAAGCGTTAAGTTTTTAGTTTTCACTTCTTTGACTTCTTGGATGCCTAGTGGATAGTCTCAGACTGAGGAGTAGCAACATGCAACCGAACCATTTTAATTTATACGAAATGATAGCAGCAAAGTGCAAAGCAAGCTCATTTCTTTGCCTTCATTCCTAACACAAATTTAAACCTTACAAAGCTGTACTTATCTTTTATTTAACATTTTTGCTCTCCATAAATATGGAATAGTGTGACGTCTTCATTTATGCCGCACTTGTGTGCAATGCGGCAAATACCGACATTGCACTTCATTAACTTCGAACAGCACAGAAACTTGCAGATCTCGGAGCACTTGCGAAATGGGCGAACCCCTGCAAACTGATATTTTTACACGCTCCTTAGAAATTTGCGGTTCAAACCAAAAACAAACAGAAGAAATGGTAATGTAGTGGCAAAAATCTTATGTTAAGTTGTTCCGAGCAAAGTGGCATTAAGGTGTTAAAATGAGTTAAGATACACTTAATGCCCAATACAACGAATTACATGCATTTCCAGAGATAATTGTCAAGCCGTTAAAAACATAATGCAGTGATAAACTGATTTTTAATTGCGGGTAAAGTCCAATAAAATACTGGAACTTTCCAAGGATGAGTGAATGAAGTTAATATTTCTCACAGAGCCAGAATGCTCTGAAATTCTTAATTTCAACTAACATCAACACTCATATACAACAGCACTATAACAAGTTTAAAAATGGACCTTTCATTATACATCATTTAAGCTTGCCTAAAGACTTACATTGTGAAATGATTACCATCTTTATTGATATTTCCATACTCAATGGTCAGCCAAAAAATCAATTAATTAACAAAGTAATAAGGATATTAGTGTGTTATTGCAATTTCTCTATCGTTCTTTAAAAACCTCTATATGGAAAACAATAGTTTATAAGTATTAAGAATTTAGTTTCTTTCGTCAAAACGGACTTTAAAAATCAATTTAATGTATTTAATAGTTTCAATCAATTATCAATTCTTATTTGCTTTGCAAACTGATTCGAAACTTAATATTCCATAATATATTCCCTCGTGACATCTGTCTCGGGTTCTCCAGTAATATATCCTTAGTTTGTCCAAATCCCACTACTAACAGGAACAGTTGCCATTTTGGCAGTTTACCAAAAAAAATTTTTTAAAAATTGACTTAAAAACAATGTTTCATACAATTCTGATCTCTTGTAATATTACTAATATCTATTTTCTAGTATCAGACGTTTTCTCCATTAATTTAAATTTTTTACAGAAAATTGTGTTATAATAACACCATTAAAACCCAAGAATCACGGATTACTTATTAAATTAAGTGGCAGTGAGTTTAGCATTTTGCAGGACTATTTTAGGTTCTGTTCCCTGATCCCTCCGATAACACGGTATGCCCACAGTTCTTATTCATTCAAAGGATTATTATGTAATCGCGAACTGTAAGACAATCACGGAGTATGCACGTTATCTCGATTATGAAGAAATAAAGCAGAATTGGAATTGAAAAATGATATTGGTGTGATTATAATTTCCTATTTGGAAATTCAATCAAAGATAGGTGCAGGAATTGCTCGCAATAGGATCTTAAAAGGGGTACTAGTGATGCCCACGTTAAGGCGTTCCCATTAGATGGGCTTTTGTATATTTCACTGATTGGCAGTTCCGTGAATTGCTAGAATCTTCAAGCGAATACACAACTGTTAACCGGATATTTTTTTCTTTCTTAATGCCACCCAAAAAAAATGTGCTATTCGTTCAAATATTCAAATAATGACTGAACCCACCAAAGAAAATGTAAACTCTTAAAAAATTGTCTTCTGCCGTATTTGGCCTTTAAATGACCGTAAGCTATGAAATTTAAAATTGCAAAAACACAAAACACTAAGACTATAAATCTGAATAATTTAAATATATGGTATTACTAATAAATTAGTCCCATGCCTTGATATTCTTTTAAGAACACTTTTTGGCATGTATACTAAGTAGAAACTTTATATCAAATTTACGTCCTTACTCACCAAAATTGAGAAAATCGTACTAAACGTTAATATCTCAATTAATTAATAACATTTTATAACCTTTTAAATTTAATAGTATAGGTATACCTACATATAAATATGCAAGATGTTTCCTTTCAAAATATGTCAAATTATGCTGACAATACTTTGTGACAGAAAACAAAGGCCTTTTCTTGTGTAAGCATGTCGCAAAAGAACACCATAAAATAAATACTATTTCGATAGCTACTCTGGAAAAACCGGACATTTTTGTTTTAATATCTGATAGATCTATTTACATTTTTGTTTTAATATCTGATAGATCTATATATGAAAATAGCAAATGTACATATTTGAAAAACACGTAATGAGGTTTTTGATAAGTAGTGAACTACAACAACAAAAATTTTTTTTTTATATTATTTTAATTAATTGAATTTTTGACTGACCATACAGTTGTTTCGAGTATTGCCAAATACCAATCAGTGGTCTTAGAAATAATTCTTGTGTTTAATTATTCGTAAATAATTTTTTGAGACTTCAAGTACCAAAACCCGTTATAAAATTTTTCATTAAATTTGAGAGTAATAAATAAGTTAATGTTAAGTTTTCTCTACAAAAATTATAGCTACACAAAATACGAATAATTAACAAAAACATATGTTGACAGTTAAGTGAAAATTTTGTACGTACTTCCAAATAATTATTTACAATAGATGAGCTTTTAGTATTGACAACCGTTCGATTTTAGCTGCTTAATAATTAAGCGGTTTCAAAATACTGCTGGACTAAATAAGCCAGCAGTGTTGTTGTTCCATATGCTATTTTTTAAAATAAGCGGTTGTTCGTTTGCGAATGCTTACAAAAGAAAAGGCCTTATTGACGATAAATAATATCGAGATACATGGTATTAAAAAAGTTATAACCTAATGTGAATGATTTTTAATCTTTTTATTACTCTTTTAAATTTGTTATTTTGTCTTCGTAGAGTTGAAAATTCATCAATTATTTAATATTGCTGTAATATTGTTGTAATATTGTTATAATAATAATTATTATTATAATTAAACTATTAAAAATATATACACAGTGTGCAAAAAGTGAAAAAATGGCATTTTTCCGAAGTTTAAGGTCGATGAGCGACCTCTAAACATTATCCGATTAGTCTAAAACTTCACATTTAGTAGTTTTTTGAGAATTCGAATAAATTTAGGGGGTGGCATCTAGAATTTGAACACATTCGTAAATAACGGCAACCCTAATAAACACATATATTTAATATCGTCGAAAAAATAAATTAATATTCAAATGTATATTTAAATTTGAAGTAAAATATATTTAGAGTTCGCTAAGGCATAATAACAAATTCCGTATTTTAAAAGGATATTTAGTGCACTATATAAAAATGCAATACATATACTTTTCCAATGAATTCTCTTTGATGTGTTCAAATGTTAAACATGACGACTTTTTGAAGACAAATTTTCTGTGAAGCCCTATAACTCGATTAATATTGAACAGGAGACGTCTCTATTGTCTATGAATTTCACACGCAGAACTCTTAGACTAAAAAACCATTAGTATCTATCATTTCATTTTGACAGAAGACATCTTTCATATACACCATGCATCTTTCTAAACATTTTATAGTGAAATCTTTATTACTCGTTCAAAATTAATATTAATATAAATTATCATTAACACCAATTTGTCCTCTCAAGTTCATAGCCAAATTCATGATTTATCACGTGTACGCTCAGCACCTTTTAGTTTTGTGGGGTACTTTTTTACAGATTTTATATTAGTTGAAGACATTAATTAGATTTTCAATAAAAGCTGTTTGGAAACATAAACACATTTGGACCAACAAGTGCATCGCGATATTTCAGTTCAGTCTCGATTTTTCCTTTTTCGAACTCTGCTCGAAACTGATGTTGCGTCAGATTTAATATCTTTTGACATGTAGGTTAAAAGACGACTTTAATAAAACGTGATTGAATTCAGTGAAATTTTCGAACACTTTTTAAAACCCCACAGATGTGTGTACTCTGTGCAGTATGTGCTCGCAGATGTGTGTTCATAATTTGAGTGTTTTTAAGACTTCGACACAGCATGCGCACCTTACCTGTTACTTATATGTACTTAAACAATTTGGCACGTAATTGTAAAGAAACCAAAACGACCATAAACACGACTTTAATCTAACCTCTTTTTTCATACACACCACAGGTTATTGAATAGTTTAAGCACAAAATTCGCAAGTTTTCTAAGTGCAGTAACCGCTGCCAGTACAGACGGCAGACATAATCACATAAAATATGATCGTTCGTGTTACGTATTCAAGCGCGCTTTCCAAGTATTTTGTCACAAATTTGTTAACCCATTTTACACTTTTCCGCATTTTGTTTTCCAACCGCAGCGACAAATTACTCCGCTTATAACGTAAAGATCCATGGTGAACCATTTATGGAAACTTCTTCTCAGCACTGCGATTGCATGCATTGAGCAAGGGCGAGACCAACTCTGTTCACACACGAAATGAGCATTTAATTCGAAACATTTATTGCACTATCTTCTCCACGTCAAGTAAATTTAATAAACAAAAGAACAATTGCATTCGATAATGTAGCCATAAAAATCTACGGAAACATAAACTGGTCATATTGTCCGGTCATTTGGTAAACAGGCTTAAGATTTGCAGAGAAGAACATATAAATTATTGATATTATAACTCATCATAAACCTAAAAATTTATGAGCGTGAAAGTATCTTATGCAAATTACCCACTTCATAAAATAATGAAATAAACTTGCGATTACTGCAAGCTATCACTTTATATAGTAGGTTCTCCATAGATAAATTATCCTTAATTATTGCGATGATACATCATATTAATAAATGTTCAAAGGAAAAAAGTATGCATATACCATACTACGTAATAAACATTACGATCAGTAGATGTATTAGATATACGCTTAGTTAAATTTTACAACAAACTAGGCGAGTAGAATCGCTTAACATTCTGACTCTTACAGAATGTGATGCATCTTCAGATTGTCACCAATTGTCAGAACAACATCTTATCACCAATTTTGGGACTGACGTTGTGTCAATACATCAATTCGATTAATATTGTATAATTGTTTTCTTGGTTGACTAGTATTGCATATGCCAAAAATGTTGTCTTCAACTTTCCATATTTGATAAAGCACCAAACTATTGCGCTGGACCAAACAAAATTTTTAGACTAAGAAGCATCGTGATAACAACTGTCTAAATAAATAATGACAATGAGGTTTAAGCGTAAATTTGGATACACAGACTAATCTTTCAATCCACTGTTGTGGTTAAAAAAACTTTTTTTATTAACATATGTTAAAAGATACCTTAGCAATAACTTAGCCTCTAACTACTCATGCAAAAAATTAAAGTCATATAAAAATATGTAGATAAATTATTTAAAACACTGAAGATTTAATAATGTTATTATTTTGTAAGATTTATTTTAGATTTGTGTTCGTTTCACTTAAAGTTAAATTTATTTGTATAGATTTCCGTCTATTAATGAATATAAATAATTTAATTTTTCATTAGTAAATCATCATTACAAATTTAAACAAAATCGTACATAAATATTAATTGCAATTGTCTACAACTATTAACTTTAAGATAATTTTAAACAGTTTTACATAAATTTTTATTAATAATTCGAGAAACAATTTCATCAGTTCGAATCTGAATTATAAAAGTTTCAGCGAACACTAGCCTGGTCGATGCTTAAGCTTCTAATTTATTTGCGAATGTTAATGTTTCAATCCAAGGCACTTAGCAAATGTTTAACTATGCTACCGTAGTGCATTCCTGCATATATTAAAGTGATGTGAGTTAGCACATATGTGCTATATCCATTAGTGAATTTGCATGCAAATGGACAAAACGTAAACATAGCTGAGATACATGTTCGCAGATATGAAAAATTGAAGTGCAAATCTTACACACTGTAGCGATCCAATTTAGATTGGAAACACTGTTTCTGCTTATAAATCAATTAGATTATAATACGCAAAATGCTAACTAATTTAAAAAAAAAATAAAATCAAATTTACTATAACAAAAGCTTCAATACAAAATCTAGAGTAGAGTTGATCTTTAAGTGCTGAGTTAAATGTATCTTCTGTTTATTAGCAGCAGATGTGAATCAGATCAAAATGTGAAAATAAGCTCAGATCAATACTGTGAAGTACAAGAAATCACAATTAACGTCTGATGCTGTAACTAATTGCCTTAAATGGACAAACTACTTAGTGTTGTTATTTTAATGCCATACTAGCAGACAGAGCTCAATGCTATAATGTACGGATGCCGCTCAAATTGCTAATTGTTTTGATGTATTTTAATGAAATTTTATTGGCGCCATGCATTCATTTATTAATATTAGAATCACAAATTCTATTTGAGCAATTATTGATTCAAACACACAAGGCTTTTGTTTATAAATCGGTGCATCATTAGTCACCTTCAACTCCATAAGTTACAACATTTCGAAATATGTAATTTAATTTGAAGCAGTTTTTCAGTGAGCACACGAATGTGGCCAACCAACCACAAGTGGAAGATTAATGCATCCACCAGCGGTGCGACTTAACCTTCAGCTGTGAGCGATTGTTCGAGCTCGAGCTTTAAGTCATTATATTAATATTTGTGTTATAGATTGCATAAATGCCTTCTTAATATAATAAATTAAATATCTGAATGTACGTTAGTTACACCGCGAGTGTGAAAAAATATAACGAACTTTTAATTAAACTAATTTAATTAAATTTTTTGAAAGTTGCACATTTACTACAAGATCATTCACTACAAGTAATATGGCATCAAGACATAAAATTATTAACAGAACAAATTCGAACTTCATTATTCATCTCGTGTTAGTTAACATATTGCAAGACATAATCATATGAGGTTTCAAACTTTAAAATATAATTCAAATCTGAAATCAGAAATTAACCCTATAATTTATCTCTTATTCTTTAGCAAATTAATCGTAGTTAACTGATTGATATCAACCATTCAATACATTTCAGTAGCCACGAATTGATTGAATATATATTTTATTCAGACAAAAAAGATTCACCAAAGAAACACTATTTCTTCAATGTTGATATAGATTACCTAATAAATTGTAAGAGATTAATATTGATTAATTTGATTATATTATCAACTTTTTCATATATCAACTGTTGGTTGCACTGCCTCTAAAACCAACTTGATGTATATAGGAATAAACGGGGTACCAGTTCCCAACGAAGCAGAGCACTGGGACCACGGTTGAGCTTTTCTGCTGCAACAGACCATAACCGCACAGAAGACATTCCGAATGAAAGCCAGAGTGTCGACCAACTTGGTATAATATAATTATTTAAAAGTATTTATTGTGGTAATTTCTCTATTAACACATTACATACGGGTTTAAATATCACATCATTTTTATATCTCTTAATAATATCATACAACACAGTAAAATATAAAATACGTATATCGACGTCTTTTGGACAACTGTGTGTCATCGTCTCTTTTAGTGTTGTACAAAGTCCGTTCACTACAGTTATGATCTCAATTTTTAGTCCTTCATGCCAAAATATTTTAAATTGTCCCCCTTTCTCTTTCATTACAGAAATAATGACTTCATTAATTTCTTTAAAGCTCTCACTAAACAAAATATCATTATTTCAAAATGAATAAATTTATAAATGGTATGAAATAAATCCAATCTATCCGCATTTATATAAACTCAGAACATTTTAACCATATTCCCTGAAAAAACTATTAGTGACTTCTTAAATCTGTTATTAAAATAATTTTTTTCATCTAACTTAAAAAATTACTTTCTACTGAAGATTACGCAAATAACAGCACATGTCTTATAGGTTCCATGTAAAAAATAATCCGGCAATATTATGTAAAACACAAAAAAATCATCAATCATAGCACTTATTTTCTTTTCTTCAAAAAATATCCTCTGAAGTGTAATGTCTGAAATATCCAATTGACATTATCCGTGCACTAAATGCACCACACTTCTACCTTTATAATGCTGCTTCACGCCCGGTATATGCACAGTATCAAACAATAAATTTGCATTAAGACCTCAAAATCATAAATCTTTATTCAATAAAATCCATATTGATGATCGAGAACAGATAAAAGAGGGCTTGTTATACTACGCTTTTCGTAGGATCTATTTGGAAAATAATAATAGGCTCCAATACCTGCGTCTTAAAGTTAACCATTGAACTGCAATTCTACAGGTTTTCTGCAATGAAGGTGTATATTATTATTGTTCAATCTGTTGAATTGAGATATAAAGCTTCACGTATATTACACGTACTACATATAAAATATTTTTGTGGTTGAGACTTCATCATTCATATTTTTGTGGTTGAGAAAAATACATCATTCAAATATCCTTCATTGAACTGAAGCATGAAGATATAATTTTCGAAGAATCATCGTCAATTAGCGAATAGGTCAAGATATTACAAAATGTCAAAAGTTGAAGGATTGTCTACATTAATACGGTCCTTTGAATAACCACACAAATAAAAGTCGAGCCAATTCATGTCACCAAAATGTAAAATCATATATTCGGTTAATTTCTCGCATTTCATGAAATCACATATCCTCTATATCCATATAATCAATATTCAGGCCAAAAAATTTGTAATCATGTGGCAGTAGCGATGGGAACTGACGGTTCGTGCCATATATTTTACATTTGTAAAAAAGTAAGGGGCTAATACAACTCTACTGTCCAAATAACACATCATACAGCAGCCTTCTACTGGTAAGCTATTATTCAAGCATTCAATCACGTGAGTTCTGAATTGATTAACAGCGTTTGTTATTAGTTGAATTATTTAATGGTGAAGATGGTTTTTCATTAGCAAAATATGCCATAA
>NC_051846.1:102260563-102272114 GCF_002237135.1 Teleopsis dalmanni | reverse complement strand
AAAGACGAAATCCCAAAGAAACGGCCTCATATGGCGAAGAAAACAGTTTTGTTCCACCAAGACAATGCACCGTATCACAAGTCGATGAAAATGATGGCAAAATTGATCGAATTGAGCTACGAATTGCTGCCGCACCCACCGTATTCTCCAGATCTGGCGCCCAGCGACTACTGGCTCTTCGCAGACCTCAAAAAGATGCTCCGTGGTAAGAGATTTGGCTCAAATGATGAAGTAATCGCCAAAACTAACGCCTATTTTGAAGGCAAAGAAAAATCGTTTTACAAAGGCGGTATCGAAAGATTGCAAAAGCGTTGGAATGATTGTATCTCCCTGAAAGGGGACTATGTTGATGAATAAAAACGAATTTTAGCAAAAAAAAATGTGTTTTAACTAGTTAGTCACACACATTATTGAACGAAGTGTTACAGTGTGATGAATTACTGATTGTCACAGAGAGTAGAAACCAGCAAATCGATCGAATAACAAAACGCGATAAAAGCAATAAAAGACTTGAAAAATAAAAAGGCGCCTGTCTTTGACCTTATAACATCCGAAGTTTTAAAGCAGGTACTAGATAAAGCTGTTCGTAAACTATTAATTCAATTCAATGCAGCAATAAATCCAAAATATATTCCTAGCCTATGGAAGATCGTATAGGTAAAAATGATTCCAAAAGCTGGTAAGCCGCTAGAATGCATATCGTCATATAGACCAATTTAAATTTTACCAACCATTTCGAAGGTCCATTCGAAAAGCTATTCTACAAGAGACCTATAATAGAATCCGAAAAGCTAATACCAAACCATCAATTTGGTTTTCGTAGTAAGCATTCGACTATAGATCAAGTAACCGCATTGTCGATGAAATTGAAAGGGCTATAGGGGGGGAGGGCCGCGTGCCCCTGGGAGCGAGTACACAAGGCAACGTGTCTGATTGCATTTAACACGGAAAATGCCAGCGCAATTCTTGTTGTCCTCAATCCAAGTTGTCGCACAGCCTCCTCGTGGCACCCCTAAATAGTTACCTGGCACCCGCTGGGTAATGAACTATTAGTGCGTACGGCGAGTCTCATCCCCAGGACTTTAAATTTGGGTTGTGCACAGGGTTTGGTACCCGTCACGTTAAATCAGCCACCAATGAAGGATGCAAGAGTGCCGCGGAACTGGAAATCGAATAACGTTGACGACCAATGCACACGATTAAAGGACTATGAGTTACGGATATGCACCTGGAATGTCCGGACCCTCTATAGGGAAGGTGCCTCTATCCAACTGGCGGAAGCCCTCAATAAATGTAAGGCTGACGTCACCGCCATCCAAGAAATGCGATGGACAGGACAAGGCTGCTCTAAAAGAGCAAACTGTGATGTATACTACAGCTGCCATGCAAATAGACGTGAATTTGGATGCGGTTTTATGGTAAGCAAGAGATTATTAAAATTAGTCCATCGATTCACACCGGTGAACGAAAGGCTTGCCACACTCCATGTCAAGGCAACATTTTTTAACATCACGTTAATCTGCGCTCACACACCGAGAGAAGAAAAGGACGACTTGACCAAAGATACCTTCTACGCGAGACTCGAGGAAATTTATGACCGCAGTCCCGCCCACGACGTTAAAATTGTTCTCGGGGATTTTAATGCAAAGGTCGGAAGAGAAGAAGTCTTTGGTCCAACTGTCGGACCAAAGACTTATGGAAGCCTCCATAATTCAACCTCCAACAACGGTCTAAGGCTAATTGATTTCGCTGCGGCGCGAAATATGTATGTATGTATGTATGTAGCACCAGATTCCCACACCGTGATGTTCACAAGGCAACGTGGCTATCTTCCGATCAAGCAACACGAAACCAGATTGATCACTTCGTGATTGACGCAAGGCACGCTTCTAGTGTGCTGGACATACGTTCATTCCGTGGTCCAAACATCGACTCAGATCACTACCTTGTCGTAGCCAAGGTACGCATGCGGCTTAGTACCGAAAACACTGTACGCTCCAATGTTCAGAAAAAACTAGACGTTAGTAAGCTGCGATCAAGAGAGACAACCGAAGTCTTCGCTGCTCAGCTCTCTAGCCGATTAAACAACCAACCCTCCCGTCCCGATAATCCCGGTAGACAATGGGGACATATCTCTCACTCCCTACACACAACAGCGGAAGATGTCCTTGGTTTCCAACGTCCCCCACGACGAAACCAATGGTACGACGAAGAATGTCGCCAAGCTACTGCTGCGAAGAACGCGGCCTATAAAAGGACCCTGCAGTCAGCAGCAACGCGAACCGTGCATGAACAATATCGGGAGATGAGGAAGGTAGGGAGGTGCCTATTCAGACGGAAGAAACGAGATCAAGAAAGGCGTGAGCAAGAGAAAATCGAAGTGTGTAGAAATAGGAATGATGGTAGTAAATTTTATCGAAAAGTCAACCGTCTGACTCAAGGTTTTAAGCCTGGTGCATCAACCTGTAAGGACGAAAATAGTAATCTGGTTACAGATACGCAGAATGTACTGAAAGTATGGAAGGAGCATTTCTCCAAACTACTATCTGGCGATGATAACATCAACTCTGCCATTGAAGAAATGCCCTCTGTATCCCCAATCGAAAATGATGACGTTGAAATTCCACCACATAGCCATAACGAAGTGTGTGTTGCTATACAGCGACTTAAGAACAACAAAGCGGCAGGCGCAGATGGCCTGCCTGCTGAATTGTTTAAGGCCGGCGGCAATATGCTGATAGGGTGCATGCATCATCTTATCTGCAGAATATTGTTAGATGAAAGTATGCCCAGCGATTGGAATCTCAGTACCCTTTGTCCTGTCTTGAAAAAATGTGACCCGACGGTTTGCGCCAACTATCGCGGGATTAGCCTAATACCTGTCGCGTACAAGATTCTTTCAACTGTACTATGTGAAAGGTTGAAGTCACATGCCAACTCACTGATTGGACCTTATCAGTGCGGCTTTTGACCTGGTCGCTCCACCATTGATCAGATATTCACACTGCGACAAATCCTGGAAAAAGCCCACGAACATAACATCGACACTCATCACCTTTTTGTCGATTATAAAGCAGCTTTCGATAGCCCTGTACGATCACACCAAAATGTATGATCACACGCTGAATCAAAAGTTGAAATCAACTGTTTGCAAGTACTGAACTCTTAAATCCAGTACTTATGTTGACTTATTTGAACACGAGAACCACTGAGCACTTGAACCCAGTGATTTGACGATTGTCCTAAATTATCCTGATTACTGAACACTTGAATCCAGTAGTCAGGTATTTATATGGTGTAAATTGGGTACTTGAACCAAATCTACAAGCTATTAGAACGAACAAAAAAGAATCGATAACGAATGTGGCTTCGCATCAATTGAATTGTCAAAAATTCAATTGTGCCTTTTATTTAAAATTGATAATTAATTTACAACAAATAAATTAACTAAAATAACCTTGACCATGCATGCCAAACAATGAACTTATTGCAAACTGCAAGAGTGCATTTTCTTGCAGACGAAATTTGACGCTTTTGTTTTCATGTGCCAACAGAAGCGTATGACGTATTTTGGGCATTGCATTGACAACGTTATTTTTTACACCAAATATATTTAACACAATTAATACAATACAAATAAAAATAACAAATTATTCATACAAAATTAATAACAACAAAATATTCATATATATAAACAAATATTCAACAAGCCCCATTAGGGATCGCATTTACGCCGCAATGTCTGAGCTGGTTTCCCTGCAAAATTAATTCGACTTTGCAGAATGACGCTGAGCAATACCCGTAGCTCCGTCAAGGTAGGATCGAGTCTCTCTGAACCTTTTGATACCGTGCGAGGCTTCAGACAAGGTGATCCCTTATCATGTGACCTCTTCAATTTCGTCATGGAAGTGATCATGCGTAGGGCAAGTGTTCATCGTAATGGAACAATATTCTACAAATGTGTCCAGCTCCTTGCTTACGCCGACGACTGTTAAGTTTCATATTAAATCTATTATCATTGTATCAATTATTATAATTGTTTTCTTATTATTGTATTATTATTGTCAATTATTATAATTGTATTCTTATTAGTGCATTAATTATATGTGTACATAAGTACCTAAATTAGTTCTTATGTTGTTTTTGTTGTTGGTGTTTATTTGTGTTATCAAACATTTAGCAATGTTGCTGGCTCTCACAACTAAATATTCGCACGCTAGCAGCGTGCCAGACGTAACATTATCATCTTCACACGCCACTGTGCAAGGTTGATAAGCATTATGTTCATTTTCTTTATCGTGTGTTCGTTGTGAGTTGCAGCAATAGGCAAGCCGCTGCGACAATTCTGTTGTTCCCACAGGTGCAATATGAGTTGGCGCATGGCTTCAGTGATAACACATTTAAGTCACCAAATTTGTAAAGCAGGTTGATATATGGCAAAATACATATATCAGCTTGCTGGTTGCATTAAATAGTATAAGCATAGGTAATGCACATATTTCCCACGAATGCCCTTGGCCTTGAATGTTCAAAGTCCATCGGATAACAAATCGTGGGAACTGGGTGCATTTCCTCCTTTACCATAAGCTTAGTGTTAAGAATTTTGTATAAAAGCACAACATTTTTAATAAACTTGATTCAATTTAACAACCTGAATACAACCAAGTGTTTTCTTTTGGTTTAAGTGCCTAAAAGAACCTTGAGCAAAGTCGGTTTATGTGCCGAATTTGAAAATCAATAATAAAAATAAAATAAACAAATAAATATCTATATATATATTTACATATATATCTAGATATCTATAAATTACGTAACTGGTTCATGTGCCGGATTACGTAAGTGAATTACTAAGCTGGTTAAAGTGCCGGATTAGTGAATCCGTATCAGACTAGATACGGAGGATAACATATCGTGAAAAGCTAAGCTGGTTCAAGTGCCGGATTAGCTTCAGTCCGTATCAAACTAGGTACGGATCATAACATTTTTGGTGACCCCGACGTGATTTATCACGCATCAGTGGACATACACGTGATATCACGCATCAGTATTGTCATTTGTGGACATACACGTGATCTATCGCGCATCAGTATTGTCATTTGTGGACATACACGCATCATTGTTGTCATTCAGTGGACATACACGTGATATCACGCATCAGTATTGTCATTTGTGGACATACACGTGATCTATCACGCATCAGTATTGTCATTCACGCAGCAGTATTGTCATTTGTGGACATACACGCATCATTGTTGTCATTCAGTGGACATACACGTGATATCACGCATCAGTATTGTCATTTGTGGGCATACACGTG
Organism: Teleopsis dalmanni; assembly: GCF_002237135.1. Lineage (NCBI taxonomy): Eukaryota > Metazoa > Arthropoda > Insecta > Diptera > Diopsidae > Teleopsis > Teleopsis dalmanni. Next base: position 102,266,797 of record NC_051846.1, on the reverse strand, counting down.
ATCTATCACGCATCAGTATTGTCATTCACGCAGCAGTATTGTCATTTGTGGACATACACGCATCATTGTTGTCATTTGGTGACATACACGTATCAACATTTCAACAATCAATTTTCTGGTGACCATGGAGGACCTTATCAACCAACAGGCTGAAACAGGTGCTGAAATCCAGAACATCATAAGAAACTTCAAGAAGGATGGTCAGGCAAGGAAAACCCAGGCCTACTATGAAGAACGACTGAAGCGTTTAAACTCAGCGTGGGAGTCCTTCGATGAAGTCGACAGTAAAATTCAGAGTCTTGATTCAATTCCAGTCGGACACGACTACATAAAAAAGGAATATTATCAAGAGATCCTGAATATTTACAAACAGTACAGCCGACAATTTGAAACGGCCATTCAACAATTCAACCAAGAAGAAATAGTCGAGCCTGTAACTGTTCCATCAACATCAAGATTTAATGTTGGACACACAGATGATCCAGCGTGCGGCCCTGATCCACAGATTCAAGGGCTCATCAACAAACAACGCGCAATATCATGTTCATTATTGCGGCTCATCAATGGCGTCAAGCGCATATACGAGCAACAGCCTCTGTCATATTACCAAGTAAATATTGACAGAATTAACAAATTATGGCAAGAAATTGAAGCCGTTAATTTTAAAATCTGGGAAATACATTCCAATCCAATAGGAGTTGGATATGATATCCAGAAATATATTGAACTAGAAGAAGAAGTTCAAAATGTGCTGGTGTCACTAACATCAAAGGTGACATCAAATCAACAGCAACCGCCTCTCGTTGCGGAAAAGGTGCAAGTTAGGTTACCTAACATAACAATTCCGAAGTTTGACGGAACATATACCAAGTGGATGGAGTTCGACAACTTGTTCACAGAAATGATCCACAACACTCAGTTGCCAGACGCACAGAAGATGTGGTATTTAAAAAATCATTTAACTGGAGATGCAGCAGGATTAGTAGCACATCTAGCTCTAACCAATCAAAACTATGCAACAGCATGGCAGATATTGAAGGAACGGTATGACAATAAAAGAATTATTGTTTCGTCCATCATCCAGAAACTCATGGATCAAGCAACTGTGAAGGGTTCAGCAGCGAATGACATTCGGGTCATACATGACTGTACACTGGAAGGGTTATTGGCATTAAACAATTTGGGCATTGACACCAGTTCCTGGGGTCCAATGTTGTTATATGTATTAACTCAAAAATTAGATAAACAAACTAGACTGCTATATGAACAGTCTCTAGTGCATCCGCGCGAATTACAATCAATTGATGATTTTCTGCTATTTCTGGAAAAGCGATTTCAATCATTGGAAAGTGTCTATCCAAATCAACCAGCAGTCAAAGTAGTGACAGCAACAGTAACTACAAACAATACGTTATCTTGCAAGATGTGTCACCTCAATGGCCATCAAATTTACCAGTGTGACAAGTTCTTGGCATTATCAGTTCCTGATCGTGTCTCCGCAGCACAACGGTTGAAATTGTGTTTCAATTGTCTTCGCAGCGGACATAGAACAAGTGATTGCAACAGCAGGCATTGCGTCAAATGCAATAAAGCGCACAACACGTTACTTCATCTGCAATACAATGTAAAGGCGCCAACAACTGGCGCACCTGAATTCACCAACATCAACGCGACTGTATCCAAGAAGACCACTTCCTCCAATCAAGAAGAAGCTGCTGCTGTTTTAACTACAGCACTGTCAACAAAACCATATGTGTTGCTTGGGACCGCCAAGGTCAATATTAATTCAAATACTGGCGAAGCAATTGAATGCAGAGCCATTCTGGATTCTGGTTCTCAAATGAACCTTGTTATAATCTAGTATGTTTTGCATTAGTTTAAACAATCTTAAATAATGAAATGTAAACAAAATTCAGTTAAATATAAACTGTCAATCTTGTCGGTTGTATTTACTTCAGTTGGCGACGAGGATAAAAATCTGCAATTAATCAATCGCTTTCACGCTTATTTCGTACCGTTCAATTTTACATACAATCATGCCGGGCGAAAGTGAAATTTATAAGCAATTGCTTAAAGAACAACAAGAGTTCTCAAAAAATTTACTGAAACAACAACGTGAGTGGATGGACTCAATGTTCCAAAAACAAGGTACTGCCGATGTATCTGAAAGAAATCACAACGTTGTTCCAGTATTTCACAAATTTTCGAAAGAACAGCAAACCTGGGAATCGTACTTAGAACAACTTAACCAACATTTTTTAGCATATTCAGTTCAGTGCAGTGAAAAACAAAAATCATTTTTCTTGTCTTGGATTGGCACAGAAAATTTTGAGCTGCTAAAAAATCTTTTCGGTAACACGAAAGTACAAGAACAATCTTTCGAAAATTTAACGAAAAAACTAACGGATCATTTCCAGTCGAAACGACATGTAATCGCTGCACGTTACGATTTTTTCAAAAGGGAAATGAAGCCACATCAATCATACAGAGAGTGGGTAGCCGATCTCCGCGGATTGGCAAGAGAGTGTAACTTTTCGTGCTCAGCCCAGAATTGTTTGCACAATTTCGTGGATGATATGATTCGTGACCAAATTATTATACGTACACCGCACGATGCTGTGCGCACCGCTGCGTTCCAAAAGCCCCAGCCAACACTTGCTGATGTTTTACAGATTGCAGAATTGTACGAAACAACCACTAAAACGGTGGCAACAATTAAAGAACAAACGATCGAAAACTCAATGCCTGTTAATTCAGTTGGTACAATTATAAAAAAACCGGGTGTTTTCAACAATAACAATAATAAAGTAAAATTCAAATCATGTTCTGGCTGTGGAAACTCTCATGCAAGAGAAAACTGTAAATTTAGAAATGCTGTTTGCAATAGATGTAGCAAAATTGGACATATTGCGCCAGTGTGCATGTCAAAACAAAACAAGAACAACAAACGTAATTCAGGTGATGAAAACAAGAAGAAAGATTACCGTCGTAAAAGTCACAACATTGGTACTGTTGAAACAATTAACAGTTTAACAGGTATTGTAAAAACTGAAAGCAATAAGAATTACATTGACTTGGAAATTTGTAATAAAATTGTGTCTTTCCAAATGGATTCTGGTGCAACAGTTTCTCTAATAAATAAGCGAACATTCAAAACTCTAAATTGCCCAAAGTTGCGGAATTGTACAAAAACCTTATTTGGTTTTGGCAAAAATGAAATTCCAGTGCTTGGTGAACTTTGCGTAGATATCAAATGTGGCGGAAAAGAAAGGGAAGTGGTAATCGTTGTCGTGGATGTCGAAAACTGTAACAATTTATTCGGTTTCGATTTATTCAAAGAATTCGGGTTTGAGATTCAACAAATTTGTAACATTACTGAAAGTGAATCACACAGAATTAGCGAGCTGTGTAAGAAATATGGTGATATTTTTGAACCAGCTCTTGGCACAATAAAAAACTTTAAGGTCAGTATTTTTTTTAAAGCCAAATGCACATCCGAAATTTTACAAAAGCCGACAAATTCCATTTTCGCAAATGTCACTTTTCAAGAAAGAAGTCGATCGATTGACAAATGCGGGTATTTGGAAACCTGTGAAGTTTTCCCAATGGGCTTCGCCTATTGTACTAGCTCCAAAAGCTGATGGTTCCATAAGAATTTGTGGGGATTTTAAACAAGCAGTCAATGCGCAAATTGACATTGAACAATATCCTTTGCCCATACGCGAAAGTCTTTTCCATAAAATTAATTGCGGTCAACATTTTACAAAAATCGACCTTAAGGATGCGTATTTACAAATGGAACTCGACGATGAAGCAAAAACAATAATGGTTGTCAACAGTCCACTTGGGTTATTCCAATACCAACGTTTACCGTTTGGAATTGCAAGCGCTCCAGCTATATTCCAAAGATATCTTGAGCAGTTACTTCAAGGCGTAGAAGGTTGCGGAAATTATCTCGATGACATTATCATCTCCGCACCTACATTTCAACAACACATCAGCCGCCTAGAACAAGTACTTCGTATTTTGCAACAAAATGGTATCAGGTGCAAGCAAGAAAAATGTTTCTTTCTGCGAGATAAAATCGAATATCTCGGGCGTCAAATTAGTGCAAAAGGTATATTGCCAGATGAGTCAGGACTAAAAGCAGTCAAAAACCTGCAGCCGCCTAAAGATCTAAAGCAAGCAGAAGCATTCATGGGTAAGGTAAACTATTACCATAATTTTATACCTAATTTTTCGCAATTATCCGCGCCAATCAACATGCTGCGCCGAAAAAATGTAAAATTCACATGGGGTACAGCACAACAACAAGCATTTATAGCTCTTAAAACGCATATTCTCAATGCAGCGCAATTAGCACATTATCAGGAAGATTTACCGTTGGTTCTAGCTACAGATGCCTCCTCCTATGGCATAGGAGTCGTGCTCTCGCATACGTACGTTGACGGTACAGAAAGGCTTATTGCTTTTGCATCTAAAACTCTCGACATTCATCAACGACGATATAGTCAGATAGAGAAGGAAGGGCTAGCTATCGTTTTTGGAGTCAAGCGTTTCCATCAATATTTATACGGAAGAAGATTCACCTTGGTTACTGACCACAAACCTCTTGTTAGCATTTTTAATCCAATTCATCAGTTGCCGTCGATGACGTCACATCGTTTACAGCGATGGGCTATTATACTAATGGCTTATCAGTATGATGTTCGGTATCGTAAAACTACTGAGCATGGAAATGCCGATGCTTTATCTCGTTTACCTGTTGGTGAAGATAAAACTTTTGATCATGAAGAATCTTGTTTCAACATCAATGAACTTAACACACCTATTGACGCTGAAATAATTCGTCAGCATGCCAAAAATGACCCAATTCTTCGCCGAGTTTATTTTCTCGTTACAAACGGTTGGCCTGAAAAGCTAATGCCTCAAGATGCTGATCTTCGATCATTTTTCAATCATCGCTTTGCTTTAATACTAAACAACAATTTGCTTTGCCTCCAGACGGAGTACAACCGGGTTGTCATTCCAGCCTCCCTTAAGCAGAAAATTCTTAAACTTCTTCATGATGGTCATTGGGGAGTATCGAGAATGAAACAGCTAGCTCGACAACATGTCTGGTGGACTAATATTGACAAAGACATCGCACAATTAACTGAAAATTGTGATGTGTGCAAAATTGCAAATCCTGTTCACGCACGTGAATACGTAAGCTGGCCTGAAGCTGATCGACCTTGGGAGAGAGTACATATCGACTTTGCTGGTCCATTTTGTAATTCAATGTGGCTAATTTGTGTCGACGCTTTCTCGCAATTTCCGTTCGTTGTACAACTATCTACAACAACAACGGTTGACACCATATCAGCATTGTCTTCTATATTTTCTCTGGAAGGTATACCAGAAACCATCGTAAGTGACAATGGTCCGCAATTTACAGCTGAAGCATTCAAACATTTTTGCTCAAAACTTGGCATCAAACATATAACAACAGCGCCGTTTCATCCAGCCTCAAACGGGTTAGCCGAACGATTCGTCAAATCTTTTAAAACTGCTGTTAAGAAAAACATTGACGATGGATTGTCTCTCAAATTCGCTGTATCAAAATACCTTGCAACATATCGTGCAATGCCGAATGCTGAAGGTAAATCACCTGCAGAACTTTTACATGGAAGGCCCGTTCGTACCTTGTTGAGTCAACTGTTTGAATCGCCTAGGAAGCACCTTGAAGCTTCGAAACGGAAAATGAAATTCAGTCTAAAGCAACCCGTCTTCGCTCGAAACTACGCAAGAGGGGAAAAATGGATAAAAGGAGTTATTGTGAAACAACTTGGTAAAATGGTTTACCGAGTGAACACATCTTTTGGTTACATCAAACGTCACGTTAATCAGCTTAAAACTAGAAGTAGCTCTGACCTCTCTTCACAACCAATTTTTGAATTCGCTCCAAATTTCATCAATGCCACACCGCCTTCATCTAGCCAATCAACATTAATGCCTAGTGAAGAACGTTCTACCGAAGTAGTTCAACTTCGAAAAAGTGGTCGCATTCGGAAGGATGTAAATTGATTTGAGTCCGACGATTTCAGGAAAACTTAAACTTTGTTAAAAATTAAGGGCGGAGAAAGTGTTATAATCTAGTATGTTTTGCATTAGTTTAAGCAATCTTATGTAATGAAATGTAAACAAAATTTAGTTAAATATAAACTGTCAATCGTGTCGGTTGTATTTACTTCA
>NC_051846.1:102252087-102260463 GCF_002237135.1 Teleopsis dalmanni | reverse complement strand
TATTTTGTAACATTATTGGAGAATCTGCAAACAACACAATATCATCAGCATATAATAGTACTTTTAGGCACATAATGGCAATCGTAACACCACCAGAAAGAAATTTACTTAGGTCATCAACGAACAGTGCAAACAATATAGGGCTTAAGACACAACCTTGTCTCACTCCGGTACACGTTTGGAACCATCTCGATGTACTTCTTCTGTCCCATACTGTTGACTCATTGTTGCAGTATAGACTTTGCAGTATTTTCAAAATTTTTGTTGAAAGACCCAGCTGGCTTAGTTTGTAAAATAGTACGTTTCTTTTATTGTATCGAAAGCAGCTTTAAGATCTATGTAAAAAACATATAACTTCTTGCTTTTTGCAATAAACTCTTGCGCTACACTAGTGATGACGAAAATATTATCTACCGTGGAGTAACCTTTTCGAAATCCAGCTTGAAATTCGCTTAATATGTTGTTTTGATCAACCCAATTTTTAATTCTGTTATACAGGAGTGTTGTAAATACTTTAGCTGATGTATTAAGAAATGCTATTCCTCTATAATTTGCTACATTATTTGGGTCACCTTTTTTAAATAGGGGAAATGTTATGGCTTTTTTGTAACTATCAGGTGGGGCTGCATTTTCAAATATATAATTGTATGATTCAGCCATATGCTCTATAAATTGTGGCGTGGCATATTTTAAAAACTCAGCTGGAATTCTGTTCTCACCTGCGGCTTTGTTATTTTTTAAATTCTGGAGCACTGCATAGACCTCTTCAATCTTTATTGGAGCATCTAACGCTTCATTTATTACATACGGCAGGGTATAACTGAAAGACTTGCTTACTATATTGCTATTTAACTGGTTTTTAAAATGTGCCGCCAAAGCTTCGGCGTCCACTTTAATTCCTTTTATGTAATCTGCACGATTTATTTTTTAACTCCACTCCAAAATGATTTACTATCAGCTGCTTGGGATATCGACATTGCCATTTCATTGAAATATGACTTCCTTTTCTCATCACACAGCTTTTTGTATTCTCTGTTTACATTTTTGTATTTCTCTAAATCAGCTATATCACCACCTTTTTTAACTGTTTGTAGCCATTTAAATGATTTCTTTCTTGCAGTTTCATATTCAAAATCATACCACTTTTGTTTCCTATTTATACCCGCCGAATTACCCTGAAACGATTTTGCTGCTTGTTTTACACAATATTGAAGAATGTCATCTCCTTCCTTCGACACAAATGTACTACCTTCGCATGCATTAAGGGATTCTTCAAGCTTTTCTTGGTACAGATCTTTATATTTATCTTTCCATATCAGTTTCGGTAGCAACTGCATTTTATTTTCATTTGAATTAGAGGCATCTAGATTTACCATAATTTCCAGTGGCTGATGATCCGAGTATATCATGTCACGTATTTGAAACTCTTCAGTTATTATTAACCATACTCCTTTCACAAAACAATAATCTATCGTTGACCTTGCTACACCTCTGATAAACGTAAATGTACCCTCTCTGTCGCCTTTAGTGCGGCCATTTAACACGGTGACACCAAATGAATTGCAAATTTCTAGTAATTGTTTTTTCATTTCTATCTACAATTGTATCCATTGCTACTCTGTGGCCCAATAATTCAGTCCACTGCATATTTGGGCTGAGTTCCAGACATTGTTCTTTGCCTATGCGTGCATTGAAGTCACCTATTATCATGACATTTTCGTTCTGAGCTTCCACTAATATTTCACATAAGTTATTGAGATCATTTAGCCAGTTATTGCAATTTAGGTAAACTGGGATTAAACATAACTTTTGATTATTAGTGGTTATCTCGATTATTGTTGAGTTCATAATGTGCTTGAACACCACAGTACCGCAAAATTGCAATTGCTTTCGTACACCATACAATTTTCCTCCACTGGCTTGACCTCTATTTGTTGTTCTTGTTGCAGGCACCCAATGAAGATTGTATTCTATAAATGTGTTTTCAATATAATCTGTCTTACTTACTAAAAATGTTTCAAATAAAACAAATATATCGAATTTTTTAACATACTTCATAAATTCAATAAACTTATACTTATTTGCTAAACCAGCTACATTATACGATAATATTTTAAATTATAAATTATTAAATTATATGCTAATTTAGAGTCTGACCTGGCGGCATTTGCATTTTTTTCAATTTTTTGTTTGGCATCTTTAACGATTTCCTTTTTTACAAACAGTTTTTTGGCTGATTTATTTTTTTAAAAAGCTTGTTTTTCTCGAGCACTACTTCCACTTCAATCTCACCATACAATTGCTTTAATTGCTCAACAGCGTCACCATCTTTGCACTTTAGTTTCTTATTTTTATCAAAGTGCATCCATTTTCCTGATATATTTATACTGTCATTTTTAACATAAATTTTGTGAGTATTTCTGATGGCTTCAAGATCTCTTTTCAGCTGTAATAAAGCTGATTTATTTTCCTGTCTAGTCAAGCTCAAGTCCTTTTCAATATAAATCGGAGTGCCATGCAGTTTTTTACCATTCTTTAAGACATCTTTTGCCATTTCTGATGTTTCCAATTCTGCAATTACACTCACTTTATTTTTCTTTTCAAATATTACTTTTGTGTCTCGAACTTTAATACTTGTCATAGCCATTTTATCTCGGAAAATTGCCTCCACATCACTTTTTTTTGCTTTATCTTTTAGTAAACCTTTCAATAGTACATTACGACTTTTACTTTGTTCGACAAGTCTTTCAATCTCCCTCCTGTCCTCATCTCTATCATTTCTTAATTGTTCTAATTCTAGTTTTAGCCTTTGGTTCTCGTTCTCCATTTTTTCCATTTTCACAGACACGTTGCCTATCTATAAGTTCGCCTATGTCACTCTTTGATGCTAGCGTAGCTATTTGGGAATCAAAGTTGTTACTCAAGCCTGCAATATTCGATTCGAATTTATCCGTCATTTGCTGAATAGCCAGCATAACATCACCGAGCGATAAGTCTGGCGAAAGCTCAGATCGCATACGTTTTTCTTGCCTCTGTGCTTGCCTATTCGGTGTGCACAGGTCCGATTTACTCGTGGCGTTTTTTGCGTCTGCTGGTGGCGATCTTTCAACTGGCATTTTATATATATATGTTTTATTTAATATTATGATATAACTGAAAAGTCAATTTTTTAATTTTTTAAATTCTGCTTGTGTTTTCTTTGAAAGCATAAAATTCGGTTTGATACACAAACCCGACAGCACAGACAAGAACCACTCAGAGCTTTATACTTAGTATATTTTCTATAATTTTGTATCGAGCTTAACGCTGAATATAATTTTAAGTTCCACTGATCGTAAGCACTTTTGTGTATATTTGGTTTTTTACTGTTGTTAAATACAACGTTACTTTGTCCACTGAAGTCTCAATAAATAAAATTATATTATTATCAAATTTTTGCACAACATTCCAACGCGTAGTAATTACACAAACGTTTATTTTCAGTAATCAACCAATTGTCATTAGTTTCTCACGATTCAACTTAAATTTTTCATTAAACTTTTCAGCGCGCGCACTTATTAGATATCATTCAATAGTGTTGCCAATCCAAACTCCCCACCTTCTTGATTATATATATATTTACAGATTTCATTACAATATTTAATTCGTATCATAATTGTATTAAATATATTAAAAACTTCTACTGTAAAACTTCTACTTTAGAAGGAATTATTCACGGTCTTTTTATTTCTCGTTTTTTACTGTTCGCTTCAATCGCTTATTCCCAACTGCTACTGCTACCACGAGGTTCTTTCAAGATCTCCCTCAACCGCACACGTTGTTCGAAAAAGCTCGTCAGAATCGACCGGTTTATCTCCTGCGCCTCTTTTACATGCGCGCTCTCCATTTTCTGCCGGTCGACCTGACTCTGATGACACCCTATTGAAGGTGCATCCACAACATGAATGCTCCGTGTCGCTTAAAAATTAACATGCAAAGCAAAAACAAAATTCGCAAAAATTAGTCCACTTTTTTGAAAATGCATAACCAATAAGGCTGTCGCACTACAATGGTGCCAAATCCTAAAACTGATCTATTGTGAATGATTTTTAGAAGGAAATGTTGATTATTTACAACCGTTGCGAGTGTTCATGAGTAAATTTAAATGTTTTGAAAAAATAATTTTTTTAATAAAATTTGTGAAAATGACTCTCAGGTTAGAAATTATGGATAAGTTAAGAATTTTTTAAGGAATTTTTTAATTTCTGTGTTCATTAAAAAATACAATACATGAATGAATCTTAAACACAATCATTAAAATAAAAGCAAAAAGTTATAAGAAAATTGCAAGAAATCTAAAACAGTGCTCACTTAGTATTCACTAGTGATCAGTGACGACTGCTCTAAGGTGCGGAGGTGTGCGGTGAACACCCTAATATAATTTGCAAAATGTTAAATAACATAGGTATATAAATTTATTAAGTATCTTTACATCAAGAATTATTATTATTTATTACATTTCCATATAAATATATATTTTTAAAGTTTTAGCAAAAACAATTAAATATAATTGTCTATGAAAACTCAATTAATTTGCTTCTGTTAGCCGCTATACTTGTTAGTTGTGCTCATATATTTGCAGCTCAAATCACAGAACATTTCTATTATATTTCGTCTCTCCCCTTTGTGTGCAAAGAAGTTGGCCGCACATTCATACGTTACATATGAACAAAATAATGTGCGTGTGCTCCCGTTCGTAATATCAGAAATAGAGATTTATATAGTGGGAATTGTATGAGAGTAATTTTCTGTTCTATTCGAATATCAACTGTATGCATACGAATCCAACATGATGATTTGCCAAAGTGGTTGCATGAGCGGCTGAAGTTTGCAGCTCATCTCACCATACATTTTTATCACATTTCGTCTCTCCCCTTTTAACAGCAGCACCCACGAATTTCTGTTCTTATTGTGCGGGGTACTTGTGCGCACATTGCAAGTGGTTTCGATTTTGTTTGATCACTGCACAAACATGTATGTTTCTAAGTACAAACTCTTTTGTTTGAAAAAATTTGGTTTGATGTTACGAGAATTATGTGAAAAGTTTTGTTTCTTCCATATTGATATAATATTAAACTTGTATATAAATTATTAATTTAATTTGTTTAATATGTTATTTTGTTAATGAATTGTTAATATAATATTGCGCGAATATATTGTTGCCGTATATAATATAGTTATTATTAATAAAAGATCTCATATATTTTAATATAAGTGGTACATGTAAAAACAACATTAAAGAAGGTCCGCACACCCTTCCAGATAGGGCACGCGTCGTCACTGCTAGTGATCTACAAGTTTGAAATTATATAAATAATTTTATTCACGCTAAATTCAATAGGGGTATTCAGGCAACTGATTCGTTGCTTAGTAGTTGATTACAACAAAAATTTGCACACAAAAATGAAACTAAGCAGAGAATCAACTATTTCGGTTATTCTCAGATTAGTACAAATTTGATTAATAGTGCTACCAGTACCAAGTGTCGTAATAATAACTTAAAATGAACTTTTGTATAGAAATTTGTTATCTGTCTCTCACAGCTGTTTGAATTGTGTGTAAACAATTTTGCAAACACAAGTATTTTGTAATATCATATCAAATTTAAAAAATTTCTTATAAAGTGATAATATATATAAAAACAAATAAAATGGAAAGTCAAGTAAGTAGTTCAAAGTATGTTATAATATTCCCATTCAAATATTAAATGCATTAATTGTTTTTTTAGGATAAAGCACCAGCATCCAAACGCATGCGTTACTCTGAAGCGTTTAAGTGGGGAGATGTGGAAATGCAGGAATTATTGCATTTGGTAGTTGATGCAGTAAAAGATGCACAAGAAAGTTTTGAGGTAAGTGTAATATTGTAGTAGTTAGTACGATAAAGTAATGTTCTTATTTGTGTTTACAATATAGAAACCAACTGCGCAATTATTTTACTTAAAAATAATGGCCAAAAGTAATAGTTTCAGTGGCCTTAATTTTCTTGTTTTAAAAAACAAAATGCGGTACCTAAAGACAGGTTTCATTTCCGCTATGGAGTGGAAGAAGAGCACTGGCGCTGGTCTTACAGCAGATATGGGGGAGAGAAGTGTCACAGGTAATAAGTTTAATGCATTCTTAAAATGTGCTTAAATAATTATGATAACATTTGCAGAACACGTGTTAAAGATATGCCCAAAATTCGATTAGCTGTATGACATTTTTGGCAGACGTAGCAATGTGAACGTCAACATTGTGGAATCTGATGTTTCTGTGGAGTGTCTTTTAAACCCACCAGAAGTAGAAGTAGAAGCCATTGCTATGCCCAGAAATGTCCGAAATGAAACCGATTCGGCCGGTGCAGTGAAAGATTCTCCAACTCCATCAACATCATCTAGAATGCGCGGAATGAACCGAAAAAGATCTATTTACGCACAACGCGATTCTACATCCTCGATTATTGCACTACAACAACGCAGAATCGAAATGGAGGAACAGAAACTAAAAATTATGAAGGAAAACGCCGAATTAGACAGAGCACAAGCTCTGCAAATAAAAAAAATGGAATTAGAAGCTCACAAGGAATTGGAGCTGGAAAAATTAAAACTTGAGTTTAAACTCAAAAAATACGAAATTGATTTGAAATACAAAAATCAGAAATTGTAAAAGTAACGTTGGATATTGATTAAAATAACAACAACAAATATTTCAATATTCAGAAAAATTATATTTTTATATGATTTCATTTTAAATTTTCGTTGTATATATATAGTTTTAAATAATAGTTTTATTTATTAGTTTTAAATATTAAATTTATGTAATATAGAAATATAAAATATTTATAGGATTTACATAAAAATATTACATAATAAATTTTAAAATTTAAATAAGAGTTTTAGTTATAAGTTTTAAAAATTAAATTTATGTAATATAGAAATATAAAATATATATAGGATTTACATAAAAATATATATAGTTTTAGTTGTAAGTTTTAAAAATTAAATTAATGTAATATAGAAATATAAAATATATGTAAGATTTACAAAAAAATATGAAAACTCATCACTACAATTTTTTTGTATTGTAATATTATGTAAAATAGCGCAAACATATATCCAACGCGTTGCTTCGTGAATGCTGTTATTGCTTTTAATTTGCAATTTTAGTTCTTTTAAACTGCTGAATCTCTCTTTTAATAAACCGAAACAATGCTTGTTAAGTTTAACAAACCTAACATATTTTAGCTCGCTTGTAGTTACACTTATGCAGCAAATAAATATTGTAAATATTAAATACATTGTTTACGTTTATAAGTTCAATAGCTTCACATATTGTATTTATGCTTATGCAGTAATATGTGAAATTTAAATTATTATTTTAGTTATCAATAATTGTAAATATTATTATGCTTAGTAAGTAATTCTATACTATATAAGGTAACAATATTGATAATAAAACTCGAGAGCGAAAACAATCGTCTTTCCTTCAAAAACAAAATTTGGTTATTGGTAGATGTGCCTTTTAACCACTGTAGCAATAAATAAAAATTATTTACTTACTTGGCTAGCGGTTTATGTGCCTGCAAGCCTTTCGTCATAAATACCTGATTATTGGTTTATGTGCCTAATAGTCAGTGTAACGAAGTAAGAAAATACATTATTTGATACCACCTCAGATTACGTGGTATTACATTGGTGACCCCGACGTGATTGGCAAGATCAACTCAGTGTGAGCCAGCAGCGTTTACAAAAACCTTCATTGAAAACAACTGTTTTCAACGGAAATACAATAACCATGGATCCAAAATCAATATCCACTTTAACTGACCAGCAGGATTCAATTGGTTCAGAGATCGACAGAATCATTCGCAACTTCAAGAAGGACTCACCCAGCAGGAAAACACGTCAATATCTCGAAGATCGTAAAACAACTTTAGAACAGTTATTAGCTGACTTCAAGGCTAATGATGAGCGACTACAACAAGCCGATGTACTAGCAAGAACATCGGACTATTTCACACAAGATTACGGCATGGTAATCATAAATTTGGGTAACAAATATATCACCACAATAACTCAAGAGCTGGAAGCATTACCCATTAAGGCTCAACCATCAACAATAAAGGGGTTGGACCTTCAGATAAATAATGATGTTGAAGCTATTGAAATAGTATTACCTACTGGTGGTCAAGAGAATGAAATTATTCAGGCATTAGTCAACAGACGAAATGCAGTGTGTAAATCAATCAATCGTCTCATCCACAATGTGAGACAAGATAACCAGCAACAGGTACCACAATATTTTGCAGTAAAATTAGCTACGCTTACCAAGTTATGGGATCAGGCTGAAGGTTTAA
>NC_051846.1:102235410-102251987 GCF_002237135.1 Teleopsis dalmanni | reverse complement strand
AATAAATATATGGACTTTATTTTGCCTAAGCATCCACGTGAATATAATTTCACTACAACAGTGGAGAAATTGAAACAATTGTTTGGACTCCAAAAGTCGCAATTCAGCTTACGCTATAGCTGCTTACAGTTAACCAAACCACCAGATACCGACTATACTACGTACGCAGCCGAGGTTAATAAACACTGTGAAAATTTTAAATTGAATAGCCTGTCACTGGACCAGTTCAAGTGTTTAATGTTCGTATTGGGGCTGAAATCGGAAGCAGACTTCGAAATAAGAACCCGAATATTGACCAAACTGGACAAAGAAGCTGATACCATCAACTTGGAAAAACTTACAAACGAGTGTCAGCGTATTATTAATTTAAAATCCGACACATCGCTGGTAGAAAATAAATCACACGAAAATCAGGTGAATTGAGTACAAGCAAATAAGCTTAAGAACAATCACAAACCGAAAACACCATGCTGGTTTTGTGGAGCAATGCATTATGTGCGTGACTGCCCATACAAAAATTATAAATGCGAAGACTGTCACAACATAGGCCATAAAAAAGGTTATTGTAAAGCGAAAAATTCATCAAAATCAAAATACAATAACAACAACAAAAATAATAGCAACGGTAAAGCAAAAACATTTTCACAGCCACGATCCAACAGTATATACACAACGAACAGCATCACAGCTTCACAGCGTAAATATGTCCACGTTAAAATCAACAATGTGCGAATCAAATTGCAATTTGATACTGCATCGGACATAACTATCATTTCAAAATTTAATTTCGACAAATTAAATATTTTAAATACAATGGAAGTACAACCAGAATCTGCTAAAAGTGCAACTGGAAACTTACCATTGTACGCAAAATTTACATGTGATGTGCAGTTAAAAGACACAATTAGAACACTTACGTGCTTTGTTACAATAATCGATTTGAATGTATTCGGATTGGACTGGATAACTGCTTTTCGACTTAGCGATATGACGCTTAATGCTATTTGCAGCCAAATTTCAACAACAAAACAGGCAAGTAATGTTTCCATAAAGTCTTCAAATTGCAAATTTCTTCCGGAAAAATTATTTCCAGAACTTTTCGATAATGCTATGGGTCTTTGTAATAAAACTAAGGCACATTTAATTATTAAACCAAACTGTCAACCTGTTTTTCGATCTAAGCGCCCGGTAGCATACGCAGTTCAACATTTGGTTGAAGAAGAAATTAAGCGACTTCAAGATCTCGACATTATCGCACCCATCAATTACTCTGACTGGGCCGCACCAATAGTAGTTATCAAAAGGCCAAATGATAGCATTCGTATTTGCGCTGATTTTTCAACTGGTCTTAACGACGCGCTTGAATCTTACAAGTATCCACTACCGCTTCCAGAGGATATTTTTGCAAAAATTAGCAATGCAACAGTATTTAGTCATATAGACCTTTCGGACGCTTTTCTCCAAATCGAAGTTGATAGCAAATCGCAAGAACTTCTCACAATAAATACGCATCTAGGTTTATTCAAATACAACCGTATGGTATTTGGCGTCAAAACTTTTCCGGCAATTTTCCAACAAATTATGGATAAAATGCTTGCGGGCTTACATTGCGCAGCTGCTTACATTGACGATATCTTTGTCTCAGGTAGAAACCAACAAGAGCATGGCAACAACTTACATGAAGTTCTACAACGTTTTTATCAATACGGGTTTAAACTCAAGATCGCAAAATCCAATTTTTCAGTTCCTAAAATTGCTTACTTGGGATATATTGTCAGTAAAGACGGCATTCGCCCAGATCCAAAAAACATTGAAGCAATCAAGACAATGCCTGCGCCAACCAATCAATCCGAACTTAGATCACTCTTAGGTGCTATCAATTTTTATGGAAAATTCATAAATCACATGCGCAAATACCGCGGACCATTAGACGAACTACTTCAAAACAGCAAGCAGTGGCAATGGACGGAACTTCATCAACGCTATTTGGATGGTTTCAAGCAAATTTTGTCATCAGAGTTATTATTAGCGCATTACGATCCACTGAAAAACATAATTGTCGCTGCAGATGCATCTAACTATGGGCTCGGAGCTTGCATTTTTCATGAAGCTGACGATGAAAGTAATATGTCATGCGTTCAGATCACTAACACCCACAGAAAAACAATATAGCCAAATAGAAAAAGAAGCTCTTGCGCTTATTTTTGCGGTTACGAAATTTCACAGAATGGTTTTTGGGAGAAGATTCAAACTTCAAACAGATCATAAGCCTCTTCTAGCTATATTTGGTGATAAAACTGGAATTAAGGTGCATCAAGCAAATAGACTTCAACGTTGGGCAATTAAACTGATTGCATACGACTTCGAATTAAAGTTTATTTCAACTAACAGTTTTGGGTATGCAGACGTTTTATCACGACTCATACATAACACAATCAATCCTTCAGAAGACTATGTCATCGCTGCAGTAGAGTTTCAAATTGAAAGCAAACAAATTTTACATAACTCACTTGATAAGCTGCCGCTTACCAGCAAAATGATTACTTACGAACCAGCTAAGGACAAGGTTTTAGCTAAAATTCTCGAATATGTAACTGAAGGATGGCCATCAAACTGCAACATCAGTGAGTTAAAAGCTTACTTTAACCGAAAAAACGACATATGTATAGTTGACGGATGTTTAATGTTCGGACAACGCATTATTATACTTCAAATTTTCCGAAAGCGCATTCTTAAAGAAATTCACCGAGGTCATCAAGGCATAGGTCGTACTAAAGCCATCGCGCGGAACTACGTTTATTGGTCAAATATCGATTACGATATTGAAGCAATGGTGAAAAGTTGTTCAAATTGTGCCGCAGCAGGTAAAATGCCCACAAAAACAACTTAACATCCTTGGCCAAAACCTTCTGATTCTTGGGAACGGCTCCATATTGATTATGCAGGACCAATAGATTCATACTACTATTTGGTCGTAATCGATGCGTTCTCAAAATGGCCAGAAATTATACAAACAAAATCTATAACAGCAACTCAAACAATTTCCAGCTTGAAAGAAATTTTCGCTAGATTTGGGTTACCGAAGACAATAGTTTCAGACAATGGTACTCAATTTGTGAGTCACCAATTTCAAGAGTTTTTAGCGGAAAACGGCATTAGTCATATACGAAGCAGTCCGTACTATCCCATGTCAAATGGACAAGCCGAAAGGTTTGTGGATACTTTAAAGCGAGCACTCAAAAAGTTAAATGGGAAGGGGGTAACTGCTGCAAATCTTCAAATATTTCTACAAGTTTACCGATCAACTCCGAATAAGCAAAATGAGAACAGTAAATCGCCAGCTGAAGTTTTACTAAAAAGAAATATCTGTAGTAAACTTGACTTGATTAAAGATATCGCCAACGAAAAGTGTTTAGTTGATGCATTTGGCCTCTACGAAACAACACCTAAAGATGTGGTCGAAATAACTAACAAAAACATGGTTTCGACCCCAGCTCAATCTTTCAACGAAGTAACCGAGATTGCAATTCCTCAAACTGAGAAGCACAATGAGGCAGTTGTTCCGTATACCCGACCAAGGTGTACTAGACATCCTATTGACCGTTATAGACCCTAGAATCACCGCATTGGAGATTCAATCTCAAAAGGGGAGGTGTTGGCAATCCTGCCAAGGATGACAGACGACATATAAAGAAGAATTAACATTATAGTTTTGTTCATTTTTTCAACTTGTGAAATAATAATAACTAGGAGTTTTTTGTATTTGTGCAGAACCAAATAAGAAAAGAATTGAAAGATAACTGTTCATTTGACAAAAAAAGAAGCAAATGCACTGATCCTTATTAGTTGTCTAAATATTTATACACATTTTTTTCGCGTCAAAAGTATTTATTCTGATTAGCAAATTAGCATTTATTCTGAGATTTCCTTTGAGTTAATGCATTGTTAGTTTTTGTAACAGATTACACAAATTTAGAGATTTTAAAATGTCAGAAATTTTTCAGGAAAATGGTAAAAACCAAAAAATTATCAGTTGAATTTTATCTAAGTTCGGTATCTAAAATTTTTCTTTTTTTTTCTTTTAAAAACTTACATTTATTTATTGCATCCTATTTCATAATAAGACTAACAATAAGTTGTTAAATCTTATCTCTAATTACATAATATCACAAATTTTTATTTCAACTTTACATTGTATAAAATAAAATAAGTAAACCTTATATTACGAACATCACTTATATCAATGGATTTCATTAGAGTGAATGTTAGGTGGTTTATTAAGAAAACTTTTTCAGAATAATAAAATAATAAAAAAACATATTAAATTTTTATTATAATTCTACATATTCAGCCTGCTTACAATAAATTTGCAAGGCAAAAATGCTCTTGTATGACGTATGAATCGTTAGGGGTGACAGACTGTCATACACAACACGTATGCGAGAGCTGCTCACCAAAATTTTGGTGAGCACGCCAACATGTTGGTAAGAGGTGCTTTTCTCTCTCGTATGACATACCAGTATGATAGTCTGCACCGCGCTTAACACAGTTTGCAATTACTTTGACAAATTGGCACTTTTATTGATGCACACCTTTATTGATATTTGGAAACGCAAAGTAAAAATATTCAGTGTGCATTTAGTTCTATGTGCGGTTTGTTAATTTGTTTTGAATTTTTTAATACTTCTGTAAATATAAAACAATGTTGGGACATAAAGCATTAAAAATTGACGAGATTATGGATATTTTAAATTCTTCTGAGAACGATTGTGAAATTGTTACTGATGTTCGAAAATCAGAAAAAGTAAATGTAATATACATCCCTGCAGACGTTGATGAAGTAAGTGACAATGAGGCAATTGATGATGATGTTATTGAGGACAATGCTCCGCTTTCAGTGGATATTGCTGGCACAATGGAACTAGAATATGCGGTTGCCGAAGTTGAACTTCACGCTTTGCCAGACCAACAACAGAATGCAAAGGCACCTTCAAAAAAATTTATATCCTTGGCTCATTACAGTCCCGCAGTTTGGCGGAAGCGTCCTTTCGCGTATAATAATCAGCCGGAGAATGTTGAAGCTAAAACCGTTGAGAAAGTAGTAAGAACATTAGGTATGTATAACCATTTTCATAGACATAGTTGCATTTAGTGTTAAAGATTCTTTCTTCGTAGGTGGAAAATCGCCTTTAGAATTGTTTGAGTTTTTCTTTGATGAGAACATGAGTAATATGATAATCAATTTTAGCAATGAATATGCTTTACAAAACAATGCTTGCCTTGATCTTAAGCAATTTGAACTTAAGAGGTTTATTGGTATACTTTTTCTGAGTGGTTATCATTCACTTCCACAATGGAAACTTTATTGGTCGCTAAGTCCAGGTATGGAAGTGCAAATTGTTCGCAATGCATTACCTCGCAGTCGATTTGAGGCAATCAAGAGGTTTATTCACTTATCTGATAACACCATGCTAAATAAACAAGATAAATTTGCAAAAGTCCGGCCGTTCATTGACGCTAGCAATTACCGTTTTATGCAATTTGGTATTTGGTCTCATGACTTGTCAATTGATGAACAGATGTTACCATATTTTGGTAGACATTCATGTAAAATGTTTATCTGTGGAAAGCCAATTCGATTTGGCTTTAAAGCTTGGTGTTTGTGCTTATCAGCTGGTTACTTGTATCAAATCATTTTGTATGGAGGTGCCGCTACACCTCATGATAAAACTGTTGGACTTGGAGGCGACATTGTTCTAAAATTGTTGGAAAATGTTACTTCGCCATTAACTCATCGCATTTTTTTGATAACTATTTCACTTCATTTCATCTTATGTGTCTTCTAAGTGATCGTCACTTTTTTGCGAGTGGTAAATAAACATACTACTAATATAACAATAAAAACATTAAAGCTTGTTTTATTCAAAGGAACTGTCCGAGGAAATCGAATAGGAGGAGCGTAATTGCCAGATAGAATGAAAAAAGGTGAACATGCGGCACTATATGAACATAAAAAGGAACTTATTGTAGTGAGATGGAAGGATAATGCAAACGTCACTGTGCTTTCAAACCATTCCTTTATCAAACCGTTTTCAAAAGCAAAACGTTACGATCGAACTCAAAAAATGAATGTGGATGTCGACGTTCCACGACTTATAAAGGAATATAATTTGGGTATGGGAGGAGTGGACCTCGACAATGCATTAGCAAATTATTGTGTTGGAATTCGGGGAAAAAAATGGTGGTGGCCTCTTTTTACAAACACTTTATCCAACATGTTGGTCAACGCATGGAAATTGCATTGCTTGGTTGCAAAGTTTGAAAACACCACACCCTTGTCGCAATTACAATTTCGATCCCAAGTAGCTCGGGAACTCTTGTTGCCAGATAAACTTGCTGATACACAAAGTAGTGCTTGTAGAAGTAACACCAAATACTGTGAAAATACGGAAACTAAACATATTCTCAGTAAAAGAATAGATGGCACTCCACCAAGGCAATGCAAAGTATGTTCATCAAAAACGCCATATATTTGCAAAAAATGTGACATTAATTTACATCCAAAATGTTTCGAGAAATATCTAAAACATAAATAAATTTTCAATCATTAAATACTTTTTTTAAAAAAACGTCATTTGCTTTAACTAAATATAATTTTTACCAAAACTCATTTTTGTTCAGAAATACTGTACACATTGGCCCAAGTGGTCTACCATTATAGGTAGTCATAAAATTCAAACAAATATTTCTTAATTCGGTCTAAATTAACTAATGTTAAAAATTTGAACAAAAAATATTAACAGGATCTGGTACCGGGCCAAAATGGGTTAAGTAAGGGAATTTGTAGATCTCGGTGGATACTTTCATTCCTAATATACTATGTTGCACCAGTGATTGTTCTCAATATTTTTGACTGAGCTCTTTGGATAATATCAATATTTGAAGCACGATCATTTCGAAATAGCTGGATAGCGTTTTGACAAGAGAGATTGAAGTTGGTTTGAGTATGCACAGCATTTTTCGTCATAAAATTGCCATATCATCCGCAAACGTTATGGTGACGTCTGAACTACTTATTGGAATTTCAGATAAGTAAAGTGCATACAAGATTGGGCCAAGAACACTTCCTTGTGTAATATCAGCTTCTATTGGGAAATTATTAGAAGTATATGATGTACATTTAACTTTAAAGCTTCTATTATGAAGTTACGATTCTAAAACTGAGTGGACGTTTGCAGGTAATGAACACCATAGCTAATATATGAGATATGCTTGTTTGTTATATGCTTGTTTAACATCGAGGAATACGGCGGAATAATATTCACTGAGCTCAAATGCGTGTCTTATTTCATTCGTTATACAATTCACTTGCTTAATAGTTTCCCGTTTTCCCCTAAAACCAAACTGGTGAGAGGGTATTAAGTTTTGAACGTCAAGGAACGATTTCAGCTTTAAAAGTAGTGCTCCTTCAAAGACTTTAGAATGCGATGGCAGTGAGCTTATTGGCCTGTATGAAGAAGCAAGCCTGAGATGTTTACCGGATTTATGAATCATAATAATCATGGATGTTTCCTCTCTGTTGGATAAAATTTAATAATAGCATTAAAAAGTTTTTTGATAAAATTTATGGCCAAAAGGGGTAAGTTTTTATCATGATGGGTGAGACGTTATTATATTCCGGAACTTTTTTGCAATTTAACTTGTTTATGATTATTTGAACAAGACCATTGGCCGTGATAATCATGTTAATAGATGGTGCATGTAGTTGCTGAGTAGGAAAGGTTTGGTTGGAACACCTCTTTAAGGTAATCAGCAAAAACGATAGATTTTTCTTCATCATTTTGCGCCCAGTTTCCTATAGAGGTTCTTATTGGAGAATCGGATTCTATTGGAGAATTTATACCTTTGCTAGCATTCAATAAGGATGAAAGGTTTTTGCCATTTGGACATAGGTTTTGAATATAATTATATTGTCCGACTTTGATTTCCCTGCTTAATGCAGATCGAAGTCTCCTTTGGGCTTTCTTGAGTAAGTTTTTCGCTAAAGGGGACCTAGATTTTTGCCATCCACGTCTAATCTATATTTTTGTGAAACTAAGCTTCTATGTTACTATTTGAACGTACTTTATTGGATGTGTAAATTTTACTGTCTTTAATGTGAAGTAATTTACTTTTTATAAGTAAGCCAGTTTGCTCTAGGACTTGTAAGGCTATAGGAACAGTAATATAACTGAGGACCATCAAGTAAGCAAAATGTAACTGGAGAATGGTCAGAAGACCAATCGCTCAAATGTGCTTTCTCATCAGGGTGAATGGTTTTGTAGAATAAATAACCGATAATACAGAATTTTTTGTTCGATAGATGTGTTTCTGAGCAAAGCATTTCATCCACACTTTCACGGGACAGTTTGTGTTGGCTTAAGCCGTTTACATTCCATGTACAAATTTTTAAAGTACTCATTTATTAGACAAGAACATTTGCATTAATTGGCTTTGCATTTTAACTATCTCGTTAAAAGTAGTTTGCATGACTGAAATAAACTGAGTTAAGCTCTGGATGAGAGTGGAGATCATCATTTCCAAACTATTGCTTTGTACTGGAGGGGCTTGTTGCTTGTCAGATTTAACGGCATTAGTATATGAAACATCTGGTGTAACAGGCTGAGAACATAAAGGTTGGGGCACTTCAACTAATTTGATGGGGGTACTTTTTGTAGAATTACGCAAATCTTCTTTCTGGAGAGCTAAACCGTGCTTCAGTTTTTTATAAATAGGAATGCCTGTAAGCAAGTGTCCTAAAAAAATCGGTTTCTTTTTTCAAAAAACTACATTTTTCCAGTCGAATCTTTAGTTTGGGTTCCTTTAGTTTTTGAAATATTTTCCTCAAGTTTACTATATGTTCCGTCGATGAAGTACTAAATATTAAGATATCGTCAAGGTATACTACGCAAATTCAAAATGCAGTTTTTTTCCTATAATTTTCATTCATCAAGATTTGATGAAAGCCTTTAGCAAGATCAATAGAAGAAAAGTATTGTCTCTTGCAAAGTTTGTTCATAATTTCGTCTATATTAGGAATTGGGAATTTATCGTTCACCGTAGCTTCACTTGATCTACGGTAATCAACAACGATTCACCATTTGTGCACTCTAGACTTGTCTACCTTTTTTGGTATCACCCAAAAAGGACTATTATAAGCTGAATTCAGTAGCGAGGCGTCAGCTTTTTGGCAAGGTGTTCACAATTTAATCAAAACAGAATTCCAACTATAACGTATTCCCCCTACTTCTAAGTTTTGTCCCTTCCACAAGCAAATAGCGTACAAGACCAATAAAACAATTTATTTAAATGTTCGCAGCCTGTGATCCACTGGTTTTTATTTACCATAAAGCTATAGCTGTAGGAAAACGACGACTTACCATAGATTTCGACATTTTTACAACAGGTATCAAATTCTTCATATCTGGAGTTGGTTTATTCATTTTATGAATTAAAATCTTTTTTCAGAAGATCGTTTAAAAAATAACATTGAATCAAATTTTTAATCACACATTTATTCATTTCTAAATATTATTTTTCACTTCAAATTTCTTTAATCTCTTTCTTTACTTTTACCATTTTCTAGTATAAAATTGCAATAATGACTTTGTTTTGATTTATTTCCAACCTCTATATAAGAGTAAGAAACTCTCATGCATTCATTTACTCTTTTACTTTGTATTTACAATGCCCGGTTCAGTTTTTATACTGAACCATTTCCCCATATAAAACAGCAACCGTGACTTTGATTGTATTTGCACGCTTTGTATAAACTTTTGGTTCAGTTTAGTGGAATGATCCTCTCGTCAAATGTAAAGCGATTTTCGCTCAGTTATTTCTTTTCTCTTTTGTAATTACTTTGCATAACATTGGAAGTGCACTTTTTTTATTGAACTGCTTGCACGCATTAATTTAAGAGTTAAGATTATTTTACGTACATATATTTGTTTGTATGTTTTGTGTTGTGTATTCAATATTGAACATAGTCCCAATGTGAATGTTATTTCATTTGCATGCTTTGTAAGCAACGCGGTGCAGTTTTAATTTTGAACCTTAGTATATTTTAAGAGGAATGTGTTTTCTCTTTTATTAATTGTAAGTAATGTTGGGTGTAACTAACACATGTGTGATTTTGTTTGTATTCTACGTTTTGTGTTTATGTTAATCTGTTTGGAAAAGCTATTATAAAAAATGTTAAGTAGCAATATAGCGAGATTATTTGCCTAATAAAAAAAAATCTAAAAAGGAAGCTTTGTTAAGGTGTTCAGTGAACACTCTGAACCATTCGACGCCTCGCCTCTGGCTGAATTACTTTCTTTTATTACATTAGGTCTAACATTTCTTTGATCTGGATTTCGATGTCCTGAGTTTGGGGGCATCTATAAATTTTTAAATATATTGGTCGGTCATTTGCTGTTATTATTTCGTGCCTTATTTCATGAGTACAAGAAAGTTTGTCCCCTTCTTTGAAAAACAGTTCGTTAAAGTCTTGAAATAAATCTGTTATCGATTGCATCTCGTCCCGATTTAAGTCATTTAGGTCTAAATCTCTAACATCACTAAATTCAAGTACACTAATTTCGTGATATTTATACGGGCTAAAGTTCTCGAAATGTATGGTGCTTCCTAATATGTTAATAGATTTATTCTCTACATCTATCTTACCTATTAGAGGGATCAGAAAATTTTGGCCTATTATTTCTTCGTAATTTTGGCTATTAAAGTTAATTACTTTTCATGAGAGGGTACCTAAAATATTAAATTCTACAGGTATTGGAGTGGTGATTTTAAAACTTACTTGATTCATTCCATTTATGGTTGTACACCAGAGAGGATTTGAGAGTTTTTCTTCTGTAAAATGTTTTTCTAGAATGTTTGGTTTTATTATACTAGTATCAAAACCAGTATCTACTTGGCACTTAATTTTTTTGTTACCAATCGTCACAGTTACTATGGGTAATTTGCAAATTCAGGCATTTGGGAAAAATTTAAGTCCTCCTGTACATTGCCAACATCCATAGGTTGGGGTCCTGTTTTATTTTGACATAATCTAGTGTTTTGTGTGTCAACACTCATGTGGAAATTTCTAGTCTGAATTGAGTTATCGGTTTATTCTGACTGTGTCGCCAAAAATTATTGTTATAATTGCGTGGTTGTTGGGTATAAACGGTGTTTGGTCTCTTTGTTGTGGCGGTTGACGTCTATCTGTGTAATTTAATTTTCGATCATTTTGGTGTGGTTGTTGTCATTTATCTGTGTAATTTTAGTTTTAATTATTTTGGTGTAGTTGTTATAATATTTTGACTGTGATGATTTTTACAGTCTATAATTAAAGTGAATAGTTCGTGGGTCATCTAGTGCTTTAATTTGAGTATACTTTCTTATAACGTCATTAAATGTACTATTTTGGTCAAGGTATGTTCTTAACGGTATATCAATTTTTTCTATTAAAATATTTACTAAGTTACATACCTCTTTGGTTTATATTATCGAATGTGTAAATTTTATTAAGCTATGATTTAGCATTTTCAAAGTAGTAAAATAAATCTCTTAAACCACTTACTTTAATATTATGGCATTTATTATAAATATCGCCATATGTTGACCTTGGTCTGTAATGAGCTATTAGCCTTATTTTAACTTGATCCCAAGTTATAGTTGGTCGTTAATTGTAGTGGTCATAGGAAGTTTCATTAGTTGATGATTATTTGATAGGCATAATTCTATGACGGCTACTACCGATGCTATAAAGGCTGTGGCATCATGATCCTTATCTAGACTTTTGATTTGTCGGAACTGTGTCAAAATGTCCTTGGGTGCTAAAAACCCTTTTTGTTGTTGCATATTCTTTTGTATGTGCTGTTGTCTTAGTTGTTTATGGAGAAAAATTTGAGATTCCTGCCTCCTTATGACTTTCGAAGTCTTTGCTGCATTTGTTCCTTCTCGTTATTCATTATTGGTCGATTTAGGTTGTTTTTGCATTCACAATTTATTGAGTTTTTATTGATGTGTGGTATATAGATGTTGTTTCGTCCTCTTATATTTTATTTTGTTTTTTTTATCGTTCACTATTTAGTAAAAAATAGTCTTTATAGTTTGTTAGCGTTTTTTTTCTTTTTTTTTTGTGAATCCACTATTTAAATAAAAATACTCGATGCAGTTTATTAAATGGTTCACTTTTAAATGGTTCAGTTTATTAAATGGTTATTATTACTTAAATGGTTTACTTTTGTCTTATGCGCCAATTAAATAAATGAAGACACAAAACTTCGGTTTTTGTAACTTCTTTATTGAACGCGAATCTTAAGACTAACGTATATCTATATAATATAAAAGAATGTAACTCCCGTAGTTTTGTCTCTTTTAAATAACTCTTATAAAATAAAAATAAAAATCTGGTGAAACATTAATTTACATAAACAATTCTCCGAAGAAACAAAAATGCTTGTTTAATTATTAGAGCCCGAGCAGGGACTTAAAATAAAATAAAATAAATAAATCTTTAATTTATTAATTCATTATTTAAAAAAAAAATTTATGAATTGTGGTGTAAAGTGCATTACAAAGTGAATTACAATTTAAAGTAAAGTGAATTACAATTTACATATTGAAACATGTAGTAAAATTTCTAAAGAAAATATAAATTTGATTATTTCGTTTGGCAAAAAATTCGATTTCATTCGTCGGTTTTTTACTTTGCAGCTACTGCTGTTTCTTTTTTTTGTCGTTTGATCCACATTGTGTGCTACACTGATTGCCGTTCGCTGCTGCTGGTAGTAAGGAGTAGTTTACAGGTGCAATTTATAAGAAAAGTGAGTGTTTTTTTGTTTTTACTAATTTCTCGCGTTCACTTTTATTGGAATTTACCTACAAGCGTCGTTGAACAATATTCGACTTTTGTTATCGTTTTTTTCATTGATATGCTCTGTTCGAAGTTTTGGTAAATTGCGTTTCACTATGTCAACTTAACAGCATCCCCACAAAAATATAAAGATTTGGATAAATTACTACAGCAGCGAGAAACTGTAGTGGGCAGTATCTTGCGATTTAAAAAAAATTATATCGAAAAGAACTGTTGTTTTAAACCTTTTAGAACTGGAATGTAGGATAGACATTCTCAATTCATATATTAAACAGGCCATGACTTGCCAGCAAAAAATAGAGTGTGTCAACGAGACTGATGGCTTTCAATCAGATCTAGAAGAAATCTGTGTTACTTCAAAATTATTGTTCTTACAGGAGTGAATGCAGCAATGAATGAATGCAGCAATCATCATTCCAGACTGTCAAGTATGCGTTTACCTAAACTTAGCGGGAAACATTCTGAGTATAAGAATTTCATAAGTCTTTTTAAAAACTCAGTACGTAATGATCATTCTCTAATTGATATTGAAAAATTCAATCACCTTATTTCATGATTGTCTGATGAAGTTCTTGGTACAGTTAAGGCACTTCAAGTAAGTTGAAATAAATTATTCAAAGGCATTAGCTAGTTCAAAAAAAATTTATTACAATACTTGTTTAATCTTTTTCGATAGTATCTTGCAGCTTTTTGAACTTCCAGAAATGAATAAGCCATTTAAAATAACCAGAAATTCCAGAATTCTAGAAATGAATAACCTATTGTCAAAAGGAGATTACGAGGACATTTCAAATGCTATTCTTATTCATTTAGTTATGTCAAAGGTCGGTGCCGCTACGAATTCCAAATGGGCGGAGCAGCTAGATTATGACAAGCTACCACTCTGGTCTGAATGCGGAGCTGCTTTAAGTAAGCGATATTAGCAAATTTCTGCTGTCGAAGCTTCAACGTCAAGATATTGATCAATCAGGGCTAAACAGGACAATTGGCAAAGTAAGACCACTGTTTGTAGTGTCATATCAGACCATGACCACACGCAATTCAATGTGTGCAATATGATGATCTGACACTTTAACCCAAAACACTTCAAATCAATATTTATAACCCAGAAACCCAAATTGTATAGCACAATAATTTATGAGTTGGTAATTCGACTCCTTTGTTTTGTCATTTCTTTATGACAAACGTTTTAGTGCATAGCGAAGTATAATTACTTCAGCATGTGCTTGGCAATTTGGATTTCGGAATCTAGAACACATTAAAATATGTCAAGTGTTGTGCGGATCATATTGCAAGCAATTGTGCATGCAATATGATTTGCCCTCTTTTACAGTTGATCACCATATGTGTGTCAACTATTAAGAAATGATATTGTTGACCAATGACGTAAGTATATAGAAACTAAGAATTATATTAACCAATAGAATTTAAGTAAATAGTAAAATGTAAAATAGATTATTGTAAAACCGAACTATGATCGGTATGAAAAATATAATTGTACGACAGTCGAGTTCTGAACGTTATATTGAAAAGTGTACACTAAGTTTGTTAATATGATAAATAAAATAAATAATTGAATTTGATATTAAAAATAAAAATGTGTTTGAATTTTAAATTTATGGACCTTAAAACCTCACATGGCGATCCTGTGTTTGAATGTTGGGATTGTACCCCACATGGCGATCCTGCAAATTTGCCAAACGGCAAACGGAAATATTAACTAAATAATATATTTAAAAACTTTAATTTCATAAAAAGAACTGCATTCGGCTCTAGAATCAATGTGCTAAAAGAAAAATAAAAAGTGAACTATTTTTACAAAAATTTAAAAATTTGAATAAATTTAAATGTTATATCCTCTATAAAAAAAAAAAAAAACAATGTGCTATTAGAAGTAAAGAGTGAAAGTGAATTAATTTTACAAGATTTAAAAATTTTTTTTTACTATGCAAAAATTTCACTGCTTTGTTTGTGGCAAAAGCTTCAAACATAAATATATTTTAAACAGGCATTTATATAAGCATATTTATATAATAAAGTATGCAAATGCCATAGTAAAAGACAATGACAGACAAAATTGAATATAAAAACTACAAATAATAAATATGAGCAAATAAATGTGAAAATATATACAAAAATAAAAGAAAAATCCAAAGAAAATTTAAATTATATTTCTTAAAATTAAAATTTGTACTTTAATGTTTTTAAACTTAAAACTTATAGCAAAAGTATGTGAAATTTATACATAAAAGCATAAAAACGAAAAATAAAATATTTTGTTAAACAAAACATAAACAAACAAGAAAGGAAAGCAATAAAAATAAAAATCTAACAATTGGAAAAATACTGAAGAGTACTGAAGAATAATGGGCTGGTTTTCACAGGACGTACCTCAAACGGAACAGAAGACAACAACCAATAATCTACAAACAGTTGCTGTCAACACAGGACATGAACAGGTAATAGTAATTACAATAGTTGTAATAATAGTTATATTATACATCGCACATAAAATTAATAAATACACATAGCCAATAAACTCTGCGTACACCTTACGAATTTTGATATGTGATAAAGAAACATAACATAAATAAATATTTTTAATTAAAATTTTTACATATATTTATTCTTTGAATTATTAAGTTTAAATAGCAAAAGACAAAAATTGTATTCGACTATTTATTCCAGAGATAACGGGATAAAAGTGTGCCTGCATGTAAAAATAGGCCCCATAAAGTCTGCGTACAGT
Organism: Teleopsis dalmanni; assembly: GCF_002237135.1. Classification (NCBI taxonomy): domain Eukaryota; kingdom Metazoa; phylum Arthropoda; class Insecta; order Diptera; family Diopsidae; genus Teleopsis; species Teleopsis dalmanni. Next base: position 102,236,337 of record NC_051846.1, on the reverse strand, counting down.
TTGTTTGTTTAGAAACTACCGTTAATTTTTAAGCAGTTTGTTCTTATTTTTGCTCATTTGGTATTATTTAACATTTGAATTGAACATTTACCGATCTCAGTGTTCAATTAATTTTTTAGTAGTAACTATTTTAAAGTATGGAATCAAGGTTAAAAGAAATTAGTGTGTACGAAAGAAAAATAATTATTAAACTATGGAAAGATGGAAAAGTTTCCGAAAAATTGGTGAAACTATTGGAAGAACGCATTCATCAATCCAGCGCGTAGTGGACAACTTCAAAAATACCGGAATTTTAACATCTAAACCGCGTCCTGGGCGTCCAAAAGTTTTATCAGTCTGAGAAGAACGAAAAATAGTCCATATGATTAAGATGAACCCTTTCATTTCTTCTTCGAAAATTGTGAAATATATAACACAATCATTTAAAAAAAGTATTTGTGCAGAGGCTGCTAGGAAAGTATTACATAAAGCTGGATATCATGGTAGAGTCGCTAGAAAGAAACCATATATTTCACTTGTAAACAGGCAAAAGCGCGTTGAATTTGCAAAGAAATACATAAATAAACCTCCGGAGTTCTGGAAACAAGTGATATTTTCAGACGAAAGCAAGTTCTGCATCTTTGGTATAAAAGGTCGTCAAATTGTGTGGCGGAAATCAGGAGCGGCGTTTGAGAAACAAAATCTTGTTGGTACAATCAAACACGGCGGTGAAGGAGTTATGGTATGGGGTTGCATGGCGGCTGGTGGTGTAGGCCAGTTGGAATTTATAGAATCGACAATGAATAAATGGGGATATTTAAACATTTTAAAAAAAAATTTGAAACAAAGCGCAGATAATTTGGGCTTATCCACGACTTTTTGGTTCCAACAGGACAATGACCCAAAACACACAGCGGAGATTGTTAGACTTTGGCTTTTGTACAACGT
>NC_051846.1:102222545-102235310 GCF_002237135.1 Teleopsis dalmanni | reverse complement strand
TAGAAATATTTAAATATGCAAATACGAAATGTTGAAATTTTATTATTATTCTATCTTAATACATATAAATTTTAATTAGTATTTATATAATTTTATTAATATATTTTGAATTCGTAATATTTTGTTTAAAATTTTTTAAAATGTTAAGATTATATACTTTTATTCTCTTTTGAATAATTTTGTATTATTTTTGTGAAGAGTCTTTGTTTCATTACCAATATTTACTATGACATTACTACCTTCTATATCTGTTACTTTATATGGGCCTGTATAAGGGCTTGTACCTTTTCGTTTGTTTTGTGACTTAATTAATACTTCGTCACCTATTTTTAATTTAATCGGCCAACTATTTTTCTTTGATATTTCTCTCCTTTTTGTTTTAGCTTCTATGCTGAATTTTCTTGCTTGTTCAATTGATAATCTAAGCCGTACTTTTAATTCATTTGCATAATCATCTAAGTTGAATATTCCCTGTCTAGTTTCTATGTTTTCATTGGGTAATGCTGGTAATTTACCAAATACCAGTTCATGAGGTGTATAACCTGTGTCGACATGTGGAGCAGTATTATATGCGAATGTATAATACGGTACCCATTTGTCCCAATTATCATCATTAGCGAAATTTAATAAGTATTCATTAAGGACTCTATGGTTCCTCTCTATGGTACCTACTGTTTCGTGGTGGTATGGGGTTGAAAAGATTTGTTTTATCCCCAAGATTTCTGTCACTTTAGCTAACAATTCATTTAGGAACTCTGTACCTCTATCTGATTTTAATATTTTGAAAGAACCGAATTTTAATATTAGTTGTTCTACTAGAGTTTTCGCAATTGTTGTGGCATCTTTGCTAACTATCGGGTGTGCAATAATGAATCTACTTAATTCACACTGCATCGTTAAGATGTACCTGTATCCATTAGATGGTCTTAAAGGTCCAACGGTGTCGATTTCCACAGTTTCGAAAGTTGTATTTGGGGTTGAGGTTACTTGAAGTTCTTCTCTGGTATGTCGTATTTGTTTGTTGCGTTGACATTTTTCGCAGGTGTTAATATATTTGTGAACCATTTGTTTCATCTTTTTCCAGCTGTATTTTTGTTTTAGTTTGGTACATGTTTTACGTACTCCTAGATGTCCGCTGAGAGCATTGTTATGATGTTCTTCGATTAGTCTAAATCTTGTTGTTATGTCCGCAATATTTTTCGGTTTCCTGTACAATATTATTTTTAATTTCTGTTCATACTCGGTATTTTTCTCTCGTTGCAACGTATTAATCATCTCTTTAAATTTGTTTTTATCCATGGATTTGAATATTATATCATTATCGCTTAGCGCTAGCATTATTATTTTTAATTCTTCTAATTTGGATATTAGCTTAACCATAATCGAAATCGGCTTCGGAGGTATTTCGCTTAATTCCACGATAACTTCTTTATCGTCATAATGTATGAATGCATCCTTCATCTTTTTATTTATTTTAAACTGCAGTATTCTTTTTCTTCGAATGTCACTTATGGAAGTACAATCCCAACAGTAGAGTTGATCAGGCTCAGTGGTTTTTGTATCCATTTGTTTATTCATTTGAATTTTTGATTTCGCAGCTGTATCTGTTGTAGCTGCGGCGCGCATTTTACTTCGAGTAGTTATACATATTTGAGCTCTATTTATTTTATCTATTATTTCTTCATTATTTTCCAAGTTTTTTAATTTGCGGTCGGACATCGTATCTTCTGTAGTTGGTATTAATTTCTTTAAAATGGTTGTGTCTATTTTAATTCTAGACAGTGCATCGGCATTTGTATTAATTTTTCCTTTCTTATAAATTATTTCGAAGTCATAATCTGATAGGTCGACTCGGATTCTAGTCATTTTTGAAGAAGGGTTACTATGTACAAATAGTGAAATTAAGGGTCTGTGGTCAGTGATAACATAGAAACGTTTGCCATATACATATGGTCTGAAATAGTTAATTGCCCAATGTATTGCAAGGAGTTCTTTTTCAATAACTGGCTTGTTTAAGTCATGTTTTTGTAAAGCTTTACTTGCATAACAAATTGGCAAATCTGTACCAATGTCGCCCTGGGAGAGAACTGCACCAAGTGCATAATCAGAGGCATCTGTTGTTATTATGAATGGTTTACTAAAATCAGGATATTTTAGGATAGGTGGACTCATTAAAATCGATTTGAGTTTTTCGAATGCTATGTCACATTCTGTGTTCCAAATAAATTTTTGGTTTTTCTTTAACAATAAGTTTAAAGGTTTGGCTATTGACGCAAAGTCTTTAATGAAGCGTCTATAGTAGTTGCAGAAGGCCACGTACCTTCTTACTTCATCTATATTTGTCGGTTTAGGATATTGTTGAATAACTGTATATTTTGCTGGGTCTATTTTGACGCCATGTTCTGTTATTAGATGTCCTAAATATGTTACTTCATGTTTTAGGAAATTACATTTTTCAGGATTGAGCTTTAAGTTGTAGTCACTCAATCTTTTGAAGACTTTTTCCAAATTAATATTATGATGTTTTAGACTATTGCCGAATACAATCACGTCATCCACGTATAGAAATGCTTCATTATCAAGGCCTGTTAACGCGAGTGTTAACATTCGTTGAAAACTATTGGAGCTGATTTTTAGTCCAAATGGAAGTCTTTTAAATTCATAATGTCCATCAGTAGTTGAAAAAGCAGTCTTTTGTTGAGACTTTGTATCTATCGGTATTTGGTGGAATGAACTAGTCATGTCGAGCGTCGAAAAATATCTTGCTTTTCCAAGTTTATCTAGTACGTCCTCAAGGCGTGTTAATGGGAATTTATCGTTTACTATTTTATTGTTAAGTTTTCTATAGTCAATCACGAGTCTCCATTTCTTCTCATCTTCAGCTGATTTCTTTGGTACTAGTAAGATTGGAGAGTTATACGGGCTTTTCGAAGGTTGAATTATGTCGTCATCTAGCAGTTTTTGGACTTGTGATTTTATTACATCATTATGGGTATATGGTAATCTGTAGTTTTTAATATATATTGGAACATTATCTGTGGTTGGTATGTGTTCAGTGTAGAAATTGTTACATGTTATTTGTTCTCCTTCCAATAAAAATATGTGTTGATAGTGTGATATAAGGGGAATGAGTGTATCATCATCCACAGTTTTATTTGTACCTAATTGTAGTTTGTTAAGAAGTGTTTCTAAACGTAACTGGTTATTTTCTTTTGTATTCTTTTTGACGCTGTAATTGTAATGTTTAAGTGGTCGGCTTTGGAATTTTAATCTATTAAGTGTAACGTCATGTTCATTAGTATTTAAAATTCGAACATGACAGTTTCCTTTTCCGGGAACTATGGTATTTGCGATGAAAACACCTTTGTCAATTTCTTGAAAAATTAGCAATGTGTCTTCTTCGAAGTACATATCTATCGGTAAAATATGCTCTGTTCTTGCTTGAATTACTATTGGTTTGTAGTAAATGGGAACAGTTGTTTCTTGTTCGTTGTTGTTTACTGTGAGTAAAAAGGTGTAATAATCAATATTACATTGGAATTTTGTTAGAAAATCCCTTCCAATGATACCGTCGACTTCTATGGGAAAATTTTTCTCTACTACTGAAAATTCATAATGTAAATATGTTTCATCAAATTTTATCTGTAGGTTTGTGGTTCCTAGAGATGTTCTGTAACTGTCTGTAATTCCAACTAATATTAATGTTTTATTTGAATTATAATCTATGTTGTGTTTATATTTAATTATTGACACGTCTGCACCTGTGTCGATTAATAATTTTATGAAAGTTTTAGTATTTTGGCAAAATACTTTTATGTAATTAGATATATTGGGGTTGTATGTGTAGATATTATTTTTATTTTTACCAGAGGAGAGTTCTACTGGTTTTCCTCTGGTCGCATGTAGTTTTCCTGTGATGATGTTAAGCGAACATGTCTTTGGTTCATATTCCTGTTATAGGTGTTTCTCTGGTTATGTTGATAGTTTTGGTTTCTTTGACCATTGTTACGTTGGTACCTTTGGTTGTTGTTACGTTGAATTCCTTGATATTGGTTTCTAGAACTGTTATTATTTTGGTAATTATTAAATTGATTTCTTTGATTATTATATTGATTTCTTTGATTATTATGCTGCCTATTATTATTATATTGGTTTCTTATTTGATTATTCCTATTCAAATGGTTAGAGAAATTTCTCCTTTGATTGTATTGTTGTGGCGACATATTGCCACGGTAGTGTTGAGTATATAAAACCTGTTGTCGTTGATCTGGAAAAACTAAATTTTCCGCAAAGTCCCTAGCTTCTTGAAAAGATTTAGGTTGTGCAGCCTGTACCGTTTGTGAGTAGGTTGCATTAAGTCCTTTCTTATAGGCTAACAATGCGTGTTCATCATTGCTTATAAGAATGCCTTCAGCTTGTGGTGAAGTTATATTATAATTTCTCTTAAGTAAAGAGATGTTATTAAGACTTGAAAGTAGTTTGGCCATCTTGTCACTGAATTCTGTAACAGATTGATTGTGACCTTGTCTCATTTCGTTGATCCTTTGCAGTAACTGTTGTACTGTACCCTTTGCAACGTAGGCTTTGGTAAGTTTCTCTATTAACTGTTCTAAAGTATCTGGATAACCCAGTGGTGAGACTCTAGCACGTACATTGTGGTGAAGTTTGCATTCTACAATGTATTCTAAGAACTCTTGTTTGTTCTCTTCTGTTATCTTCTTATCGTACAATTGTAATCTATGGAGGAATGAACTTAATTCCTCTTGTCTTCCTTGAAATGTGGGTAGAACCTTTTCTACGTTTTCCAGAATTGAATCATACGAAGCCATCCTTGTGTTTGAATTTCGTGTCGTACTTAATGTGTTTGGTAGAGGTTGGTTATGAGTTACTAGGTTGTCAGTTTGTTCTGTCATTGACATTTTATTCAATTGTTTATGTGCGAGCGAATATTTTTCAAGAAATATTTCTTTAAGGTTTTGGGATTCTACTAATTTGGATTCAATATATATTGAACTAACAGAGTTTTTAAGGTATTCTAATCTATTTAATTTTTCTTCTATCGTTTGCTTAGTGTATCCTCTTACACTAGCTTTCTTTGCGTTTCTTAATATACTATGTACTTCACTTATGTGAGTACTAATAATTTCCATTAAATTATATTAGAAAAAGGGGAATATTTTATTCTTTCAACTAACATAAATACGAGAGAATTGAACACAGTAGAGCAACAATAAAGGAAAGAAATATCAGAGACAGTATTCAAAATGTGAATTAATACGGTATTTATAGGTACTATCGTTCGCGTACAAAGGAAATGAAACAATGACTTAAACAATGAATTAAAGAGTATTTAAATGGTGTGACTTTCATTTATATTACTTATAATTTATTAATTTATTTAATGTGGTTCTTTTAATATAAACAATATAATTTAACACATTTTGTATTCACAATTAATAATAATGATAATAATGATAATTTTCAGTATTATTTTAATATAATTTTTTTTTTTTTTTTACAAATACAATTAAAGATTTTTATTTAACTTTTGTTCAATCATATTAATGAATATATCTTGTTTCGTATTAATCTTATTATATGGTAAATAGTAATATGTTATATTGTATTATACATCGTTTGACAAATTTCTGTGTGCATGCTTATGCACGTATTTTTTTATATATTTATTAACTTTATGGGCGATGTACAATATAACTATTATTACAACTACCGTAATGACGATTACCTGTTCATGTCCTGTGTTGACAGCTACTGTTTGCATATTGTTGGTTGTTGTCTTCTGTTCCGTTTGCGGTATGTCCTTTGAAAACCAGCCCATTACTCTTCAGTATTCTTCCGATCGAGGTTGGATTTTTATTTTTATTATTTTTCTTTTTTTTTTTTTGTATATATATAGTTTTTCTTTTTATTTGCATAAATTTATTATTTATTGTTTTTATATTCAAATTAAGTTGGCATTGTTTTTTACTAAGGCATTTGCATACTTTATTATATAATCATGCTTATACAAATGCTTGTTTAAAATATATTTATGTTTGAAGCTTTTGCCACAAACAAAGCAGTGAAATACTTTTAAATCTTGTAAAAATAGTTCACCTTTTACTTTCACTCTTCACTTCTAATAGCACATTGTTTTTTTTTTTTTTTTTTTAGAGCTGAATATGTTTCTTTTTATAGGATTTTTAAAAATCAATTGGCAAATTTAAAATTCGTTTATTTTGTATAAACTACACAATTAATATTTTTATTAAATACACTATTAAATACACGGTTTGTATTAAATTTATTTATTTATTCGTATTAGCACATTTTTATTAAACTGGAGTTTTTTTTTAAAGTTTTTAAACAAATTATTTATTTAATGTTTCCTTTTGCCGTTTGGCAAATTTGCAGGATCGCCATGTGGGGTTTTAATGGTCCATAAATTTATAAATTTAAACACACTTTTTTTATTAGTATAAAATTCATTTATTTATTTTATTTATCATTTAGGATAAGTATATTGATAAACTTAGTGTACACTCTTTAAGATTACGTTCAGAACCAGACTGTCGTACAATTATATTTTTCATACCGATCATAGTTCGGTTTTACAATAATCTATTTTACATTTTATTATTTACTTAAATTCTATTGGTTAATATAATTCTTAGTTTCTATATACTTACGTCATTGGTCAACAATATCATTTCTTAATAGTTGACACACATATGGTGACCAACTGTAAAAGAGGGCAAATCATATTGCATGCACAATTGCTTGCAATATGATCCGCACAACACTTGACATATTTTAATGTGTTCTAGAAATCCAAATTGCCAAGCACATGCTGAAGTAATTATACTTCGCTATGCACTAAAATGTTTGTCATAAAGAAATGACAAAACTAAGGAGTCGAATTACCAACTCATAAATTATTGTGCTATACAATTTGGGTTTCTGGGTTATAAATAATGATTTGAAGTGTTTTGGGTTAAAGTGTCAGATCATCATATCGCACACATTGAATTGCGTGTGGTCATGGTCTGATATGACACTACAATATATCTCTTTTCTGTTATTATACTGATATCTCTGCTATTTTTTTTAGATATTATGGGAAAAAAACTAACACAAGCTATTTATAGATATCATTAATGTGAATAGAAATTAAATAAAAAAAAGAGAAAACTTAAGATTTCATTGAAAACAAAATTTGTTGTTTGTAGTCAAATCAAAGTCTGGAACACCTATCGTAGAGATGTGATGAAGCGCAAGGTGTTGCTGATGTCTATTACTGCTGTAACCCAGGCGGATCTCAAAGATTTTGCTGTTATACTTGCCGATGGGACCACTGCTGCTGCGACAGAAGATCTAAAGATGCACAAGCTCGATTACTATAGGCTGTGATTTAAACAGCACTGTAAAGCCAAGAGTAACAATAGCTGTGTTTCAGCAAACATGATCCGCTCAATTTTACATACAAAACAAAAACAATGGGGTGAACCAGCAATTGATCTGGTTCAAGTTCTGGTTCAATGTGGAATGTATATAAAAGATAAAAGTGTAAGTATTTTAATGCAAATGTGGTTGGCAATGCGATTTTAACATATGATACGGTGACTTAGAAAATTTAAAGAAAACAACAAGTGAAAACATGGAGTTTGGCGGCAAATAGTTGAGTTTTATTTTTATTTATAAAATTAATGATATTTTCAAATTTAAATTATAGTGAGAGGCGCAATTGGACAAAAGAGGAAACAAGGGCGTTACTGCTTTCCTATCAGAGGTGGAAAGATGAATTCGAAGATCATCGGCGTAAAAAATACGCTATGCAGAACGTTCTGCTTGATTTAGAAGCACAAGGGATATTGGTATGTATTTGCATTAAGTGTAAAAACTTTTTTTTATAAGTAGTTAAAAGGCTCAGCCCACCCCTGTGGAAATGCTTCAAGCTAAAATTAAAAATCTTTTGCGAGCATATAAAGCTTCAAAAGATAATAGGAAGCAAAGTGGTGCTTCACCTTGCCCAGCGCCCTATGAAGACCTGATGGAAGAAATATTTAGAAAAAGCCCAATGATTGCAAACTCGCATACTTTAAATTTAAGCGGTAATCAAATAATCGCATTGCCTGGAGATGGTTAGTACCAGAGTTAAAACACACCAACATGTATATATTTAGTGTTTTGTGATATAAAATTGTTTTAATGCAATTGAATTGTATGGAAGAATGTGCGTAGATTGATTAGTCTTATAGTTGTTAATTATGGTGACTTGTTTTTTGTCAAAATTTCAGTGAGCTAAAATCTATTGCTAAATACAGACGACAAAGCTTGTGTTGTGTTTCAATTTATACAAACTTTAGCAAATGAATTATGTAATATATTTTTCTGATGCATTCCTCTTTTAATAAATATAGATTAATTATTTTAAGTGTATGTTTTTCAGAGGTTCCAGGACCGTCTCGTAAAAGGCAATTGTCGCCATGCAACAATACTCCACCTGAAAAATCAAAAACAGTGCAAGAATATGCTGCCAAAAAAATAAAAATTTTGGAAGAATATACTCAAAGAAAATTGGAATTAAAAGAAGAGGCACTTAAAATGAAATCAGAGCAGCACAAGGAAAAAATGAAGCTATTGGAAAAAATAGCTAATAACGCGCCCTCCAAATAAATTTTAAGTTTATTTTAAGTTATATGTTTGTTCGTCATATTAATTTATTAAAATTATGTATTTATATATTTATTTCTTGTTTATTTGAATGTATTTATTTTATTTTATTTATTTATTTATTTTATTTGTTATTTATTTTATTTATTATTTGCTAGTATTTATATTTTATTTATCTATTTACTTAATTGTTATTATTTATTTCCTTATATATGTTAAGTAATGTTTTAATTATTACTATAATAATAATTATTGTTTTTATTATTCATGTTGTTATTATTGAAAATTGTTATTCTTTTTTTGTTAATTTATTAAAAAAAAGTAAATTCATATTAATTTATTAAAATTATGTATTTATATATTTATTTCTTGTTTATTTGTATGTATTTATTTTATTTTATTTATTTATTTTATTTATTATTTGCTAGTATTTATATTTTATTTATCTATTTACTTAATTGTTATTATTTATTTCCTTATATATGTTAAGTAATGTTTTAATTATTACTATAATAATAATTATTGTTTTTATTATTCATGTTGTGTTATTATTGAAAATTGTTATTGTTTTTTTGTTAATTTATTAAAAAAAAGTAAATTCAAATGAATTTTATTTTATTTATTTATTTTATTTATTATTTATTTTATTTATTATTTGCTAGTATTTATATTTTATTTATCTATTTACTTAATTGTTATTATTTATTTCCTTATATATGTTAAGTAATGTTTTAATTATTACTATAATAATAATTATTGTTTTTATTATTCATGTTGTGTTATTATTGAAAATTGTTATTGTTTTTTTGTTAATTTATTAAAAAAAAGTAAATTCAAATGAATATTTAAAACTTTAATTAAATTCTTTTATTTATTTAAACACAATACATACTTTACTTGTGGAATAAAGCAATTGTAAATAAATGAAAATAAAATGATTCGATGTTAAGATGTTATGATTCCAGTTTCAATTAAATATTGTAAAACTGAACTCCGTCTGTTATCCACTTCAAAATTTTGCGTATTTATTATATCTTCTTCGCTCACATTTTGGGTAAATTCATTATCAATTTCATCATTTTGCGAACAACATATATTATGCAATATGCATGCACACATAATTAAATTTGTTATCGCAGGAGTTCTTTGCTGTTCCATGAAGTGCAAGAGTCGACGAAACCTAGTTTTCATACGCCCAAAAGCGTCTTCGATAACAATTCTTGCCTGCGAATGCATTACATTGAATTGTCTTTGGGCAGAAGACAAAGAACCATTATCTTTAAATGGACTTACAAGCCAATTTAAATTGGGATATGCAGAATCTCCTAATATAAAAGAACCATTGGGGAATTTGCTTGGCAATGAAGCTGTACTATATAGTTGTGATCTACGTAATACTCGGCTGTCATGCAAGGAACCAGGCTCTCCAACACACACATCTATAAACAGACCATTTGCATCGCAAACGGCCTGTAAGATTAAGCTATAATAATGTTTCCTATTGAAATAAGCCTCCTTGCTATGATGTGGTGCATTTATTTTTATATGGGTGCTATCTATGCAACCAATCACAAACGGAAATTTCTTCGTGGCTTCCACTTTTGCCATATTAGCAAATGCCTCGGACGTATTTGGCCATTTTATAAATTGATGTCCAATTGATATGAGCCAAGCACTTGTTCTTTTAACTATTCTCCAGGCTGAAGCTTTGGATATGCTAAAACAAATACCAATTTCGCGAAAAGTATTTGTATTCGCCATATACCACAAAAAAATGTAAATCTCCTTCCCTGCACTCGTCCGATTGTGACCACCACGGCCATTTTATTGTTGCTGATTGGAATTTATATACAAATCTATTGAAAAATAAAATATAATTAATTAATAGCAATTGTATTTTTTATACGCACATACCAATCAAATAATTTGTAGTACTTCTTTTAAGCCTAAAGTTTTTTCTGAAGTCCTCATCAGAAAAATTATTAATACATTCAACAAAATTTTTACTATATTCATGCTGATGAACTTCATCCCCTGAGCTAATTACACTAGAACTAGTGTTTAAAAATGAAATAGAAGAGTCGGTTTCGCTTTCACTTGATGATTCTAATAAAATCTGTGATTTCAATTTATTTCATACAGAATTAAATTTAAGTTTTAAAGTAAATACTAAACAAAAACTTACATTTAATAGTTCAGATATTTCAAAAATTTTATTATTTTTTTTTTGTATTTTTCAAAATTTTTTATATTTAAATTATTTCACTTATTCTTTTACCGCCAAAATTATTCACACAAATCAAAAAAAAATTTTGTAAACAAACACATCTGACATAATTCACGCGTTGCCAATTGCTTTCATACGTGATCCGTATCGTTTCAGCAAAGATGATTCAGATCATTGAGCGGATTATGTTTGCTGAAACCCAGCTTTTATTATCTTCGGCTAGAACGGCAAAACGATTCGCTGTCGAAATATTTTCTATTTTTCGAGTTTTTGTCGAGATTGCATTGTTAGCATTTTCTTGTTTCGGACTACGTTTTCTTTTTATGATGTGAATATATTTATCCATTCCACGGACTTTGGGTGAATTAGGATTTTTTGCTGTTACTATTCTTTTGCAATATATTTGTCAATATGTTAACATGTTACGCTGCGTTATTTTGTTGCGCTGATGCTGTGTTATTTTTCGAAGTTGTTGCTGGACTTTGCGGTTGGTAGCTTGATTGTTTGCAAGAAGTTTCACTTACCGAGTATGAGCGTTGCCTTTGGGTTTGGTTGTTTAGCATTGTTGTTTGGTTCGTGATTGGCTTCTCAGAACTACCATCTGCTGTTGGGTAGCATATGGGAGAGTGGTTTGTGCCTCTGCTATGCGAAGGCGGTGATCTATTAATTTGCATATCGTGGTTGGTATCACGGAAGTTAGCTGAGCAGCCAACTGTCTCTGAGTAATTTGTTGTGAAAAAGAAGCTTCTACTTTTTAATTATTTAATTATAAACCTTTAAAGTTCTGTTTTAAATGGCACGAAAAATATAGTAAGTATTGAAAAAAAAAAAATATAAATATATATTATTAATATAAGTATAATATAAATTTATAATATAATAAAGTATAAATTTCAATTTTACTAAAGAATTTATCAAACAATAAATTCTTTTGAAGCGTCCTTTCGCGTATTTATTTATTTTATTTATTTAGAATAAGTTTGTTATTAAATTACACAATTACACAATTTTTCACAATTTGCAACACTTTTTTGTAAATTTGTTTTTGAGCTTTTAAGCTTTGTTTACTGTCTCTATCAGCTGTTTTCAAGTGTGTGTGAATTTGGAAAAAAGTAAACAAATTCGAAAACAAAATCAAAATTCACTAATCAAAAAAAAAAACTAATCAAAACTCGTTCGTTTAAGAAAATATTTATTTAACTATGTAATTTACAGGGTCATTCGTTTAGTTTGTGGGCCTATATTTCAGCGCAAAATTTGGGCCTTACAAACTTCAACTGGTTTTCGTACGAAAATAAACAGATACGACCTATCAGAGTCATTGCAAAAAAATTGCACCATTCATGTGAAGAAGAAAGTATTGTTAGCGATTTGCAGCAACAGGGCTTCAAAGCATTGAGTGCTAAAAACAAACTTAAACAAAAACAAAAGAACCATTAGACATATTTCTTCGAACGTTTGAACATAACGAAGACATCAATAAAATATTCGGAATAAGACATATTCTGCACTCAATAGTCAAAATAGAAGCTGTCAAGTCTCCCAAACTTATACCACAGTGTAAAAGCTGCCAGGGGTTTGGTCACACTAAGAATTATTGTAATAGGATATCGAGATGTGTTAAATGCAAAGGCAATCACCTTACTATTAATTGCATAAAAGATGCTAACGAACAGGCAAAGTGTTGCAACTGTGGTGAAAACCATCCTGCGAACTTCAGAGGGTGTGTTGTAGCTATTGAGCTGCGAAAAATTAGAGATAAACGAATAAGTAACCAGAAACAAAATAAAGAATCAATTAGCAAACCAAAAACACTTTCCACACATACTACAAATAAAAAGCAAAACGCTCCATATGTTATCAAT
>NC_051846.1:102215960-102222445 GCF_002237135.1 Teleopsis dalmanni | reverse complement strand
ACTGTGGAAAAGATTAAAAAACGTTTTTACTGGGTCGGTTGTTGGGACTCTGTTGCGGACTTTATAAGGAAATGTGTTCCATGTGTATCTTCGAAAGGACCAGGTAGGAGGAGTCACGGTGAAATGCAACAGTACAATGTAGGGGCTCCGTTTGAACGAGTTGCGATGGATATCGCTGGGCCTTTTCCCTTGAGCAGTGGAGGAAATAGGTATGTGTTGGTTGTGATGGATTATTTTAGTAAATGGCCAGAGGTGTATCCTGTTCCTAATCAAGAAGCTAGCGTGATCGCCAATGTTTTCTTGGATAATTGGGTTGCGCGGTATGGCGTGCCTTTGGAGCTTCATTCGGATCAGGGACGGAACTTTGAATCGACCATTTTTAGGGAAGTTTGCAGAGTGCTGGGTATACATAAAACTCGTACTACTCCTTTACACCCCCAATCGGATGGTATGGTGGAGCGTTTCAATCGGACCTTGAACGAGTATCTTCGTAAGGTCGTGGACAGAAATCAGAAAGATTGGGATACACACATACCAATGTTCTTACTCGCGTACCGGTCTGCACGGCACGGGTCTACATCGACTACTCCAGCTAGGGCTGTTTTCGGCACCGACGTGAGGTTACCAGGTGATTTGAAATTCGGGGTAACACCACCGTGTGGAACAGCATATTGCGACTATGTTGACGGCAAACGGGCGCAGTTAGATGAGGTGCATCGATTCATCAGAAGACGGCTTCAGATTACCGGGGACAGGATGAAAGCCAGGTATGATTTACGGATGAACTCGAAAGGTTTTCAAGTGGGAGACTTGGTGTGGCTGTATAATCCTCAGAGAAAAAAGGGAATGTCTCCGAAATTACAATCACAGTGGGAAGGACCGTACAAAATTATAACAAGAATAAATGACGTGGTGTATAGAATCCAGCATTCAGATCGACGAAGATCTAAGATGAAAGTAGTTCATTTGGAACGGTTGGCGCGTTGTCATGAAGATATGGTGACACTTGTTCGGGACGAACAAGTTTAGGTGGAGGGCAATGTTGCGAAGATACAATTCGATTTAAGTTAACTGAGATAATTTTGAATTATGTCAGTTAGATAGTAAATAAGTTTTTTAAATATGGTTGGTATTTTTAGGAGAATACAGTGGTTGGTTATTTTAAGGAATAAAGTTGTGTGTTTTTCAGAATATAAATAACGGTTATAATTAATACAAGTTTAATATTATTCACTTATCAGGATCCAGTGTTATCGAACGAAGCGTTAGAATAAACGTAACAATATGTTATCTATTTCTTATGCATTTTTACTTGTATATATTATTTTGTTATTCATAAGGTTTAACATTTCTCTAAAGGAAGTTGTGTTACTACCGTACAATGACCACATATGATAAAACGTTTGGCTCGCGCATCGTGTTACGAGTGCACAATCATAACGGCGTGAGTCAAACAAAATTTAAAAGTGTAATATGATTAAAGTCAAAACGACAAAGTGACAAATGTGCATTCAATAAATTATGTCACAATTGTTTTGTTACTTTATGCAATGACTTGTCATATCAAACAATGATGTAGGTCATGGGCACCACACTAGCTATATTCATAAAAGAAAGAATCCACGTAACACGAAAACTAAAATAGACAATAGCTGTGCACTTACAAATATATTGATTTATAATTTCTTTTATATTGTGGGGTTTTAATGGTCCATATATTTATAAATTCAAACACATTTTTTTATTAGTATAAAATTCAGTTATTTATTTTATTTATCATTTAGGATAAGTATATTGATAAACTTAGTGTACACTCTTTAAGATTACGTTCAGAACCAGACTGTCGTACAATTATGTTTTTCATACCGATCATAGTTCGGTTTTACAATAATCTATTCTACATTTTATTATTTACTTAAATTCTATTGGTTAATATAATTCTTAGTTTCTATATACTTACGTCATTGGTCAACAATATCATTTCTTAATAGTTGACACACATATGGTGACCAACTGTAAAAGAGGGCAAATCATATTGCATGCACAATTGCTTGCAATATGATCCGCACAACACTTGACATATTTTAATGTGTTCTAGAAATCCAAATTGCCAAGCACATGCTGAAGTAATTATACTTCGCTATGCACTAAAATGTTTGTCATAAAGAAATGACAAAACTAAGGAGTCGAATTACCAACTCATAAATTATTGTGCTATACAATTTGGGTTTCTGGGTTATAAATAATGATTTGAAGTGTTTTGGGTTAAAGTGTCAGATCATCATATCGCACACATTGAATTGCGTGTGGTCATGGTCTGATATGACACTACACCCTCACCCTTCAAAAAAAAAATTTTTTTTTGTTTAAAAAAAAATTTTTTGTTTTTAAATGTTTGACCATGATCATAAGTAATAATTGTAGATAATTAATTGTAGATTAAAAAAAAATATTTT
The DNA here is from genome assembly GCF_002237135.1 of Teleopsis dalmanni. Lineage (NCBI taxonomy): Eukaryota > Metazoa > Arthropoda > Insecta > Diptera > Diopsidae > Teleopsis > Teleopsis dalmanni. The sequence continues at coordinate 102,219,989 of NC_051846.1, read as the reverse complement.
TTTTGTTTTTATTTTTATAAATATCATAAGTATTGTGAAATTATACAAAAAAAAAATTTTTTTTTTGTTTTTTATAAGAAATCTAAAAATATAAATATGAAATATTTAAATATGCAAATATGAAATGTTGAAATTTTATTATTATTCTATCTTAATACATATAAATTTTAATTAGTATTTTTATAATTTTATTAATATATTTTGAATTCGTAATATTTTGTTTAAAATTGTTTAAATGTTAAGATTATATACTTTTATTCTCTTTTGAATAATTTTGTATTATTTTTGTGAAGAGTCTTTGTTTCATTACCAATACTTACTATGACATTACTACCTTCTATAGTTGTTACTTTATATGGGCCTGTATAAGGGCTTGTACCTTTTCGTTTGTTTTGTGACTTAATTAATACTTCGTCACCTATTTTTAATTTCATCGGCCAACTATTTTTCTTTGATATTTTTCTCCTTTTTGTTTTAGCTTCTATGCTGAATTTTCTTGCTTGTTCAATAGATAATCTAAGCCGTACTTTTAATTCATTTGCATAATCATCTAAGTTGAATATTCCCTGTCTATTTTCTATGTTTTCATTGGGTAATGCTGGTAATTTGCCAAATACCAGTTCGTGTGGCGTATAACCTGTGTCGACATGTGGAGCAGTATTATATGCGAATGTATAATACGGTACCCATTTGTCCCAATTATCATCATTAGCGAAATTTAATAAGTATTCATTAAGGACTCTATGGTTCCTCTCTATGGTACCTACTGTTTCGTGGTGGTATGGGGTTGAAAAGATTTGTTTTATCCCCAAGATTTCTGTCACTTTAGCTAACAATTCATTTAGGAACTCTGTACCTCTATCTGATTTTAATATTTTGAAAGAACCGAATTTTAATATTAGTTGTTCTACTAGAGTTTTCGCAATTGTTGTGGCATCTTTGCTAACTATCGGGTGTGCAATAATGAATCTACTTAATTCACACTGCATCGTTAAGATGTACCTGTATCCATTAGATGGTCTTAAAGGTCCAACGGTGTCGATTTCCACAGTTTCGAAAGTTGTATTTGGGGTTGAGGTTACTTGAAGTTCTTCTCTGGTATGTCGTATTTGTTTGTTGCGTTGACATTTTTCGCAGGTGTTAATATATTTGTGAACCATTTGTTTCATCTTTTTCCAGCTGTATTTTTGTTTTAGTTTGGTACATGTTTTACGTACTCCTAGATGTCCGCTGAGAGCATTGTTATGATGTTCTTCGATTAGTCTAAATCTTGTTGTTATGTCCGCAATATTTTTCGGTTTCCTGTACAATATTATTTTTAATTTCTGTTCATACTCGGTATTTTTCTCTCGTTGCAACGTATTAATCATCTCTTTAAATTTGTTTTTATCCATGGATTTGAATATTATATCATTATCGCTTAGCGCTAGCATTATTATTTTTAATTCTTCTAATTTGGATATTAGCTTAACCATAATCGAAATCGGCTTCGGAGGTATTTCGCTTAATTCCACGATAACTTCTTTATCGTCATAATGTATGAATGCATCCTTCATCTTTTTATTTATTTTAAACTGCAGTATTCTTTTTCTTCGAATGTCACTTATGGAAGTACAATCCCAACAGTAGAGTTGATCAGGCTCAGTGGTTTTTGTATCCATTTGTTTATTCATTTGAATTTTTGATTTCGCAGCTGTATCTGTTGTAGCTGCGGCGCGCATTTTACTTCGAGTAGTTATACATATTTGAGCTCTATTTATTTTATCTATTATTTCTTCATTATTTTCCAAGTTTTTTAATTTGCGGTCGGACATCGTATCTTCTGTAGTTGGTATTAATTTCTTTAAAATGGTTGTGTCTATTTTAATTCTAGACAGTGCATCGGCATTTGTATTAATTTTTCCTTTCTTATAAATTATTTCGAAGTCATAATCTGATAGGTCGACTCGGATTCTAGTCATTTTTGAAGAAGGGTTACTATGTACAAATAGTGAAATTAAGGGTCTGTGGTCAGTGATGACATAGAAACGTTTGCCATATACATATGGTCTGAAATAGTTAATTGCCCAATGTATTGCAAGGAGTTCTTTTTCAATAACTGGCTTGTTTAAGTCATGTTTTTGTAAAGCTTTACTTGCATAACAAATTGGCAAATCTGTACCAATGTCGCCCTGGGAGAGAACTGCACCAAGTGCATAATCAGAGGCATCTGTTGTTATTATGAATGGTTTACTAAAATCAGGATATTTTAGGATAGGTGGACTCATTAAAATCGATTTGAGTTTTTCGAATGCTATGTCACATTCTGTGTTCCAAATAAATTTTTGGTTTTTCTTTAACAATAAGTTTAAAGGTTTGGCTATTGACGCAAAGTCTTTAATGAAGCGTCTATAGTAGTTGCAGAAGGCCACGTACCTTCTTACTTCATCTATATTTGTCGGTTTAGGATATTGTTGAATAACTGTATATTTTGCTGGGTCTGTTTTGACGCCATGTTCTGTTATTAGATGTCCTAAATATGTTACTTCATGTTTTAGGAAGTTACATTTTTCAGGATTGAGCTTTAAGTTGTAGTCACTCAATCTTTTGAAGACTTTTTCCAAATTAATATTATGATGTTTTAGACTATTGCCGAATACAATCACGTCATCCACGTATAGGAATGCTTCATTATCAAGGCCTGTTAACGCGAGTGTTAACATTGGTTGAAAACTATTGGAGCTGATTTTTAGTCCAAATGGAAGTCTTTTAAATTCATAATGTCCATCAGTAGTTGAAAAAGCAGTCTTTTGTTGAGACTTTGTATCTATCGGTATTTGGTGGAATGAACTAGTCATGTCGAGCGTCGAAAAATATCTTGCTTTTCCATGTTTATCTAGTACGTCTTCAAGGCGTGTTAATGGGAATTTATCATTTACTATTTTATTGTTAAGTTTTCTATAGTCAATCACGAGTCTCCATTTCTTCTCATCTTCAGCTGATTTCTTTGGTACTAGTAAGATTGGAGAGTTATACGGGCTTTTCGAAGGTTGAATTATGTCGTCATCTAGCAGTTTTTGGACTTGTGATTTTATTACATCATTATGGGTATATGGTAATCTGTAGTTTTTAATATATATTGGAACATTATCTGTGGTTGGTATGTGTTCAGTGTAGAAATTGTTACATGTTATTTGTTCTCCTTCCAATAAAAATATGTGTTGATAGTGTGATATTAGGGGAATGAGTGTATCATCATCCAAAGTTTTATTTGTACCTAATTGTAGTTTGTTAAGAAGTGTTTCTAAACGTAACTGGTTATCTTCTTTTATATTCTTTTTGACGCTGTAATTGTAATGTTTAAGTGGTCGGCTTTGGAATTTTAATCTATTAAGTGTAACGTCATGTTCATTAGTATTTAAAATTCGAACATGACAGTTTCCTTTTCCGGGAACTATGGTATTTGCGATGAAAACACCTTTGTCAATTTCTTGAGAAATTAGCAATGTGTCTTCTTCGAAGTACATATCTATCGGTAAAATATGCTCTGTTCTTGCTTGAATTACTATTGGTTTGTAGTAAATGGGAACAGTTGTTTCTTGTTCGTCGTTGTTTACTGTGAGTAAAAAGGTGTAATAATCAATATTACATTGGAATTTTGTTAGAAAATCCCTTCCAATGATACCGTCGACTTCTATGGGAAAATTTTTCTCTACTACTGAAAATTCATAATGTAAATATGTTTCATCAAATTTTATCTGTAGGTTTGTGGTTCCTAGAGATGTTCTGTAACTGTCTGTAATTCCAACTAATATTAATGTTTTATTTGAATTATAATCTATGTTGTGTTTATATTTAATTATTGACACGTCTGCACCTGTGTCGATTAATAATTTTATGAAAGTTTTAGTATTTTGGCAAAATACTTTTATGTAATTAGATATATTGGGGTTGTATGTGTAGATATTATTTTTATTTTTACCAGAGGAGAGTTCTACTGGTTTTCCTCTGGTCGCATGTAGTTTTCCTGTGATGATGTTAAGCGAACAT
>NC_051846.1:102209296-102215860 GCF_002237135.1 Teleopsis dalmanni | reverse complement strand
GTTAGTCTTAAGAAACATTTCAAATAAAGTGGTAGCAGAAGCTACACAAAAAAATAATAGTCTATATTTAATTTGTATAACACAATGATCTTAAGTGTTCGAAACATACGAAAAGCTGTTGAATGTGCGTATGAGAAGGCACAAACAAATAATATACAGAAACAAAATACAAAATAAAAAAACACAAGATAAGAACAAAATAAGAAAATAAATAAGAACAAAATAAAAATTGTAGTATAAAAATTGTTGCTATATTTTCTATTCATATTCCTAGTTTGGGCGATTGTGTGATCTATATGTTGACTATTTTCTGTTTTGCGATCATGTGCTTCCATAGTTTTGCTGCATCGAGACGAAAGGGCAATCAACGAAGTGCAATTTTTTGTTTTCATATTTACAAAATTTTGTTTCTTTTCGATTAAGAGGGAATAGAGAGGAAAGGGCGTTCAATGGTAGTCAGACACGAAGAAGAGTTGTTTAGTGTTAAATGAACACACAAGTACAACCGCATAGTCTTTGCTTCTGTATACATTTTTTCTAAAATATATGATTGAGTTGCAATGCATAACTTCTTTCAAATTATTATAAATTTGATTTTTGATGAAATTGTATACTGGTTTGGCAAATATTTGATTAAATGAATTTTTTTAGAAATTAAATAAATAAAATAAAAATTGATAAAAAACAAATTTTTTAAAATTAAATAAATAAAAATATAAAATAATATTTTCACGATTATTGTTGCAAAAACACCGCTTTTTATTTAAATATAAAGATTTTTGATAATATATTTTTAATAATTATTATATTGACAAATAAATAAAATGTACAAAAAATACAAATCCTTCATCATTTTTTGATTGTCAGAGGGCAGTTACTCCCTCTAAAAATTTTACAGACACCTGACTTTTAATTATTTTATTTATTAATTAATTTATTTATTATTTTATATTTACATTATAATTAAACTTACATAATAGCTTAAATAACTTACGAACTATTTGCAATAATTATTATTAACTTAGCACTAAAGACATGGCTTGAATGCCGTCTAAAAATTTTACAATCAAGTGAATTTTACTTATATGAAGAAATAAAATTTTTCATTTTCTTGGTTTCTTGAGAAGAACGCTTCATTCTCTTTTTTGTATTGCACTCCATATGCTGTGCTTTTTTATTGTCCATAATCCAGGCACAATTTTTTCGTAATAGCACCAGAAGCATGAAATCCAATGCTTTGATGCGGTGGTCATAACAAATATTACTTGCGTCAAACCATGACTTAAATATTTGTCTAGTTTCTTCTACACATTTTATAAATATTACTTGCGTCAAACCATGACTTAAATATTTGTCTAGTTTCTTCTACACATTTTATAAATATGTGTGCCTTTATATTCAACTTGCATGGATTTCTGATTAACTCTTTCTGAAAAATTTGCGTTTGCATTTTGCATACTTCAAAGAAAATATCTGACGGGTTGATTAGAGATGTTCCAGAAAAAACAGAGTCATACGTTTTTTTTCGAATTAATACATCTGTCATATTTGAACATGTTGGCAAGAGCTCAGTCATTGTTTCAAAGCAATTGTCACAAAATGTCTTCAACTTTTTTTGTAGCTTCAAGTAGCAATACCCTGCAAAATAACGAATTGCGTTATCACTTATTGAGTTATCGAATACTTCAGTAACGCTAAAATTTATCAATGGGTCTATTTCTTCAAAATCATTAATATCAGTGTGCGAAGTTTCGGGAGCATTTCTTTCATGAGTAAATTTGTTAGCATCATCTGGTTTTTTGAATACTGCATTCCAATCTAAATCAAAGTACTCATCGTTGTCCTGTTCACAATTTTGATATCTCGATGTAAAAAATAGCTTAGATGTTATTAGCTTTGCACAAATTTGGTTAAACTCGAAAATGTTTGGATTACTTTTGTTAACATTTCGAGATCTTACTAATGAAAAAAAATTTTCAACAGGATCTTGATTGAATTTGCATAAATATATATAATACACGTCATTATGAAATTTAAAAATGTTTGATGAGATTTGCAGAATTGCATTTATTGATAGTAATATTCCATTAAAGCAATATGTATATACATTTGGTTTAGTAGACTTCATCTCAGAGTAGGCGTACATTGCCTTCATTTCTATCAAAAATTGAATATTTTTATCATCATTTCCTTTTAATGGTGGTTTTCCATTAAGAACATCAAATAAGCGGTCCATTTTTTTGAAGCATGCAGCAGTTGACTTAGCCGTTGTAGTTAACTGGTCTTTAAACTTATTTAAAGACAAAAAAGTCTCAATGCTAGCAGCAACACTATGGCTTAGTATTTGTACGGCAAGCCGAACACTCATTTTCTCAAAATTTGTTGGAGATATATGTCTGTAAGTTAGTTTTGGACAAACCTTAGTTGTACCCTGTCGGTCCATATTATACAAGTTCTCAACGACCTCCCAAGAAATAATTCCATCTGGAGTAGCGATGTCACTTATCATGAGACGGTTGCGAAAAGTCTTAAAAAGATGTGGGACATCATAATACGTCCAGTAAGTCTTTTCTTTGTAGCGGAATGTCGGCTTATTTTCAGAAGATCCAAGAATATTGAACAATCTTCTGTTAATTGGACCTTGATCACAGGTTATGACTTGAACATTTAATCCAATGTGCTTCGAAATGTCCAGACATTTAAATACTTCCTTTTGTAAGTCTTCTCCCTGCATTTTCTGTGGACAAGCTACATAATACAAAACTTGTTTGAAGTTTCCACATAAACTCCTCACCATGAAAAGCAGAATAGTCTTTGCTAAGTATTCATCTCTTTCACCATTTCCACAGTCCGCGTACCCGTCTATACGATCTTCGACTTGATTATATATAAGGGCCTCTTGAACAGACATCTCATCAAAAATCAATGCAACTTCTTTATCTTTTGCGTTCAATGAAACTATTTGTTTTTGAATTTCTGACAGAATACTGCTATTTAAACCTGGAGAAAGACTTTTAATAGGCGTCCAATTTTGCAAAGAGCTCACATGAGGTAAATGAAAATCTAACACATCACGTAGAAAGTTATACGTAGCAGATGATCTGAAATAGATGGATTGACAAATTTGCTTCTCATCTGAGGAATACACACGTGCTTTATTTAAAATTAATTTCGCAAACACTTTTGAATTACTGTTGATTGCTGGCAAAGAGTCAATAGTAGAGCAAATACTTTTCTTTATTTTTAGTTTCTGCATCCCGTTTTTAAGTAATGTAAGGCGTTTTTTTAAATTTTTGTTTTTATAAATTAAGTGACGTTTTGCCTTTTGTAGCAGGCAAATTTGCGTCTTTTGCTTCATACTAATTTTTTTTAAGTATTTAATTTCCAATAGTAGTTTTGAAGTGGACTCATTTGATGGAGGTGAACTTGGCCGTCTCCTCAATGCCTCAAGAATAGCCGCTGATTTGTTGAGATCATTTATATCTATCTCTTCTCTTACCTGTATTCTTTCATAAGTCTTATGAGGTAGTGAATGATAAAAAAATATAGGAGGTGATACCCCTCTTCCTTCGTGGGGATCACTAAGAAACAAAGTCGGCCTTGCGCTGTTCTTCAAATATATCTTCCCTTTGTATTTGTCTTCGAAATGAACGTCACAAATGTACGGCTTTTTTCTTCGTCTAATCTCTGCCTCCGAAGTACAACAATTTTGCAACCATAGACAGTACTTTTCTGTATTTGGTCGAGGAAATTTGTAAAATTTTCTTTTAGGAAAACTAATTCTTGTGGCCTGACATGAAATAAGGGCACACTTTACATTCCACATCTTGGCCATTATACATACATATGTATATTTACGTAATATTGTAACGACCCCTTTTCCCGGTCGTTGCCTATTTGCTGAGGTATGCTCAGTCTCACCAAAGTCGTCACAATAAATTTATAGATTGTGACCAAAATATTCAAAGTGCAGTGGTTTTACTTCTATATCTTTATTTATGTATTACTTTATTTCGATAGTTATAATTTTAAATTTATATTTAAAATAAGGAAATAAATTAACTTTAATTTTTACTTCAGAATTTTATAATTTTTGTTTTAGATCTATATTTCTTATAGGGAAATAAATTAACTTTTATTTTTATTTCAAAATTTTATAAATTTTAAATTTGTATTCAATATAAAGAAGCAAATTAACTTTGGGAAAAAAAATATATATATATAACCCAAAATTCATACGTAAAAAAAAATAATTAGAGATGTCCCTTTTAGAGGTTTCAATGCTTGGATTTTCTGGATAGGTCTTCCTCCTTCAGGTCTCTGGCGTTATATTCTTCCGGAACTGTACCACCTGTCGTGTTCACTACAATTATACCTTCTTTAGGATATTATTTTAATTTAAAATATCCTTATGATTTTTAGAATTTATCTTGGTTACAGTCGGCGTGAGACCACCTGTCGTACCTTGATTTGGATATTTTTTTCATATAAAATATCCTTATTAATTTTAATAGTTATCTTAGTTACAGTCGGCGTGAAACCACCTGTCGTACTTTGATTTGGATATTTTTTCATATAAAATATCTTTATTAATTTTAATAGTTATCTTAGTTACAGTCGGCGTGAAACCACCTGTCGTACTTTGATTTGGATATTTTTTTTCATATAAAATATCTTTATTAATTTTAATAGTTATCTTAGTTACAGTCGGCGTGAAACCACCTGTCGTACTTTGATTTGGATATTTTTCATATAAAATATCTTTATTATGCCTTTGTGCCTCTAGAGCTTAGTTGACTTGATCTTCCAAGGTGTATGTGCCTTTGAAGTAATATTGCAAGTGCCTCTATAAGAGAAATGCACATCTTATATACGCACTCGACCGAGCTTTTTCGTAGCGTATCATTTTATTTACAGCTGATCTCACGTAATTCTTGTATATTTTTGCCGTTCTGATGTTCTATTTCATGTTTTGTGCGGTACTCAGCTTGGGTATTTATCTTCTCTTTAAGCTTCTCTTACGGCGAATATTTTGTTGTTTTCTTATGTTAACGCTGCTTTGTTTTGATTCTTACAAAACGTGTTTTAAAACTACATTCGGTCGGTGGTGGTTTTTTTTTTTTTTTTATTTACTCTTTGTTTGTTACGATAAATAAAATATTAAAAGTGCAAATATTTGATGAATATTTACAACATAAAAACAAGAAATATAATTAACAAATAAATAAGGTGAGTTTATTATTAATTTATTTAATTATATTTTTATATTTCATTTTAATATTATTTCGGCTTAGTTTGAGATGTTATTAAGGCTTGGAAGCGGTTTGGGTTTTGGTAAATGGTTGTGACTAAATATTTTAAATATTAATTAATCTATTTAATTCCAGATATTTGCAACATTTATTACCAGTGAGTCTACTTTTTCCAAGTTTGAACATAACCATATAAAAAGTGTGTCGTTTTATAAAAAACTGTGTTGTGTTGATGTGTTTTAGTTCGTGTTGTTATTGTTTTTAGTGCATGTTTATGTAGCGTTTATGTAGGTGGAAATTTAGTGTAAATTTCCATCCTTACATTTCCCTCCTTCTTCGGGAAAGTTAACTGGATCTGACCCACTACCTGCTTGAGTGATTTCTATTTCGTTTCTTTGAAGATTTAAACACTTTGTAAAACTTGTCTTGATGCGTGTTGATATAGTCGTGATCGCTCTGCTGGAGTTCACCTTGACTTTCCATTTGCTTTTGCTGAGTTCGATTGCTGGAAGAATTCCAACTTCCGAGACATTGTTCTTTTATTTGCATCATAGGGATATTTACTTTTTCTCTCAGTTGAGTAGAATTATCTTTTCCTTGATGTGAAACTTGTTGTGATTCTTGAATGGGACTTGGGGTTTTGTGAGTCATTCGATGTTGTGTAGTTTTATTTTCGATGACTTTAATCTCCTGTTGACATTGATCTGATTGCTTGACGGGCATTTCCTGTCGCGGTATTAGCGACGTCTCTGAGTGTACTTGATCTTGAGGTATGGAAAGTAACGATGTTCTTACTAATTTAGTCGATGGTCTCCTAAGTTGTTCTTCTTGAAGCGGTGGATTTCGTTGTGAATGTGCCTCTTGCACCTGTGTATATTCTTCAGTAGTTGTAACATGTTGGAGTCTTTGTGGTGGTGGTATTTGAAACGTCGGTTTATCTTGTATGACTTGGACTAGGTTAATTCTTTCTAGATTTCTTTTGTTTGGCGTCTCGCGTTGCCGTTCGTGCTGTAGTTGTTCGACATGTTGTTGAACTGGTAAAACTCGTGGATCTTGTCTGACTGACTGTTGCTTAGGTATTTCCGGAGTTTTATTGACAGGTTTTGGATTTTGTTTTCGCTGTATTTCTTCAATTTGCACCTGTTGTATCTCTTGCATTTGTATGAGTTCCTGTTGATGTAAATCACAAACTTCTGGAGTTTCTTTGCTTGGTCCTGGATCTTGCGATGGTACGAGACATTTGCATGACATCTGCTCTAAATAATTTTTACGTTGCTTCTGCTGTGTTATTATGCTTGGCTTAGGTAATAAT
>NC_051846.1:102172037-102209196 GCF_002237135.1 Teleopsis dalmanni | reverse complement strand
ACTTCATAACAAGCTTTTAATTTACAAACAAATATTGAAACCAATTTGGACATATGGTATTCAGCTCTGGGGATGCGCTAGCAGCACACATGTTGAAACCATACAAAAATTCCAAAACGTTATATTAAGGGGTGTGGCAAATGCACCATGGTACGTAAGGAACTCTGATCTGCATCGTGATCTAGGGATAAATACGGTGGTGGAAGAAATAAAGCGAAATGCAAGAATGCACCTGCAGCGACTGTACACTCATCCGAATGATGAAGCTAACGAACTGGCGTCAATACAGCCAACACGTCGCCTTAAGCGTCTAAAACCTTGTGATCTTTGGTCGCAACCTGTCCGAAATGGTTGATAAATGAACTTGCGTGATTTCTGATTAAATTCTTTATAATTGTTGATTAAAATTGTTTGTTAGCTTATTATATTGTTAGCTAGTTACTCTTATAAAAACTTATTTAATCAAATAAAATAAATTTATATAAAACAAAAAAAAAAAATGTGCTGTATCGTGTTTGTGTCTCGGTTAGACACTTTGAATAAAAACCGAGAGGCTCAATCTGTCCATTTCGTATATTGTACAATGCTACACCTACTGCTGAGTTGCATACATCGACGTGGAGCACTAGTTTATTATCTGTGGTTGAATGCGCTGATGTACTTGCATCTGCGACTGCTTTTTTATATGTGACAAAAGCCGATTCTGCATCTTCCGTCCTTTCCAATTGAGTTTTGTCATTCTTTTTATTGGTTTTTATAAGTTTCTGCATTGTGATAATAGAAATTAACCGTAGCTAGAAGTCATCTTAACTACTGAACTGTGTTTGCTTTTTGTAAGTTAAGTATTGCCTCTACTCTTTCCTTTAGTTGACATATGCCTTGTTAGTTGATGGTATGACCAAGAACGTTACTTCTTGTTGGCTAAAGACGTATTTTAAAACGTTCAGTTAAAGTCCGTACTGCTGAAGTCGCTCGAACACTATGCGCACTTGTTGGTAATGTTCTGATTCATTTGCTGAAGCGATACAGATGTCATTAATGTAAAAAAATCACAAAGTCAAGTCCTCTAAGTACTTGGTCTATGTGACGTTGAAAGGTTTGAGCAGCATTATAATGTCCAAAAGTCATGACAATGAATTCGAATAAACCAAGTGGAGTTGTGATGGTTGTTTTTTCCTATCCTCAGGCGCAATCGGTATATTATATTATGTCCTTGTTAAGTGCATTGTTGTAAAGATACACTTAACGCTAATATCTGCGTGAAATCTTGAATGTGGCGTATTAGGTACTGATAGGATATTGTCTGCGCATTAAGACATCGATAGTTATCACAAGGTCGCCAAGTCCCAATTATTTTTTCGACCATGTTTAATGGGTGGCCCACTCACTTTGCGATGGTACACAATGCCCTGTTCCAGTATTCAAATTCGCGTTTTGCTGTTTGGAACTTTTGTGGATCAAGTCGTCTTGGAGGTGAATAAACCGGCTAACCTGTTGTAACAATATGACGCTGGACAGCGGTTTGATTTCCCCTAATTTTATTGCAGGATTTTGGAATCACCAGTTCTTTAAATTCAGAAAATGAGACAACAACGTGAACAGCTTCAGGTAGTCGATCGAGCCACAGTCTCAGTTTCATTTCACTGCTAGCCAAGTTGCGCACTGTTCTGAGTAGCTGCGAATGTTTTAAGTCGCCTAGCTGACATTCTTGCACCAAGCGTCGCTGTTTCTGGTTTTCTGAATCGGCATAATCCTGGATCAGATGTTTCTTTATTGCTTCATATTTTCCAGACAGTGGAGGATTTCGGACAATATCTCCTGTTTTTTAACGTAGCGCTGTCAAGGCTGCAAATCACAGGATCGTTTTTTATTTGATCCGTTGTGATATTGGCAGAGTTTTAACACCCAATCGGCAGATATTATGCGAGGTTTGTATAGGCACCGCAATCAATGTTTGATCACCTTCAGATTCGTCGGTAGCTCCTTCAGTATTCGGCATTGTGATGATGTAATATTAATAATAACGAATACAGTTGCGAAAATTACTTTTTAAATTTAAATTTATGTTAAATAAATAAAAATAAAAAGTATTTTAGTTCTTAAAAGAACTTTTTGTGTCATGGGTCACAAATATGGAGATACTTAACGCTTTAGATTCACTTTATGGAGATGCTTTAGATTCACTTTTATTATTACTATTTACACAATATTTCGCAATATTCACGAATGAATGAATATAGAAAGAGAGAGACTGCACTACGGCTGCGCACGCCTTAAGTGCACTTTTCAAACGAGATCTTCAAGTTAAAATTGTGTTTGCAGTTAAAAGACTCGTGCGCCACAGATATTATTTCTAAATCAAAAAATAAGCTACAAAGAAAAAAGCTACATACTACAAACCAACATATAAATCCGATTTTGCATTTTTATAAATAATTTAGATGTATATAAATTTGTATTAAATTTTATGTTATATTTTTATAAAATTCAAATAAGTATATGATCTGACGGTATATAAATAATGTCGCCTATTAAAACTACATTTTAAGTGATATAATTAATTTAATTTAATTTTAGTAATATGATTTAATTTGAGTAATATAATTTAATTTATAATCGTATGGTTCTTGTATATGAAAGTATAAAAATATTCTTCATAAAATTAATTCTAATGTTGCACAGAACTTTCAACTAATTCTGATTTGTATAAATGGTATTATTGCATTTGATGGTATTGACATAAATCAACTATCAGATTTTATTAATACGATCGAAAATCTGTTACCATCCTTAACGCCTTTGTACGAAATTATAAAAAGATTATAATTAAATATATAAAAATATAATTATATAAGTTATAAGAAAAAAAAACATTTATATATTGTTATATAATTTCCGATATCATTTAAAAACAATCTAGCAGTCGTTTGACAGTAGAGAATTAGAAATATATTGTGAGAAGTTAGTTTGATTTTAATATTGATACAGTGTGGGTGTTACAGTTTAGTTTGGAAATGTACTAAGTAAAGTAGAATACTTAAATTAAATATTAAAATATTCCTGACAGTAAAATATATACATATAAATATATTTAGGAAAAGATTTATAACTATAGAACGAATCAATTCATACACTTATTTATACTAGGGTCGCATGTGGTCGAAAATAGACTAATAGAAAATACAATTTATTAACAATCTTGAAATAATTCTATATTGTATATTATAAAGTTCTCAAAAGTACAGTGGTAACTGGCCATAGCATAAGCCGAATTGTAGCTTCGAATATTGTCGAAATAATTTTCGGACTTTTTCTTTATTTTTTTATCATTTGATGTAAGACCGTCATAAAATGAATTAAAAATGTTAATAATAAAAGATGTACTTTACCTTTATGACAGCACATAGTAAAGGAATTTCTTTCACGCATTGTAGACTCTGAAGCATAATGCTTAGCTAAACAATACCTACAAACCAAGTTCATAGAACCAATATGAAAGGGATCAAAATTAGGCGGTATTTCAACCAATGCACATTTGAACGAACTTCGTAAAGGAACTGAATTATTATCAACACTATCACCAACTTCAATTAAATTTAAATTTGTAGTATTAATCACATTTCATTTTCTTCTTAATTGCATATTTTCTCTATTTCTTTGTCTCTGTATTCTCCCTGTAAGTGATTTACGGTAAGGCATGATGACACTACAATTCCAAAAAAAGGTTCATTAATTAAATGAATAATTTCAGATAAACTAACCAATAATAAAGAAAGCAACTAATTACTTTTCAAAATCACCAAAATAAAACTTATTTTCCTGAAGTTTGACATATTTTTAATTTTACTACATTCGAACTACATTTTACTACCTACTCAGCTCAAAAAACAATTTAAAATTGCTTTTTGTAATTGTTACTCAAAACCGGTATTGAAATCCTACTTTGACTTTAGACAGTATAATATGCGAACTTACGTGCAAAAAAATAACGTTGTGCACTTCTGTACGTCTTCATCTTTCCAATGGTATAAATTTTATTCATATATGACAACGGCAATACAGTCAAAAAAGGATTACAAACTTTTTTGTTAGCGTAATTATATATAGATTTTATAAAAATATTCGTACAGGGTTAGACGATGGAACTGTTACCAACTACACACAGGTATATCTGTCAAATTGATATTGCCAACTAAATAAAATCCATACAAATGGCAGCTGTTTATATTGTTTACAGGGTACCGCAAGCATTTGCATCTAAGTTTTATAGACTAAAAGTTTTTTAAAATGGAATTCAAACATAATCTGATTACAACAACGCAACCAGCTACTGTTCGTGAGCTCAAATAACTCAAAGTGAAGAAAATGTTTGCATATCGTACCATAAAACGTTATAATAGTACAGGCAGTGTCGCCAAAAATTATGATGGTGGGCGAAAAAAACAGCCCCACCACCTGAAATGGTTTCGAGAGTGAAAGCTCGAATGAAGAAAATCCGCATCAAAGTGGTAATCAAATAGCCAAAAAACTGAAAATAACCCAGAGGAGCATCCGACGCATATTCTAAAATGCCCTCAAGGAAAAACCTTACAAGACACAACTTCTTACACCAAAGAAATAAAAAATTAGACTCGAAAGAGCAAAGGAGTTGTTATGCTTGCAGGAACGTGGTGAATTTCAAAATTTTGTTATCACTGAAAAAAATTTACCCATTGAGCAGTTTATAAACTCTCAAAATTATCGTGCTAAGTGCTAACTTAATTGAATGCACTGCCGAAAATTAGAGACTACGAATGGCCACCTGAAGTAATTTTCCATCACAAGTAATGATACGGGCAGCTGTTACCGCCGATTGAAGCTCTTCAATCGTTTTTATTGAGCCTGGTGTGAAAGTCAATGGGATTTATAATCGAGAAAATATTTTGGAAGTTGCTTTAGAGCCGTGGACACGCAAAGATTTCGGTCGTAGACCATGGACGTCTAAATAAGAATCGGCACCATCTCATAAAACTTGTGTGAACCAAGAATGGTTAAAAAATCATGTTCCACACTTCATTTCGTCCACATAATGGCTTTCGAATTCGCCAGATACAATCCGATGGACTATTCCATCTGTGCCATTTTGAAGAGCAAGGTAAGGACTAATATGTCCGTATCGATACGCTAAAGAAAGTCATTGTTCAGGAATAGGCCAAAATACCGGAAGATCACACTCGTGAAGCATACAACTCATGTTTTTAACTGTCTGAAGTCCATAGTAGCCACATCGTGCTAAAGTGAATGGATTTTGAAATTTTGATTATTTGTAAAATAAAAGATCGGATTTGTAATTACAATAGTATTTAAACACAAAAACAAAACTTATTTTTTACCTGATTGAACCCTTTTACATATTTTAAATATCATCACGAAAATAACTTCGTAATACTATTCAAATGCAAGAATTGCAACATGGACTGTACGCACTCCATATACCAGGCCATACCAGGCGTCTCAATATTGAAGTGTTATGGTTAGCGGAATGCAAATGGAATGGATTTAGCAAACACAACTTTACTGATGGCGAAAAGTTTGTATACTCCAGTAGAGAAAAAAATGATATACATTCTCTCTGACGGCGTTGGAATTATCCACAATCGAACCACAAAGAGTCTTTCCTGGGAGCGCATAATAACGGTGATTATATCATAAGATTACGATTATACAAACGTGTGCACCAGCTGAAGCTGCTGAAGAAAAATCAAAAACTAACAAACCTTTCCAAAGATCCCAACGACGACATCATTGTGCGAATTGGTAACTTCAATACTAAAGTTGGCAGCGCCAACACCAACTTTGAACACATCATCAATAAACATGGAGAAGGAGATATAAATTAAAATGGAGAACTCTTGATTAAATTGTGTAACGAACATGACCTTTTAATTGACGGAACATAATTTATTTACAACATATCGCATAAAACCACCTGGATTTTTCCAAATGGTCCAACAAAAAATCAAATCGACCGAGGATCAGACCATAATCTCGTAATGGGACTCTTGCAGATTAAAGTAGCATTTTTTTATATTAAATTATCAGCTATCAGAACAAAACCAAATGGAAAGCTTTTATTTAAAAATATTTTACATATATTTCGTTCTATTTTTTAGAATTTCATCAGTGCTTAATTTTTTTTAAAAAGTAAATAATTTAGGTTCATTATTTACCTTCATTTAAATTTCAAACAAAACACTAACAAATGTTCACAATATGAATATGTATATAAAATATTAATGTTTTTATTTTAAAGTTGTTAATATTTTATATACAAAATATTATACATATACAGAACAAAATATATGCTAAACATTTTTAAATAATAGCTTTTCATTCGGTTTTGGTCTGTTAGCTGAAAATTTTATATAAAAAAAATAATATGAAACTAGATTATAAATAAACAGGCATGATTAAAATAGCAATGATTACAAATTTCACAAACAACAAAACAGAGAAATGTATTGATGTCAACAAACTCAAGTATACTAGTATATAAAGAGCAAATATAACTTACACCAAATTTCTGAAAATGAATTAGACTACCGCCCAAAAGAAAAGAAAGACTGGACAAGTCACGACACATGGATGCTGATTGAGATACTAGAAGAGAAGCTAAAAAGAAATGAGACCTGCCAAGCAGCGAAGATTAACAGCGATAAGCCATGCTCATGCAAGGCATACAAATCTAAGAAACGAGTCTTGTTCGATAACCAAACACTTTATTCCGAAAGATTTCACGAAAGAGAAATCCAGTTTACGCTCAATTAAATCGAAAAATGTAAAATTATTAACATCAGAAACTGAGCAACTTTAAAGATGCGTGAGTATTTTTCAGATATATACACCACATGTCCCACTAATACCTCAACTGTAAACGCTTTAGCTACACATGTAACATATATACGAATGTATACATCCAACAAATTAACTCAAGCCCTCCAACAACTCAACATATCATATCAGCAATCAAAAACCTCAAAAACAATAAAAGTCTAGGAAACTTCTTCACCTACTTTTGATATTTGGAATCAAGAAGCTGTATCCAACGATTGGCAACCGAATACTCTTATTGTCATCCTGAAAAAAGGTGATTTGTTCTTATATAGTAATTACAGAGGCATTGCACTTTTATCAATAACACCAAAAATCTTTTCGCGAACTAATATAAATATGTTAGTTACTAGATAGCTCGATAAGAAAAGTCAAGTCGGATTTCGCTCCAAACCATTCATTGTTAAACAAGTAACGGAGTGGCAGGTGTTACTACAACTTACATTTATCAACTTTTGTATTGCTTTTAATAGCATACACCGCAGTAGTATATAGGAAACCCTAGGTTACGTTAGGTTATACCGGTAATCCCAAGGGGTCGACTTAGGTCTATAGACCCGTTACCGTATAATTAAAATTATAAATTATAGTTATAAAATTATAATTAAAAACCCCAAAGGTTAGAACCACTTAGAATCTTTGACAAAACTTATAATACTATTCAAAGATAGGTCCCGCAGCTCACCAACGTCCTCAAAAAAAAAAAAAACAGCCCCTGAAAAGTTGAGGCAATAGCCGAAAATATCCCTATGACCGAGAACCCAGATTAGAGTGCGATTGAACTGTGTCGACATCTTATTTATAGATGTGTAGCAGTCAAAGGCTGTCTTAGATGTAAATTGAACTCAGTTCAAAGACTTTAACGCAGCTTGACTATGCGATGGTATGTTTAGCTTTTCGTATAACAATCATTTCTGCCTAAAAAACACTACAGTAAACTGAAAGCCTATAAGATATATTCACCCCTTCTGAGAAAACTCCACTTCCTACGCCGCTCCTAGTTTTTGAACCGTCGGTAAAAATGGTTAGAAGGGAATTTAACAATGAATTTTCTATCGAGAATGGGAAAGGTGTAGTCAATGTTGTTTGGAGTAGGACTGAAAAGTTTTAGAATGAAGCCATATCCATGCGCACTAGCCCTCTATTGTGATATACCTTCGAGTCTCAGAGCAGATGAAGCTACCTAAAAATTTTGCTTTCTTAGTAAATTGTATCGAAGAACCCCGAATGTAGGATAGAGAAAGATCGTGAATCCAATGTTTCCTGGTAAATTTAGCGTTTATTTATTTAAGATTTTGAGTCAATTGTGAAGAATATCCCTTATGGTGGTAGCATATTTTCCAGTAACTATTAATGCAATATAATCCACAACATCAATAATTTCGCAACCTGCTCTCCTCAGTTCTTGTAGCAGATTCTTCACCACTATATTCCAGAAAAGGGGAGAAAGTACGCTGCCTTGGGGAGTACCACTATTTACCCGTCTGTGTTGTAACGACCTTTCCGGCCTCTACCGCGGCCGGGGTATACTCAGCGTATACCAGGGTTCAGTACAAAAAAACTCAACAACAAAAAAATTTATAGGCTATATTAAATTACAAATAATTATAACAAAAAAAAAAATACATTACACGATTTAACATACTTCAATTAATTATATTTAAATTTCATGGATATTCTTAGTTGTTATATAAAAGAAAATTAAATCGGAGTACTTTCAAAAAAAAAAAACTAAGTAAATAAATAATTAATGTAATAGGTAACAGTATTCATTTAACATACTTCAATTAATTATATTTAACTATCATGGATATTCTTAGAAAATTAAATAATACTTCAAAAAAACTAAGTAGGTAGATAATTAATGCAATAAGTAATTTATTTAGTTATTATTGCTATTCTGGCAATTGATGCCTTATTGTTGTTAACGTTCGCGCCACTGCCACTGTTGCCGTCGCCGTTGCTGTCCCAGGTGTCAGTTTGATTTTATCACATTCAATGCATTCGATACTTGATTTATTGATATTATTAAAAAAAACGTTCATTGGATATATGTTATTGAAATATAAAAATTGTTAGATGTTAACTCTTTTCTATTGTTTAATTTCGTATTTATAATTTAGTTAGTAATATATTTGAATTTCTTTAAACACTTCATTTGGTTTCCTTTGTGGTTAACAATGTAACATATTCTGCCGTAAAGCAAAGGCACTAGAGATGGACACACGTTTCTCAAAAAATTTTATATAATTTTTTTTTTTTATTTAAAATACTTGATAGTTGTTATGGTATAAAACACTGTTCCAGAGTATAAATTTATATATTAAAATCTTCACGCCGCTTCCGATAAGAGTTTCATATATATATCTTTTTTTTTTTTTATTTCTTTTGTATTCTTTGCGGATCACTGAAGTTAAACTCTGTCATACGTTCTGCCCGTTCCGTTCAAAATAAACTCCACCAAGAAGACAGAAAATCCTCCGAATGCTCCTTTTATTTACTTTTTTATAACTGCTTAACTCATACTTTTTAATCCGCCGTTTCACGGTCAATGCACTTAATTAATGTTTTCTACTTCGAGACTCACGAAAGCTTTCCATTATTTTGTTATTGATTCTCTTACCTTGCAATGTTTACGCTGCATTCTCAGCTTCTCCTATTACTCACTGCAACTTTTGGCGATCAAACGAAAATTATAACAAAACAAATTAAAATGACATTTCTCATATTGCAGGTTTTTTTTTGTTATAATTTTTTTTATATGCGTGTTTGAATATCAGTGATTTTTTTATTTTCTTTTTTTTTTTGGTTTATTTTTTTTTTTTAAATATTTTTTAAAAGAAAAAAAGAATCATCACTGTAAGATCAATTTTATTTTTACTTCAAAAATTGATCATTACAGTGTGCTTTTTGGTGAACCCATATTTGCTTCAATTATTCTGCCAGTTAGTAACTAACCGATAAAGCTAATGAGCGTATCATCAACACCCAAACGCGAGAGTTCGTTACTATTGCACTGAAAGAATATTGTTAAAAACTCCTTCAATATCTAGGAAAACAACCACACAAAATTCCTTTAAAGTGAGAGTGAAGGCGTGGAGCGCTGTCTCCGTTGATTTTACCTTGGGAAGTCAACGAGATATCCCATAAAAGTTGATTAGTTTAATTAAAGCACAATACAGAGGTTTTAAGTGTATAGTAACGCAAATTGGGCTTTATTCTGATTAGTTTGAAACTAAATCCGGCGTCCAACAGGGTATTTTGCTTTCGCGAAACCTGTTTCTGATTGTTATTGACAACGTGTTGCAATTGCGTATTGACAGTCTCCACTGGAACTTCCATGCACACATTGAAAGACTTACTTATGCTGATGATGTCTGCTTGCTATCAGTCGGGCACTATGAAGTCAAAAATAAATGACCTGTGTTCGGCTGCCAACAGAGTTAGACTTAAGATAAATAAAAATTAAACCAAAGCGATTAATATAAACGTCACATGTAAGACAGACTATACAATAGAAAACGACATGATTGAAACGATGGATTCTTTTTCCTACCTGGGTAGTATTATATTCGAATAGGATAGCATCAAAAAACAAAGCGAAGGGCGCATACGCTGAGCTAAAAAAAGTCTGGTGCTCGTCAATGTTATCAACACACATTAAACTTGGAATTTTCATAACAAACGTCAACCCACTGCTATTTTATGGTTGTGAAACATAGCTTACAACAGAAGCAATAATACAGAAAATATAAAGCAATATGCCTGAGACGAATTATAAGAGTTTATTGGCCGAATGTTATAACTAATGAAAAATTCTACCGAAAATACATCTTCGAACCAATGACAAATTTAATATAAAGACGCAAATAACGCTGAATTGGCCGTACGCTTCGTAAGGATTTAACCGAAATATGTCGTCGAGTATTGGATTAGAATTCACAAAGTAGACGAAAAAAAGACGTCCAAAAACAACATGGAAATTAACGTTACATGCCAACACTTGTGCATCAGAGAAGTTGTGAAACGAATTAAAAGTAATCGCAAACAATCGTACGAGATAGAAATGCGTTATTGTGGCTCTATGTTCCTTAAGGAGATAAAAGAACTAGCAACGCGGGTGGTAATTATGTAAATAAAATGATTAAAATTCTTATCGCAATTTCAGTCATTCTCCAAAAGCAATTACCAAAGTAACGATTTATTCCTACGCTGAACTGCAGTTTATGAAAGTCAAAATAATATCTTTAAATAACGATGGCACATAGACAATGCAAAATCAAACTATAACATTGAATTTGAAAATTACAAATCATATAGAACAAAATAAAATGCAAAGTCTAATAATATACAATTAACTGAGTTTCATTCCAAAACATATTATTAAACATCACAAAAGTCATACTCCTACACAAATCTATTATAATTGCGTAGCATCTGTGGCTCTACATATGTAAGTCGAAATGACACTACACCACAAATATGTCCAGAAAATAACTTGCTATCGTTTGATGCAGCTTTTCTTTGTAGAATTAAGTAACACTTTTTATTTTAATTCTAATAAGAATTCTATTTTATTACATTATTTTAAAAAATTTTGATTCGAAGTAGTTGTAAATATAATATAATGTAACATAATATATAATATAACAGTTGTATATTTTTTTTGAAAAAAGTCACACTTTTTTTATTATTAGTTCTGAAAATAACTTGCTGTCGTTTGATGCAGTTTTTTTGTAGAATTAAGTAACACTCTTTATTATTAATTCTAATAAGAATTCTATTTTATTATATTTTAAAAAATTTTGATTTAAAGTGCTGTAAATATAATGTACAGTTGTATATTTTTTTTTTATAAAGTCACACTTTTGAAATATTATCTAGTCGTTAAAACGACTGTGTACGTTGGGCGCTAATTAGGTTTTCTCGTTCCCCAGTCCAGAAGAAGGAGTGGAGTGTTTATATTTTCATATAATTATGATTGGAGATGATGTTCCAATCATTCACAAGTTTAATTTAATGTTATATTAACTACTTAACTATCCGAATTTGCGGTTATTATTCATAGCGAAATTAGGCGAATGCTTACTTCGTCAGTGAAAGTTAAAAGGAAGCATAAATTTTTAAGCATAAGTTTTTGTATAAATAGTAGAATTTAATTTACGATTTTGTATGTTTAGTATTTATTGCAGGAAATTATGTGTGCAATGTTAATTTTATATTACTTTTTTTTGTTTATTTTATATATAACATTTTCAAGAACAAAACAAATAGTTTACATTTTAAATAGCTTATATTTATAATTTATTAATAATTTATTCTTTTGTTTTTGAAAACATAATAAAATACAATAAAATAAAATATAATAAAATAAAATATAATGAAATAAAATATTATAAAATAAAATATAATAAAATGAAATATAATAAAATAAAATATAATATTCTGAAATATTTGTCTTCTTTTTCTTATTTGGCACTACAGTACAGTGTGAACCTTGACCTTCTTCAGAACTTGCATCGATCTTGTGCAATTATTTTCCAATTCAGAACTCCGAGCTTTCTGGCGTCTTTGTACACGTTTTCCTCCCATCTCAGCTTCGGTCTGCCTCTATAACTTGTCATCGAGTCATCGAGCATTAAATATATTGGCTGGATTTCTTTTGGATTCCATTTTGACAACGTGAGCTGTCCATTGCAGTCTTTGTGCTTTGACAAATCTTAATATATTTTCATTTTTAAGCAGGTTATCAATTTCGCTGTTTGTTTGACTTCTAAATGTCTCATCGTCCATTTGAATAGGGCCATATACTTGGCAAACTATCTTTCTTTGAAAAATCTGTAGCGCTTCTTCGTTCGCCTTTGTCATTGTCCATCATTCCGAGTCATAAGTTGCTATCGGTCTTATCATCGTTTAATATATTCGAAGTTTATTTCTTTAGATAGTAGTCTGGATTTCATAAGGTCTATGTATTTATAGAAGCATCTTTGCTTCTATAGTGAACTGCATAATGTATTGTTATTAGGAAATGAAATGCTTATAGACTATGGTTGCGAGTATATCGTTTCATTCATTCTGTCAAAATTTAAAGATTCGGTAAAATGTTCTCTCCATCTTTTTAATACTTGATTTGTTTCTGTAAGTACTACTCTATTCTTGCTCTTGCGTGTTAGAACTTTAAGTTGATATTGGTTGCCACCAATTCTTAATTGGCTATAAAATACTTAATGTGTTACTTTTCACCCTTTCCTCATCTATTTGTATAATCTTTTCCTTGTAAAATTCCCTTTTCTTCATTCTGCATAATTTATGTGCATCCTTTCTTTTTTTCGCGATAGCAAAGAGTGGCTGCTCTGGTTTCCTTACTTATCATATTCATTCTTGCTGCGTTTTTTGTCGCAATTAGATTTCGGCATGTGTCATCAAACCACTCTGCATTTCTTGTTGTTCTCTTTTCTCCAATTACTTCTCTTGCTGAATCAAGTATTGCGTTTTCATTTTTCTTCTACTGAATTTACTGTGTGGCCTCTTTCTTGCAATTTGTTTCGAGTTGTGTTTTGATATATTTCTACATTATTAGCATTCTTAAGCTCATCAGTGTTCCACTTGAATTTCTTTTTGTATTTCGCGTTATTAACTTAACTAGTTATTCATTGCCGAAACCTAGATTTCACAAGATAGTGATCTGAATCACAGTTTGCTCCCCTACAAGATTTAACATCAAGAATTGATGAGAAGTGCCTACCGTCGATAAGTATGTCATCTATTTGATTCGAGCTTCTGCTTCCAGCTAATTTCCACGTTCCTTTATAAATCTGTTTATGCTTAAAAAATGTGCTCATTATTCTTAGGTTCTGTGTAAACTGCGCAAGCATTATTCCGTTGGGGCTAACTGTTTCATGCAATGAATGTTTTCCGCAAATATTGTCGAGAAATGGTTCTTTCTCAAATTTTGCTTTGAAATCGCCTATTATAACTTTTGTTTCATATTTATTAATACCTTTGCATGGCTTTGTCAGGGCGTCATAAAATTCCTTTTTTGCATCATCTTCGTTATCTTCAGAGGCAGCATAGCAGTTAATGAAAATAATATTATTAAGTTTTCCTTTTATGAATAAAGTATTCGTGTTGCTGTAAAGCTAGACTTTATTTGTATGGTGACAAAGAAGCTTTATTAAAAGCTTCTTTATTTCTTTCTTTGTTATTCAAAACCGCTCTAAGTTTTCCCTTTATTCTAAAATATTCTATATTTCTCAAACTGAGAGCTAAGGTGACATGAGTGCATAACTGTAAACTTTGAAGGGGATGGAATAAACAGTAGGTCCAGTAAATAATGATCTGGGGCCCAGATTCTGGGCCCTGTTGCATCAACACTTCACTTTTCAATTTGCAAAACTTATGAGTGACTTTTTTTTGCAAAGTAAAAGTGAAAAGTGTTGCACCAAAGACTTAACATAATTTACTTTGCACTTTGCAAATAAAAATTTCACTGCAAAGTCTTTGCATAAAATGCAAAGCAAAGCGTTGCACCAAAAAATTAAATCACTTTCATTTTGTATTGGTTTTTGAAAGCATTTCGATTCTGTATGTAAATTAAGTTTCGGGTTCGTGATTTAATTTTTTAAAAAATATATTTTATTTATTAATATTTTTAATTACAATTTTTTATTACAATTTATTGAATATAATATGTTTAACTTCTCTGTTGCTATTAGTAACGAGACCGCAAGACCGACCAACGACTTTATTTTATTGAGTTCTCCTAACGACTGTTCAACTGAACCGTTTATGTTCAACCTTTCCTAACGACTGACAATTCAAAGTTTTTCCTTTGATGCCTGAAGTCGTTATTGAAAATCTGAAATTGGATTTTATCCAATTGAATTCAAGCTTCCAAAATTCCTAAGAATTTTCTAGATAGGATTGGAGCTTCTATTTGCTAAAGCACCTCGTCAGCGTCTTTAGCTTTGGCGTCAATAGCCAAATGACGAGATTCATATCCAATGGTATTTGGACATCTCATCGATCAAGTATTTCAAATGATACTTGATATGTTTTGCACAACATAGTTGCGTCTTTAAATAAAACAATTTTGTTTTCTTTTGCAACATTAGCTGCGTTTCAGCAAACATGATCCGCTCAATGATCTGAATCATCTTTGCTGAAACGATACGGATCACGTTTGAAAATAATTGGCAACGCATGAAATATGCCAGTTGGGTTTGTGTACAAAATTTTTTGATTTATGTGAATAATTTTGGCACTAAAAAAATAAGTGAGAAAATTTTGAATACAAAAAATTTAAAACTTGGAAAATAAATAAAATCTGTTGAAATGTCTGAAGTATGAAAAGTAAGTTTTTATTTAGTATTTACTTTAAAACTTATATTTAATTTTATAGTAAATAAATGAAAATTGCCGATTTTATTAGAATCATCAAGCGAAACTGACTCTTCCATTCCCTTTTTAAATACTAGTTCAAGTGTATTAAACTCAAGGGATGAAGTGCATCAGCATGGATATAGTGGAAGTTTTGTGGAAACGATCAATAATTCTTTCGTTAAAGATTATTTGATTGGTATTTGCACATAAAAAATACAATTGCTATATATTAATTATTTAATTATGTTTCATATTTTAATAGATTTGTTAATAAATTCCAATCAGCAAATGCAAAATAACCGTGATGATCACAATCGGACGAGAGCAATGAAGGAATTTTATATATTTTTGTGGTATATGGCAAATATGAATACTTTATGAATACTTTTTTTGGTATTTGTTTTGGCATACCAAGAGCTTCTGTATGGAGAATAATTAAAAGAACTAGTGTTTAGCGTATATCAATTAGACACTAATTTATAAAATCCGCACTTGCTAATAATGCAAAAGTGGAAACTTCGAAAAAATTCCCGTTCGTAATTGGTTGCATAATAAAAATAAAATGTAAAAATAAATGCACCACACCATAGCAAATAGGCTTATTTCAAAAGAAAGCATGACTATGGCTTAATCTTGCAGGCAGTTTGTGATGAAAATGGTTTTTTAATAAACGTGTATGTTGGAGAGTTTGGTTCCTTATGTATTGTTCTGTTTTAATTAAATAAATGTATTCAACTTCATTTATATATATTCATTTCAAATTGATTTTAATAAATTATCAAACTACACTTTTTCAATAATAATGAAACGTAAATAATCGCATTGCCAACCTCATTTGCATTAAAATACGTTCCACTTTTATCTTTTACATACATTCCACATTGAACCAGAAAGTGAACCAGATCAATTGCTGGTTCACTCCATTGTTTTTGTTTTGCATGTAAAATTGAGCGGATCATGCTTGCTGAAACGCAGCTAATAGCTGCGTTTCAGCAAACATGATCCGCTCAACGATCTGAATCATCTTTGCTGAAACGATACGGATCACGTTTGAAAATAATTGGCAACGCATGAAATATGCCAGTTGGGTTTGTGTACAAAATTTTTTGATTTTTGTGAATAATTTTGGCACTAAAAAAATAAGTAAAAACATTTTGAATACAAAAAATCTAAAAAATAGAAAAAAATTAAAACTGTTGAGCTGTGTGAAGTATTAAATGTAAGTTTTTATTTAGTATTTACTTTAAAACTTAAATTTAATTCTATAGTAAATAAATGAAAATTGCAGATTTTATTAGAATCATCAAGCGAAACTGACTCTTCCATTCCCTTTTTAAATACTAGTTCAAGTGTATTAAACTCAAGGGATGAAGTGCATCAGCATGGATATATTGGAAGTTTTGTGGAAACGATCAATAATTCTTTCGTTAAAGATTATTTGATTGGTATTTGCACATAAAAAATACAATTGCTATATATTAATTATCAGGCCTATTCTGAATACTCCCAGCGAAAAAACTCCCTATTCCCACGCTGTTCCCGAACACACAGCTCCCTTATTCTGAATCGCTAGGGAGACAGCAGTTTCGTGAACAACAACAATTGTGCAAAATTAGGAAAAAACTCCCATTCCCATGCGATTCAGAATAGGGGAATTGGGAACAGGGAACATACCAAATTTATTCAGAATAGGGGAATTGGGAACAGGGAACAAACTCCCATTCCCTTGCGATTCAAAATAGGCCTGTATGTTTCATATTTTAATAGATTTGTTAATAAATTCCAATCAGCAAATGCAAAATAACCGTGATGATCACAATCGGACGAGAGCAATGAAGGAATTTTATATATTTTTGTGGTATATGGCAAATATGAATACTTTTTGCGAATTTGGTACTTGTTTTGGCATACCAAGAGCTTCTGTATGGAGAATAATTAAAAGAACTAGTGTTTAGCGTATATCAATTGGACACTAATTTATAAAATACGTACTTGCTAATAATGCAAAAGTGGAAGATTCGAAAAAATTCCCGTTCATAATTGGTTGCATAGACAATACATATCTTAAAATAAATACACCACACCATAGCAAATAGGCTTATTTCAAAAGAAAGCATGACTAGAGCTTAATCTTGCAGATAGTTTGCGATGAAAATGGTTTTTTTATAAACGTTTATGTTGGAGAGCCTGGATCCTTATGTATTGTTCTGTTTTAATTAAATAAATGTATTCAACTTAATTTATATATATTCATTTCAAATTAATTGATTTTAATAAATTATCAAACAACACTTTTTCAATAATAATAAAACGTAAATAAATAAGGTAATAATTTTAATTATAGTAATAGTTAAAACATTATTTTAAACAAAGAAATAAATAATAACGACATATTAAATAAATAAGTACATAAAATAAATAATAAATAAATAAAATCAATAATAAATAAATATAAATGTAGATTTGTTTATAATTTTACTGCACCGTTGCATCGCATTGCCAACCTCATTTGCATTAAAATACGTTCCACTTTTATCTTTTACACACATTCCACATTGAACCAGAAAGTGAACCAGATCAATTGCTGGTTCACCCCATTGTTTTTGTTTTGCATGTAAAATTGAGCGGATCATGTTTGCTGAAACACAGCTAATACCGAACACAAAATCGTAGTAACAACATAGGGGTAATCATGAACTCGGTAACAAAGTAAAATTTTTAAATAAATTAAAAAATAAATAAACTAAATTATGTTTTTTTTTAACTGAAGACGCTTAATGAATTATTAAATATATCAAAACTTCCATGAAAATACGCTCTGAGAACAATTTCAATTTTTAAAATAAATATGTGAATATTTAATATCCATCAAAAACAAACTTTAAATGCTGCCCATTCAAAATACTCAGTATAAATACATGTTCAGAATAAATTTTTTTTATGTATAAGAAAGACAGCAACATTGAAAATAAGGTAAAAGTGCAACGTAAATGTTGGTCAAAGCAAAGGCTTAACTAACGTAGCAACGTTACAACGCTTTACTCTACATGTACTTTGTTGTTGCTGCTTTGCACTTTTATTACGTTAGTTTGTTACCGAGCTCATTATTCGAACTATTCACAAGTTCCTATTCTATGTTTTATACAAAAACTTATGCAACGAATTCTTGTGTAATGTACGTTTATTTGCATTTTGTTCTCTCCCTTTATATTGGTTTCATAGGAGTTTTGTTTGTAATTTTAACTGTCAATTATTGTTGCTATCAATTCAAAATGAAAATTTTTGACAGCTAAAATTACAAACAAAACTCTCGATTGAATCCAGTATTGACTTTCGCTCACGAAGTTTTCAAATAATTCCACTACGAATAATAATCGCAAATCCAAAAAAAAATTTAAAAAAAATAATGCAGTTTTTAACGTTTGTATTCTGTTTATTTGTTTTATTTGTTTTTACTCCAAAAATTTTAAAAAAAATAACAAAAAAAGCAATTCTATTACGGAACACCAAAAATAAAGCAAAAAAAGTATTCGTCATTTATGCAACTGACTGCAATTTTAGTACGCAAAACCGGGGAAAGCCCATTTTTTTTTATTTTCTATGAAGAAAGCAGCATTTAGCTCCTTATTATAAAGTATTTTGTGCAGTAATGTCTTAATATTTCCAAAATGGGTCGTAAGGGAAGAGAAGTTTCTGGTTAAGTTAAAGTGCTTATAATTAAACATTATAGAAATAAATTAAGTAAAAAAAATTGGTGAAATAATAAATAGACCAAAAACTACCATTCACTATATTATAAAAAAATGGAAAGAAACAAAATCGGTCGAAAACAATCAAAGATCAGGCTGACCTAAAGCGCTTTCCAAAGCGGATGAGTGGTGGTTAATACGCCAAGTTCAAAAAAAAATTAAAGCAAATTCCACAATTTTTTGTAATATTCAGGAATATTTGGGAAAAAAGGTCACATCACAAACTATTCGAAATTTGCTTAAAATTAATAGACTTCACGAATCAAAAGACTACAATTTTCAAAGGCTTACGTAAAACAGCCAGAATTGTTTTGATACAATATAATTTTTGCTGATGAGAGAAAATTAAACCTTATTGGATGCGATGGCAAGGTAATTGTGTATAGGAAGCAAAATACGAAGCTGAAAAAGCGCATTACAGTTGCTACTGTTAAACATGGTGGTGACGGTATTATGATTTTCGGATGTATGTCGGCATCTGGCATCATAAGTTATATATTTATATATTAAAGAACTTGAGATAAAATGCAGAAAAATTGGGCATTGGGATTAATTTTCAGTTTTATCAATATAATGATACAGAGCATTCTGCGTTATACACTAAGCTTTGGTTATTATATAACTACTGAAAAGTGATAAAAACACCTCCGCAAAGTTTATACTTAAACCCCACACAACATCTTTGGGGTCCTTTGGAGTCCAAATTAAGAAAACACAGCTTTTCAAACAAGCAACAGATTCCAATGGATGAATGCGCTAATATAGATTCAGCTATGACAGTACAGATACTCTAATCAATGCCAAAGCGTTTAATAGAGGTAATAAAACGTAAAGGACATATAACGATATATTAAATTTTAGTTATTGCTACCAAAATTGCCGTCTGTTGCATAAATGACGAATGCTTTTTTTGCAATAGAATTGCTTTATTTATTTTATTTTAAAATTTTTGGAGTAAACACAATTACTAGTAAACAGAGAGATAAACGTTGAAAACTGCATTATTTTTTTTAATATTTTTTGTTTTCTTTTGTTATTACATTTAATAAAAATTTAGTTAATAAGAAATTCTCTTTTTGACCGCCGTATGTAATTTAAAATAAAACCACCAATTTAACGAACAACTAGATTTGGATGGGGTTCTTCCAGCGTTACAGAATTTATACCATAACGCAAACATCATCAAAAGCACAAAAAATATAAATTTATTTTTAAAAATATATTTGAAGTATTTCTTTTTTCTGCGGTATATAAAATCATTATGACGTTACAAAATCTTTTTGTCACAAATTTAATACTTTGAAACATTTCTTTAGAATTTTGAAAATACACGAGATTTGCAATAAAATACTAAAGTTCACAGTAAAATGTTTGCTAAATCATGTTTTCATTACGATGACAACACAAAAATTATATAAGGACATTACAGGATAATTGCTTTTGGCATGGTTTTTCGAAGCCTTCACCTTATCAATTCTTTTCATACAACCCTTTTTAATTTACTTACAGTGAATGGAATGCCCTCTACAGAACCGACTGCGAAGCACCTATCTCCTGCGTTACAAGCACCGCTTAAAATTTGGTGGCAATTCATTTTCAATAACTTGTCATATTATTTGAACTTGTCATATTAATTATCAAAATCGTCTACTATGTTTATAGACGAACTACGTAATTTTGAAGTTTCTCTTTACATAAGAAATAAATTATTACTTAGATAATAAAGGTACTGATAAAATGTTTACACTTGAAATGAGTTGCTAGCAACTTTCGATTACTTCTTATCGATTTACATATCTCAATAAAGTGGTAGTTAGTTCTTCTTTTTTTCTTTACGATTAACTATTAATCAAAAAATATGTAAAATAATATTATATGTTGTAGAAATTTGATGATCAAAATTTGATTATTTAATTTTTGTCATATTCCTGCGTAGAACTATGTTAAAGAGCTAGACATTGTCATTTACCATGACTGTCTCAATTAAGAAATTTAAAATGAAAGATTAAGATATATTTCGATTAATATTTTTTGACTCTGATGAGGCTTCTTATACTCCATCACAATGTTCAAAACAGTGTTCAGTAATAAATGTTAGAATTTGCACTTATTAATAGTTAATATTTGTAGTTTTGTGTGAATATATGAAAACAAAAATAGTTCTTTTTAAATTTAAGTAGGCCGTATGCGAGTTCGTATAAATAGATGGTAAATTGAGGGAAATAGTAAATTATGTGAAATGTTGGTATTTAACAGAATTTCTAGTAGAGTAAATTAGATAAAAATTAGGTGTAACCATTGTGAAAATTTTATAATTTCTTTCGGGCTTTGCCATAAATGCATGTTATGCAGAGTGTCACATCAGTATTGCCAATTTTGTATTTTTACTACTTCTTGTTACTTGTTGGTTGCGTCTAAATTTAAAAGGAAATTTAGATATGCTCACTTTTAAAAAAACTAATAGAGGCTGTAATAATATTAATTTATTATTATTTTATCTTATAATAATTATTAACAGAACTTACGCCTTTCGTTAAAATCGGAAAGTGTAATAATTATATTATTAGCGATTTATAAAAAAAAGTTGTGTTGCTTACTGCCATTTTTTCTCCAAAACGTAATAGAATTGTAGAAATTTGCTCCTAAAAGCCGCAAATTTTAATATTTATTACTAAACAACTCTGTTTTGCCTTAATGCCGGGGCACAAATACTCTGGCTCTCATGCCAGAGTTTGAACGGCCATATTGTTTTTTCTATCATTTTCATATATAAAATTTGCATTGAAAACAATAACAATTGTACTCATGCCGTATCCGAGACACTCTGCATAACATGACCCTAAGAAATTTCAATTTACTTTACTTCAATTTTGTCGAACTCACACACAACCATAATATGACTTTATGTGTAATATGCCTATTAGTTATGATCAAGAAGAGTATACAATCTGTATTCTATCTGACTATCTGTATAATACGTCTCTCACTAATAATCAGGGATCGTATTTGCTCAGTCATAAGTACCTCAGGCTCATGAGCAAGAGTTAATTACTTTGTGGACCAAAATTGTCCTTTATTGAAGAGCTGCTCACCAGTGTGAGCCCTTATTTTGCTCATATTGAAGAGCTGCTCATGAGGTCTCACGAGCCGAAAGCTCAACTGTTTATAAAAAGCGATTTATTTTGATTAATTTATATGCTTTATATACTTTTGTATACGTTACTTGCTATATTATTAATATTAAAAGAATATAATGACAAAATAATACATTGTTTTTTTAATTTTAAGCAAATTGTTTTATTACATTCATGTAAAACTTTGAAATATTTATTTTTTTATTTTCGAATTTTCCAAAACACAATATAATATAGTTTAAAACTCTTTCTTTTTCTTCTTCTTATTTGGCACTACAGTCCAGTATGAACCTTGGCCTCCCTTACGATCTGCCTCCATCTGTCCCTATCTTCTGCTACTCTCTTTCAGTTCAGTACTCCAATCGTTCTTGCATCACCATACACGTTCTCATCCCATCTTGTTTTTGGCCTACCTCTATGCCTGGTTGTCATTGGCTTTGCGTTGAATATGCTGTTCGGTTTTCTCTCCGACCCTATTCTTATTATATGAGCAGCCCATTGTAATCTTTGCGACTTAATGTATCTCACTATATATTCGTTTCTAGGCAGTTCTTCAATTTCATTATTTGTTCGTCTTTGAAAAGTTTCTGCATCAATTTGGTTGGCCCGTAGATTTGGCGAACTATTTTTCTTTAAAAAACCTTTAAAGCTTCTTCGTTCGTCTTCGTCATTGTCCATGTTTCTGAGCCATATGTAGTTACCGATCTTATTATTGTTTAGTGCATTCGTAGCTTACTTTCCTTGGATAGTAGTCTTGATTTCATTTAGTCTCAATATTTGTAAAAACATATTTTTGCTGCTTGTATTCTATTTATTATTGCGATTCTGCAATCATTATTGTTGCTAATCAGCGCACCGAGGTAGGTAAAGTTGCTAATAACCTCAAAATTGTATTTATCAATTCATATGCGTTGCATATCCGTACTCTCGTTCCTTCTTGCTAGCTTTTTGGTATTTGGTTTTACTTTCATTTATTCTAACACCAACTTTTTTAGAGTTTTCGTTTAGCTTTTTGAAGACAATTGATAGTTTTCTTTCGCTCTTTGCAATGATTGCAATATCATCTGCATGCGCACGGATCTGGTACGCCTTTGTTATAATATTGCCGAACTACTCTGAGAGGTGTCCATTGATAATAACCTTGCCTGATTACTTCGCAAGGATCATTGCGAGTAAGTTTCGTGTAAGTTTTTGCGACGTGCTAGCCCACGCCAGAGCGTTTATGATTTCTGATCTTTTAAGTCTATCGAAGGCCTGCTTGAAACCTACAAAGAGTGCATGTAGTGTAATGTTATGCTCATAGCTTATCTTTTAGAATATTAGAAAAAATTTTATAGCGACGACGAGCAGCGAGATTGGTCTGTAGTTGCCGCATTTAAGTTTGTTGCCTTTTTTATAGACTGGGAAGATTAAACTGCTTTTCCATGCTTCTGGCATTTGTTCGCTGTGCCATATACCACATATCAAGGCGTTCATTTCGGTTCTACCTGGTCACCAGGTAGGTAGGTATATAGCTCAGCTGTAATATTGTTCTCACCTGGCGATTTTCTTAACTTTAACCTTTTCACCAAAATTTTCACGTCTCCTAGGCTCGGAAGATCGTAACTTGCCATTAGTAGTGGTATTGCAGTTATTACCGATATCGCTTCATTTATGCTGTTGAAGTTTAATGAGTCGGTGAAATGCTCCTTCCAACTCTCTATGGCTTGGTTTGTTTCAGTGCATAATACCGCATTTTTATTCTTGCAGCAAAAGGTCTTGGTTCATATTTGTTACCAATACAATTTTTTTGATTATTTAAAGCCCTTGTATTGTTTCTCTTTCTTTCTTCATCTATTTGTTTGATTTTTATCTTGTAAACTCCCTTTTTTCTTTCTACAAAGCTTATACGCAGTTTTTTCAGATTCTTCTTCTTCTTCAGTAAATTTTATATATCTATGTAAATTATTTAATGTATGTAATGTACTCTCTATGTTGTCGATTTTTATAACAGCAAATATATAGTCTTAGTATTTGGTAAGTAGTCTAGGTTTTATAGCTACTTCGTCCATCATTATGTCTAAGATATTCTCCATCACAATATTTGCTACAACAGGTGATATCGGAGAACCCATTGACATCCCTTTCGTTATGGATCTTAAAGAGATGTCTATCTTACGTATTTTCGGCAATCCATAGATTCGGGGTGCTGTAACTGTGTAATTAATAATTAATAATTTTTTGCAATATCAAACTCATTCTCTTTGAATAATTTTTTTGACTAGTTTGTTGCTTTTAGTCTGTAATTTTGAGGTAGAGTCTTGTTTTAAAACTTTATAAGTGGTAATGTCATATATAATATTCAAGATTTTATTTTTATAATCGCCTTTGTTCATTGCTACTTTTGAAGTGCCTTTATCTGCGTTCAATATGAGAACATCTTGATTTTCTTTAAGAAAATGTTTTGTTTGACCCAGTGAACGAAAACAAACACTAAAGTACAAAACATAGTGTACTGTTTGTCATCTTTGTTAAAAAACACTAAACGAACAGTACATTAAAAAAAGTCCGAAACAATTTAACAATTTTTAGAGTTTGTGTACTTTTCACGAAGGTAGTGCTCATTATAACGATATTTTTACGAAGGTAGTGCTCATTTTAGTTATCTTTTGCCGAAGGTAGTGTACTTTTTAGTGATCATTTTCCTAAGATAGTGGTTTTTTAGAGTTTGTCGAACAAAACGATTTGGAAACGTTTTTAATGTGCATTGTTGTTGGTTCGTTTGCATAAGAAGAAGAAAAAATTTTGTTTGCATTTGTAGTGCATGTATTTTGTTTGTGTTTTTAAATAAAGATATTGTGTATGCATTTATTGATGCATATTTAATATTAGGGGATGAATTACATAGATATAATATTTTATTGCGGTTGGATGATTTGTATTATATTTGTATTATAAACTAAATATTACAACACAAAGACCGCGAACACAAACTTTAAAAATTTTTTGATGTGTTTCGGACATGACCAGTACACTACGATACTGTACTGTTTATTTTCGTTCACTGGTTTGACCTACTGTACACGATATAAATTTGTCTTTTTTATTGTACTTTTTTCTCATTTGAGAGTCAATCATTTTGCTGAATCTTGCGCTCAATATTTCTTGCTTGTTTTTATCCCATTATGTTTATCGAATTTAATGATAATGCAGCTTGCACAATAGCAGTAACCAAGGTCAGCTTGACGGCAAGAAATGCTCCAGGCCGATTCCACTAATCGCTATCGCTAATACTCCAATCTCTTCGCTAAAATTCTTAAATAAGCGATTCGTTTATTTTAGGAGAATAAGCGATCGTGCGATTCTACTAACACAATCTCTTCACTAAATTTATCCGACGATGTGGATAATGCTGAAATGCATTGAAATGTCAAAATAAAAACAAAAATTGTGAACATACATCAGCTGTTGGAATTATAATTTTAATTTGAAATTTAAAAGCAGACACTGTACTAAAAAAATATTTAGCCATTGCCTAATTTTAATTATAATTAAATTAATATAACATTGTTGTGTGGATTAATTAAATAATGGACTATTTAATAAGAAACAGATTTTTTTTTCTGGTGATATGAGAGATTTATGGAATCATTTATGTTGCAAAAGAAAAGGTTTGCGAAATTCTAGAGACCCCTTTATTGAAATACTTCGTCTTTCGAAATATTTATGTAAGCTTTTCATGGCGGAAAAATATCAATACATGATACCGAGAAGTCGATCAGACGAAATTTCGAGTGACACACGCTTTACGCTTTTTTGCTCAAGGTAAGTTGATGTTTAATAATTGCAAAAATGTGAATCCATTGTTTTTATTTATAGGATGTTATCAGCGTTCTGTGGGCCAAAGCTTTTTATTAAATGTTTCTCAGGCTGTTGTAAGTAGATGTAATAAAGATGTTGCCAATATAACGAATCGTCATTTTGTAGTAAAATACATAAAATGGCACAGAACACTTCACGAATTATGCGCCATAAAAGTAAATCATCGAAATCTTGTATTAAAATACAATGTAGTTAATTGACAATCATTTGCAGATTCTACGAAAAGTTTTGGTTTCCAGGGGTAATTGGTGCAATTGATTGCACTCATATAAAAATTAAAACCCCTAACTCAGATATTGAGCATGTACATATATGTCTGCAGAAAAGGAGGACATTTGCTAAATGTTCAAGTGGTATGATTCAAATTTAATTTACTTACATACTATAATAATATGCATTAATCTTAGGTGTGCGATTATAATCTAAAAATTTTAAATTGTAATGCTCGCTTCGGCGGCAGTGCATATGATGCATCCATATGATATAAAGTAAATTTTATTTGTCCAAAAAGCTTATGTACATGAATAAATATCTAGATTATTATAAGTTATATTTTAGTTATATGAAGGTTACATACAAAATGGATTTTATTAATTATATATAAAAATGGATTGTTTTATATTTAGGCTAGGTATAAGTTATTTTTAGAATCGAATATAATAAAAATATTACAATGCAGTAATTTCGTCTGCATAAAATTTATTTATATATTTTTTTACAAACAAGTCTTGACGTAGCAGCGAACATCCACACGCACAGCCAGCACAAGTCAAGCCAAGCTCACGGCAGAGCCGTCTTCTCGCAAAGAAACGTATTGTTACGTAATCGCCTGCGTGATTATTCGAATCTCAGGATTTTGTAAAAAATGAAACGAACTTTTAAAATTGGAGAAACTATACTTATTATATATGTTGTATTACAAAGAACTAGTATTTACTAGGAGTCAATTTAGTAAAACCACAGCTTCACACAAAACAAATTTCAAACTAACATTTTGTAAAAATATCAATTGACGTAATGTTTAAATAATATTTAAACATTTCATTGCTACTCTGATGAAATTCGTAACAGTATTATTTGTTTACACACACGGAATTACACTTCTGCGGTTGTGCGTACAAAAGAAATGCATGATTTGTTAACGCACGCAGAATTACACTTGTGCGGTTGTGCCTACAACTAATGAAGTAAGAGTGATTGCGTATAAATAGACAAAAATTATGTACGAAAGTCATTTAGCGCCAGCATACCGAAGTGAGTAGACACCTACTCTAACGCTAAGTCTTTTTGAAAAGCCTATAGTATTTTGATACCATGGCTAAATAAATTTCTAGAATCTTGCGTAGAATCGTATATAACGCCTCTGATGTTTTGACATCGTTGGCTAGAGTTTGTTCAGTAGAGTAATTTTATGTAACGCCTCTGGTGTTTTGACATCGTTGGCTAGAGTTTGTTCAGTAGAGTAATTTTATATAACGCCTCTGATGTTCTGACATCGTTGGCTAGAGTTCAGTGAATAGAGTAATTTTATATAACGCCTCTGATGTTCTGACATCGTTGGCTAAGGAAAACTGTTGAGTAGAAATTTGTATAACTTCTGTAGCATAATAATTAGCATAAGTTAATTTGGAAGCTCTCTTGAGTCAATAAAATTTTATAATAAAGACAGTCAATTTAACACTACAAACAACGTCTTTGCTTTTCCTTGGTTTCAGAGCTTCGAACTAGTCAATAAAAGAAATTTATTGCAACGACCCGGACCACGACTGAGTGATACCTCAGCAAAATTAAAAATGACGAATCCTTGTCGTTACAATGAAGAGCCAGCGCCTTAAGAGTACTTCTTACTCGAAAGTGCCAAAATGGGGATCGAAATTTCCGGTTAATAGGTAAATCTTGATTGTGGATTAAAATTTTTGAAAAACTAATTCTGTTTTTGTATTTTTAGGAGATAGTGGTTATCTCTTCTTGCCGTTTTTGATGACACCTGTTCGAGGAAATAATTTGTCGACGGCACATAAAAATTATAATGTGCAGCATCGAAAGGCACGAAATTTATTATTTTCAATATTATTATTTTCAATTATTTTCAATATTAATTGGGTTTTATTTAAATAAGTTTTAATAGTATTAAAATATATATTTATTTATATTGTTATTATTTTAGTATTATCTTATTAAAGATAAATTGCTATTGAGCTTTCTTTCCTCGAGCACAAGTCGACGCTCCTCGAGCTTCAACCTTTTCTCCTCCAACTCGACTAACTTTTGGTTGGTCTGTTCTAACGAGGGATTTCGATTTCGTCGCTTAGCTGGACGATTAGCTCTTAAAGGCACACAACCTTCGTCGTTGACAGCAGCAGATGGAGCCGAACCGCTTGGCAGTTCCTTTCTATCCTCAAGGTACTAAAATTAAACATTTATAAGATTAATAATTAAAAATTTTTTAAAAAAATAAATGCGATAATGTCATTCGCCTCCAATACGTACCTCTAAGTTATCAAAACATGAAATATCACTTTTAACGTGCATCACTCGCAGACATCTTCCATGCCTTGCACCGCTGCTAGATGCATTACTGCAATAATCCGTTGATCCAGATCGGTTAAATCCCTTATGCCCACTAACGCATTTCCGGTCAGCCCCATTGCATGTTTATACTCTTGGAATTTTCTCTTGCTTTTGGATCTAAAATTAAAATATGGAGTTTCTTATTTACAATTTTTCAATATAGTTTCTCTAACAGAAATATGCGCACTACAATTTTAAAATTAAATGCGACGATGTCATTTTACATGTTTGTATGTATAATTCTTTTACATATAAATAGTATTAACTGATAACATATCTTATTTTCATTTTAGACTACTTACTTCATATTCACCCATGTCTTCTTCCAACCATTGGTATCTTTAACTGTTCCACCAACGGCATTTAAAATAATAGATAGAGAGCCTCACTGTTCGTGAAGACTTCGCGCACCATGATCAGACACAAATGTCATGAACGAAATCTATATGCTCTTCCATATGCTGGACCAGCACTTGTTTCTGCTCCTTGCTAATGCGTTTTGTCTTCAAGTTCACGAATTTCACCATAAATATCTAAAAATTAAATAATAAATAAAATATATTATGTTATTATGTTTAAATATGTATATAATTATTTATTTTGTTCACTGATTCATTTGCAATTCATTTATTTTTGGTAAAATTTCGAAAATTAAAAATTAAATATTTTTTTTTTGTATTTTGTATATAATTGTATTCTATCTAAATCTAATTCGATATTTTACAAATTTTTAATAGCATTATTAACATAAATGATAGTCGTGCTGAGTATGTCCACTTTGAAACACCACTACAAAGAACTTATTTCAGTTTTAAGTTGTACAAAGATCAATTGGCGCTTTTCTTTTCAGTCTTGTCAATAGTTGAGGGTGTGTCATTAGATTTGAAGCCAAATTGTTTGAATGCGATCTAATACGATTAG
Organism: Teleopsis dalmanni; assembly: GCF_002237135.1. NCBI lineage: Eukaryota > Metazoa > Arthropoda > Insecta > Diptera > Diopsidae > Teleopsis > Teleopsis dalmanni. The sequence continues at coordinate 102,179,708 of NC_051846.1, read as the reverse complement.
CGTATGCGGCAGCGATGCTTTTCGTTTCCTCCTTAACTAGTGGTATATTAAGGTCACGATGAATTTGTAAATTTGTAATGTACCACGGAGCATTCGCTATCATTCGCAGAGTCTTAGATTGGAATCTTTGTAATATTTCAATATTTGAATTTGAAGATGTTCCCCACAGTCATATGATCAAACAGATTTCAAAACACATTTGTAGAGAATGATTTTATTTTTCAGAGAAAGAGAGGAGTGTTGGTTGAGCAACCATGACATATTTCTTAATTGAATACCAAGTGATTTTCTTTTATTGAATATGTGCGTTATCCGCGTTAGACCTTTGACTAGATGAATTCCGAGGTATTTTAAAGCAGTTGATTGTGGTACCACAATATTGTTGAGCCTTACTTCCGGACAAGTTACATTTCCGACTCACCTAACAAATTATTCGCTGTGGAAGGTAAATAAAAAATTGAGCGATACAACGGATTATAATCCACCACTACGAAAGTCAAATAATACGTAGGTTAAAAATACAGATGAGAAAGCTTCTCTATTTGCTAACTACCTGGTAAACGTGTTTACTCCCCATAATAATATATATGACCTATACACTGAGCTGAAGGTTTTAACATATCTGGATGAAATACATCAAATGGATTTTCTAATAATAAACTTTTCAAAAAATGAACTAGTTACAGAAATCGGGAATTTGCAAGATCGAAAAGTACCTGGATATGAGCTCATCTCAGCAAAAATTCTTAAAGAATTACCAAGTGAGGGAAGAAGCTTACTGTTGCATATATTTAATGCATCTATTACACAATGCATCTTCCCTGCTCAATGGAAAGTTGCTGAGGTCAAAATGATACTTAAATCAAGTAAACCAGGCGAGGATGTGAGGTCATATCGTCTAATCAGCCTGCTATCTATTTTGTCAAAAGTACTCGAACAATTATTCTTAAAACGTCTTTTGCCCATAACTCAATTACATGAAGTTATACCAAACTATCAACTTGGATTCAGGCAAGGTCACAGCACATAGAACAGGTACAATAGAACAGGTATACAGAATGGTAGAAAAAATATACTCGGCGTTTGACCAAAAGGAATATTGCTCGGCAGCGTTCTTGGATATTTCACAAGCATTTGATCGCGTTTAGCATGATGGTGTTCTTTATAAATTAAAAATGGCATTACCAGTTAACTTTTATATGTTTTTACGTTCATATCTCTCAGAACGTCATTTTTACGTAAAGTTTGAAGATCATATCTCATCACTTCACTGCATAAAAGCTGTAGTACCGCAAGGCAGCGTCTTAGGTCCACTGTTATATTTAATATTTACGCATGACTTACCAGCAAGAACTGGTGTCTTCACTGGGGCATTTGCGGATGACACGGCAGTCTTGGCTACACCTAAAAACCCAACAACCGCCTCTTTGATGCTACAAGCTTTTCTCGATGAAATTTCAATTTGGCTTAGGCGTTGGCGTATAAAAGCAAATGAGTCCAAGTCATCTCATATCACTTTCACACTAAGAAATGTAACTTGTCCGGAAGTAAGGCTCAACAATATTGTGGTACCACAATCAACTGCTTTAAAATACCTCGGAATTCATCTAGTCAAAGGTCTAACGCGGATAACGCACATATTCAATAAAAGAAAATCACTTGGTATTCAATTAAGGAATATGTCTTGGTTGCTCAACCAACACTCCTCTCTTTCTCTGGAAAATAAAATCATTCTCTACAAATGTGTTTTGAAATCTGTTTGGTCATATGGCATCCAACTGTGGGGAACATCTTCAAATTCAAATATTGAAATATTACAAAGATTCCAATCTAAGACTCTGCGAATGATAGCGAATGCTCCGTGGTACATTACAAATTTACAAATTCATCGTGACCTTAATATACCACTAGTTAAGGAGGAAGCGAAAAGCATCGCTGCCGCATACGCTAATCGTATTAGATCGCATTCAAACAATTTGGCTTCAAATCTAATGACACACCCTCAACTATTGACAAGACTGAAAAGAAAAGCGCCAATTGATCTTTGTACAACTTAAAACTGAAATAAGTTCTTTGTAGTGGTGTTTCAAAGTGGACATACTCAGCACGACTATCATTTATGTTAATAATGCTATTAAAAATTTGTAAAATATCGAATTAGATTTAGATAGAATACAATTATATATAAAATAAAAAAATAGAAGAAAAAAATATGAATATTATACTAAATACATACAAAATAATTGCTTAATTTGTTTAAAAAATATTATTTTATTATTTAGCGACAGTAAAAACCCAACCACCAAAAACAATCAAATTAGGAGAAATTTTAGTCGTTTTTACGATATTTAGCGATTAACAATTTAGCAGAATACGAAATTTGGAGATTTAGCAATTTATCGGCAGGAATCAGCTGTTTTTGAAAGTTGAGAAAATTAGCGAATAGAAATTAAGCTTAACAAGTTAGCAGAATCGCAAAAGTCGCTAAAATGCATTTAAAGAATTTTAGCGATGAGTTTTAGCGATATCAATTAGTGGAATCGCCCTACTGAATTTCGGTTTTTTGTTAATTGTGTCAAGCTGAAAGCGACATTGTAAGTATATAATCAAAAGTTGCAAAAATATCAAGTGCAATTTAAGTTATTGACGTGTTTGCGAATTACGCAAAAACTATTAAATAATAATTAAAGTGATTTGGTGCAACTTGAAATGTCGGCATCTAGCATATGTAAGACCTTTAGACTTTTTGTTTAAAAGACGGTAAACAATAGTCTAAAGAGTTGTGTTCTGTGAGTGAGCTTGTGTTCTATAGAGCCGTTGGGATCTACAACCACGGACTATATCTTCACGGGTAGAAGAAAAATAAACACGAACCATAAAATTGTATTATACAAATGTTCTAATGGCAATTACTTATTTATTAAAATGAATCATACATGTAAAGTTAATTCAATATAAAGAAACAATTACAAAAGGGAACCAATTACAAAAATAACAATAAAGTAAAAAGTCATAGAAAAAAATTAGAGAAAATCACAGCAAAGATATAGACCAATAAAAAGTGATATTGAGTCCATCAGCAACAACACCAACAACAGCAACATCGACATCAACAACAGCAACAACACCATCAACAACAACACTATCAACATCAACTACAACAGCAGCAGCAATACAAATATTGTTTTATTTTTAAGAGAAAAATTTGAAATAAATAAAGACGTTGTAAGATTCAACACAGCAATACAATTTAATAGGGGAAATTGTTTGACAGATGTTGGTAATGCATATTTGCCACCTAGAGAGAAATATTAATTATTTTATTAAAATTAATGGGGCAAAAAGGATGATGTAATTTGTATGAAAAATTAAAAATAATAATCAGCCCAAAAAGTTGCGGTCACTAATTTATTAACACTTTTGGATTAAGGAAGCAATTTTTTAATATATGTATATTATTTTTAAGAGTATAAAATAACCTTTTATTTAATGTATTCATATGTATTACTTTTTCGATTTTTGTTGATTTTTGCACAACTTTAATATAAAAAAAAAACTCAAATAGCTGACAGAGACAGCAAATTATTTTCTAAAGCTCAAAATAAAAAAGAAAAAGTGAGCAAGCATTCAAATAAAATATCAGTGCGGTTTTGTGTATATATAAACAAAACAAAAAAGTGCTGATAGAGACAGCTAGTATTTTATTATAAACGTGTTCCACAAAAGCTGTAATTGGAAGCTCGCAATTCATCACAACACAACACAACACACCATATCAAAACACAACAAAACATCAAAACCAACATACTTGCTAACATTGGATTTTGGAATTTAAAGTTATTTATTTTATTAATTATTATTATTTTTATTATTATTATTATTATTATTATTATTATTATTATTATTATTATTATTATTATTATTATTATTATTATTTTATTATATTATTATATTTTTATCATTATTATATTATTATCATTATTATATTATTATCATTATAATATTATTATCATTATATTATTATACTATTATTATTACATTATTATAATAATAATAATAATATTAATAATATAATATTATTATTATTATTATATTATTATTGATTTTTATATTATTATTATTGATTATTATATTATCATTACAATATTATTATTATATCATTATTATTATAATATTATTATTATATTATTATATATTTATCATTATTATATTATTATCATTATTATTGTTTATTATTATTCCCCCTGCGGGATAGGGGTTAGAATATTCCCGTGGTAAGGCATGCCTGTCGTACGAGGCGACTAAAATCCAGCCATCGAGGGACACCCAAGTGTGCAGAGAGTGACTGCAGCTGTGCACCACCGAGGGACACGGACGAGTGCACTGTTTTAAGAGAAGGCAGCTGCACCAACGATGGAGTTCCTTCACGTCCAACATAAACACTATGTTAAGATGATGGCAAAAAACGCATGCCGAAACAGGCAATGCACATCAGCTATGAATTCAGGGTTCATACACCCATCAGGATTGAGCCCAGTAAGATCCTGATTATGGCATACTGGAAATAAACAACGATAACGATGACTTTGGGCTGGCGGATGTGGTATTCTGTTACCTGAGTATATGAGAGTGACATCTCATAGAAATGGCTTTCAGGTTAATGCTGCATCTTCCTCCGTCCTTTTAAAACTTGGCAAGTCTCCAAGTACGTTCGATGTTTCGTCACCGTTAAGTTGGTGGTATAGGCTCAGTTGAGAGTACTCCTGACCTGCGCCAGATTCTGGCTCTGAACACAATCTCCCATAAGGAATTGTGTCAACCCTCGCATGGCCTCCCTGCTTCGCATAGATAACCATGGGGATCGTTACGAGCGACTATACAACCGAACATCGATAGCGGCTAGGAGTTTGGACCCAAAAATCATGACAAATGAAAAAACAAATACACAAAATCTAACGGAAGCGCCATCGCAAGATGGCCCAGGGAAGTCCGCATCGGACAGTGGCACGCCAAACGTGCCATCACAAATGAAGGAGGTTCCCGTCTCACCGAGCGATGAATACATCCAAACCCTGAGAAGGGAAGAGGAGCAGACACTAGGAAAGTGTATAGCCGCCTTAATGAAGATAAAAAATGGCATAATGCGGCAAAAAAATGTCTCGCTAGATATTAAAGATGGCGTAAACGAACTGCAAACGCACTTCGAAAACATGGGCTACTATAGCCGATGCTGGATCAAGGCAGTGGCGAAAAAAGCACGAAGAGAAGCAAATGTGGTAGACACACCAAACGTGCATAGACAAAAGCGCATGGCGACAAGTCCTGCTGCGCAAAACACAGGAAATGAGAGCGCCAAAAAGAGCAGACAAGATAAGCCTGAGGAATGGCAAACCGTAAATCGGAAGAAGCTCAAAACCCCCAAAAAAAGAGAAATAAATGGGACGCCCATAACTACGAAAAGACCAGACAAAATAAATGTCGGTACAAAGAAAGCTGAAAAGAAAACTAAGCCAGAAGCAAAGAGACCCAGGCCCAATAAGGACAGAGGCCCAAAGACGGAAGCAGTCCTCATAAAACCGACGGGAAGTCAAACTTATGCGGACATTTTAAAGAACCTCCGTTCGAATGTCAAGCCGGATGACTCGAAAGTCAAAATTCGAGCAGTCCGCAAGACAATGTCGGGAGCTCTGCTATTAGAGCTTGACAAGGGGACCAAGGCAAGCTTAGAGTTCTGCGATGAAATAAGGAGTGCTTTGCAAGAAACGGCGGAGGTAACTGGTCTGATACCGAAAACCACCATAGAGATAAGAGATCTCGATGCGCTTACTACAACGACGGAAGTCGAAGAAGCGGTTAAACGACTCCTTCCAAGCGGAAGCGATCAGTTGAAGGTGACCGTCACCAAACCAAATAACAAAGAACTGGTCAGAGCTTACGTGCAATTACCCACCGTAGCAGCTGATAAGCTTCTCGAGACAGGCTCGATCATTATTGGATGGATCAGAGCAAAAAAGCGGACGCGCACCGAAACAAAGCGTTGCTTCAGGTGCCTTGGTGTAGGACATGTACAGAGAAATTGCAAGGGTCCAGATAGAACAAACCTCTGCATCAAATGTGGCGCACCTGGACACAAACTAAAGGAGTGCACAAACTCTCCGAAGTGCTGCGTCTGTACTGACGCTGGCCTCAAAACCGTCGATCACATTGCTGCATCTGGCAAATGTGCATCGGTAAAGGCCCAAAGATGATGAGATTTTTGCAAGCAAATATGCACCGAAGCAGGACAGCAGACGCCCTTATATCACAACTCATACATGAGCGGAACGCGGATGTTGTCATAATTAGCGAACAATATGGAGAAATCAGTTGCGGTACCTTCTTGGCTGACTGCAGTGGAACTGCAGCCATCTGGCTGCCATGCGCCGAGAAATTCTCTTTCTCAGCCAGTGGTGCCGGAGACGGACACGTTTGGGTTCGAAATCGCAACTTTACCTTAATGAGCTGCTATCTTACACCGAGCGACAGTATTGGCCAATTCCAGATGAAACTGGACGCAATCGAAGATTGCGTCCTCCAAATGGGTGAAACTTTATTATAGCAGGCGACTTCAATTCGAAGGCCATTGAATGGGGCATGATGACCACAAATCCCAGAGGTAGGCGAGTGCTTGACATGGCGGCCAGATTGGGACTTGTAGTCGCTAACAGGGGGATGTCGCCCACCTTTCGCAGACCAGGATGCGAAGGCACTATTCCAGACATCACGTTAGTGTCGGAGAAGATAGCTGGTACGCTAAAGGAATGGTCAGTTCTCGAGGACTACACGGGGAGCGATCACCAATACATCTGGTTCACCGTCGAGCCAGGCAATAGGCCAAATGGAAACCCCGGAAGGAGGTCTACTCGCAAATGGTCCACGAATAAACTCAATAGGGATATCTTTCTCGAAGTGTTCGATGATAGGATGAATAGAAACACTGGAGGAGGAGATGCCAGAAGCTTGGTCCGCCACACAATGCACAGCATAACACAGGCCTGCGATGCAGCAATGCCTAGAGTGGCAAAAAATCCCAGAAGAAAGGCAGCCTATTGGTGGACTGAAGAAATTGCCGAACTTCGAAGGGTCTGTCTCCAAATGCGGAGGAGAAGGACCAGGGCCAGAACACGTAGAGATGCCACGGCAGAAAGCGAAGCATTAAAGGCAGCTAGGAAGGCATTAAAGATCGCTATTTCCAAAAGTAAGAAAAGAAAATGGGAAGAGTTACGTGAAGACGTAAACAACGACCCTTGGAGACTTGGCTACAAGATCGTCATGCGAAAAATAGGTGCCTTGGCACCAGTTCCTGAATTGGAAGAAAATGTGATGGATAACATCGTAAATTCTCTTTTTCCGGATCATGAAATACGCAGAGACTGTGAAAGGGTACTCACCGATGATCCACCGCTTTTTACGGAAGAGGAACTTAAAACCGCAGCACGTTCTCTGAAGAATAACAAAGCCCCAGGACCGGACGGTGTCCCATCTGAGGCGATTAAGCTGATAGCAGACGACCGCCCACAATCCCTGCTCGAAATGTTTAACTCTTGTCTGAAGGAAGGCATTTTTCCAGAGCCCTGGAAAAAGCAGCAACTAACCCTAATTAGCAAAGGAAAGGGCAACCCCGAGATGCCA
>NC_051846.1:102164537-102167037 GCF_002237135.1 Teleopsis dalmanni | reverse complement strand
AAGCCACAACTCCAGATATAACACTTGTGTCGGATATGTTTTCAGGGGCACTCAGAGACTGGAAAGTGCTGGAGGATTATACCGGCAGCGATCACCAATATATTGAATTCAAGATTACACTGCGGGATAGCGCTGCAACAGACTACCAACCTAGCGGTACGCGGAAATGGAAGGTGGACTGTTTAGATGTACCATCTCTACTTGCTGCTATAGACAGCAGGGTTGCAGATAGAGATCCCTTACTAAACTCGACCACACTAACAGTATACACCATGAATAGCATTCTACAAGCTTGTAATGTTTCCATGCCAAAAGTGGGAAGATCAACCCGAAAGAAAGCCGCATACTGGTGGACCGAGCAAATCGCGGAAATGAGGACCATCTGTTTGAGGTGCAGGCGAAAGCTGACCAGAGCCCGGAGAAGAAGTACTGCTGAAATAGAGGAGGTGGAGTTTAAAATAGCTAAGAAAAATTTGAAAGAAGCCATAAAACAAAGCAAAAAGGCGAAGTGGGAAGAACTAAGAGAAGATATAAACAACAATCCATGGGGCACCGGATACAAGATTGTAACTAAAAAGCTGGGTGCCAGACAACCCACCCCATCACTAGGAAGCGAAAAAATGAAGGAAATAGTTGACACATTATTCCCGACACATGAGGTGCTCCCAAGCAGATCAGATGATCTCCTGAGAGAAATGCCGCCACTATTTACTCTACAAGAGCTTTTTGCAGCTGCTAGCGCGCTAAAAAATAATAAAGCTCCGGGGCCAGATGGAATACCGGCTGAGATACTAAAAGTGATTGCAAATGAACGACCACATGTACTACTAGAAATGTACAATGCTTGTTTAATGGAAGGCAACTTTCCGGAAATTTGGAAGAAACAGAAACTAACTTTAATTAGTAAGGGTAAAGGCGACCCAGAACGTGCTGAAGCATACCGACCACTCTGCATGCTCGACACCGCTGGAAAACTCCTTGAAAGACTGATCAAGCCTCGACTTACAACAGCAATCGAATCAGCAGGTGGCTTGTCACCGAGACAGCACGGTTTCAGGACAGGACGCTGCACGCTAGGTGCAATAGAAGATATAGTTACGGCAGTAAAGACTGCACAGACTGGTAACCACTATTCGAGAAACATTGTCTTGCTTGCAACACTTGACGTACGAAACGCGTTCAATAGTGTAAGATGGGCTGATATTCTCAATACACTGGAAAACAAGTTTAGAGTACCACGCTACCTGATGGATATAATAGCTAGTTATTTGAAAAATCGCGTGCTAGTCTACGACACCCACGACGGACCAAAAGAAAAACAAATCACATCAGGAGCAGCGCAAGGATCAGTTCTCGGACCTGAGCTGTGGAATGATAATTACAATGGTATCTTAGAGCTGGAAATGCCGGATGATACACATCTGGTGGCATTTGCAGATGATGTTGCAGCAGTGATAAAGGCAAGAAATATAGAAGAAGCGCAACGAAAGCTAACCATGGTAATGATACGAACACAGGAATGGTTAGAGGATCACGGACTCAAACTCGCCGCGGAGAAAACAGAGTTGATCTTTCTCACAAGAAAGCATATACAGCTAGAAGTCGAAATGCGAGTATGCGACAAAACTTTAATGTCGCAAAAAACAGTCAAATATTTAGGCCTTCGACTGGACTCCAGACTAACATTCTGGGCTCAGATTGAGGAAGCGGCATCTAAAGCGGGAAAAGCTACAGCAGCATTGAGCAGACTTATGGCAAACATAAGGGGACCCACACAGAGTAAAAGACAGCTCCTCATGGCTACGGTAAATTCCATTCTTCTATACGGAAGCGAAATATGGGCAGACGCACTACAAGCAAAATACCGAAGAAGAGCGTTAGCGTCAGTGCAGCGAACAGCAGCTCTAAGGATATGTTCAGCGTTTCGCACCGTTTCAGAAGCAGCGGTTCTCGTGATTACTGGAAATATTCCTATTGACCTACAGGCTCAAGAGCGAAAAACATGTTGGCAGGCAAAACGAATAGGAAACAACAACACCGACAAGCAGTTGGTAAGACGCAGAACCATTGCAGTATGGCAGCAACGCTGGGACTCAGATAACCGTGGACGATGGACTGCAAGGCTTATCCCAGATCTAAAAACCTGGCTAGCAAGAGACTTTGGCGAGGTTAACTACTACCTCACTCAGTTTCTGTTGGGACATGGATACTTTAACAGCTATCTCTATCGCATGCGCAAAGTAGAGTCACCAAATTGCATATATTGCGGAGCGGAGGATGATACCGCAGAACACACGTTCTTTGAGTGCAATAAGTGGTTGCCCGAACGAGAAGCACTTGCAATGCAAGTTGGTACCTTCACTCCCAGGACGGTAACGGGAAAAATGATCGAAAACATAACAAACTGGGATCGCGTAAAAATGTTTGCTGAAAAGATCCTGAGATTAAAGAAAGTAGACCTTGATAGAAGACAACTGGAGTAAAACAGATGAAACACACA
>NC_051846.1:102143868-102164437 GCF_002237135.1 Teleopsis dalmanni | reverse complement strand
ATCTTATATATAAAATTAAGTTTGTCAAAATGTTAGTTACCGTACTCCTCCGAAACGGCTTTACCGATTTTTACCAAATTTTATATGCGTATTCAGTAGGTCTGGGAATCGGCTACTATCTATTTTTCATACCGCTAAAGTGATTAGGGTGTCCCTATCCAGCAAAAATATCTTTATTGCTTTAACAAAAATTTTTTTATTTTTTTGACATAAATTTTTTTATATTTTTGAAAAAGTAAACTTGCTATAATATGAAAAGTTGTTGTCTATGAAAATACTGAATTCATAAAACTGCCCCCTAATTTTTGCACTATCGTTGATTCCCAAAATGCTCTCATTGACCGCGTATTTCCAGATGTACACATACAATACATAAATCATGGGTGGCTGGCAGAAAAAGCCATTAGCAGCAAAAAAAAACGTGGACGTTGATGAATTAAACTTCAAGAGAAAGCAGACATTGCCAGGCGACTTAATATCATACAAATCGATCGATACAGTTTGTGATACCAACGAAGTTGTAAACTATCCAGCAGAATTTTTAAACTCACTGGATTTGCCAGGCATCCCACCACACATTTTACGACTGAAAGTTGGATCACCGATTATTTTACTTCGGAATTTGAACCCACCACGGCTATGCAATAGTACGCGATTGGTAATTAAAAAATTGATGAAAAACATTATCGAAGCCACCATTTTGAATCGCAAGGTCCGAAACGAAAAAGTTTTATTGCCACGAATTCCAATGATTCTCACAGACAAGCCAATTTAATTCAAACACGTTCAATTTTCTATTAGATTGGCATTTGCAAAGACCATCAATAAGTCACAAGGCCAAACGATGTCTGTTTGCGGTCTTATATATAAAATTTCCATGTCACAATGTTAGTTACCGTACTCCTCCGAAACAGCTTTACCGATTTTTACCAAATTTTATATGCGTATTCAGTAGGTCTGAGAATCGGCTACTATCTATTTTTCATACCGCTAAAGTGATTAGGGAGTCCCAACCCAGCAAAAATATCCTTAGTGCTTAACAAAAAATTTTTTATTTTTTTGACATAAATTTTGTTTATATTTTTGAAAAAGAAAAATTTTTTCTTAATATTTTATGTAACTACGCCAACAAGTACATCGAGCATTTACATCGACTTCGTTCTTCGTCTTCGGCTTGCATGGCAGATGGAAAATGTACTAAAAATTTTTCTAAAGATTTCACTAATGATACTATAACAAATACCGACGGATATCCAATATATCGTCGAAGAAATCCCGATAATGGGGGACAATGGCGGGTGGTGCCGTATTCGCCTCTGCTAAGCAAGACATACAATGCTCATATTAATGTTGAGTTTTGCAGTTCTGTGAAGAGCATCAAATATATAAGTATGTCCATAAAGGCAGTGATATGGCTGTGTTTAGAGTAGAAAATACTAATGTAAATGCTCCTCCAATGAACAAAAACGGTGAAATTACGCTCTACCAAATTGGTCGGTACATCAGTTCCAATGAAGCTGCTTGGCGTATCTTCGGTTTTCTAATTCATGAACGGGATCCAGCAGCTGTTCAGGTAGCCGTCCATCTTGAAAACGGTCAGCGTGTATTTTTCACGAACGAGACAGTGATTGATCGTGGTACAAATCCACCTAAATCTACACTCACTGCATTTTTTTAATTGTGTAATAGTACGGATGATTTTGGTGCCTTTGCAAGAACATTACTCTATTCACAAGTACCACGCTATTTCACATGGGCTCAAACAAAAAAATGGATGCCCCGCAAGCAAGTTTCACCAGTTGATGCATGTCTCAATTTATTTAAATCGAACGCTTATTTATAGTTAATCCAAGACACACTGAGTGCTTTTATCTTCGACTGTTGTTGGTTAATGTTACTGGCCCATTATCATTATTATTATTTACAGTCAATCCAAGACAATTTAAATTTGAAGATACAACAGTTGTTGCCAGGGAACTTGGTATCATACAAATCTATTGATTTTAAATTAATAATTTAATAAATAAACTATAATAACTTAAAAATAATATTGTTTGGCGTTTGTTATTTTTATTTTCCTTTTCGTTCATAGCGCTCCATGCCTATTTCATGCATATACCACATACTTACACACTTATAATAAGAAAGTTACTTTTTGTCTACACTAGAATTTATCTAGAAACTAGAAATAATTTATAAGGCAAAACAACGTTTGTCGGGTTATCTAGTTTTATATAAAATGCAATATATTAATATTTAATAATACTAATATTAATATATAATTTTTAAAAGTACAATTTTACGAAATGTTGTTTTGATTTGCACTCTAAATTTTACAAAATAATTTCGGAAAAATGATTTTTTTGACTTATTAAAAGTTACTATTTTGGGCAAATTTAGAAAATGGTGAATAACTTCTAAAATTTTTATTTTTATGTTCAGCCACTCAAAATGTTTGTACTTATAAAGTCTTTAACATCAATGAAAAAAAATTTTTTCTTTAATATATTTGTTGATGTCCCAATTACATTGACAATCGAAAAAGTTGAAATTATCAAATTCTTACATATGTATTTTATATTATATTTAAAATTTTCATTAACATAATATTTTTAATATAAATTATAAATATAAGTTATTTAAACTGTACATTTTTTATTTAATAATATGTAATAAAATAAAAAAAGATATGTGTACAATTTTCTGCATAAAATGCCAAAAAAAAACAAAAAGTCGGAAAAACAAAGCAAATTCTATCACCCCTTAAATAACTTTTGTGATGCACGTTTGTTTGCATTTTGTGCTCTTCATTTAACTTTTGCTCACGAAGTCTTTGAATAATTTCTCTGCGAATAAAAACCGCAAATCCGGATATTCGAAGACTTTGGATTTACAAAAAATCCGACTTTATATCTAACTTCGCAGACTTCGTTTACTATTCGATTAATCGGATTCTTTGAATACTTCGTAAAACCAAATACGAACAGCACTATTATTATAATAAAAACGCGTCTGTTTAATTTCATGTACAATTCTTTATTGAAATTATTCTCTTACTTTAACTTAAAACTAGCGACTATATAATTGTGTCAGTACGCCTGCAAGTACTAACACAGCAGATGAGCATGTATACATTTTATTATCTCACATAAGTGAGGTTTCATATTGCAGCAGTCTGGCTGCTTGCATATGGCTAAAGTCAATGATGGGAATGTGCTGCATAGGCACATTCACAACACTGTACGTTAACCATTTAATGATATTTTATACGCACCTTAATATGCATTTACATAATTATATATTCAGTGGCGGAGCTAGACCAACTCTGCACGTCGGCGACATCAGAATTGCGAGGCCCCCTTTATAACCCAGTTGTAAAAGTAAATAAGTTACATTCACTAATACGACAAAGCATGATTGAAAGTTTTATTGCTAATCAATTTAAAATAAACACAAATTAAAATAAATGAATTTTCCTACTTTTAGTATCACCCTATTTTTTTTTTAAATTATATCATAATGAAGATAGTCTCTCTTGGACCATTTTTCTAGTACGTCTTAAACAATTTTAACTTTGCTTCTTTCTTTTCGTCGAAGCTATGCTGACTGGAACTGTGAACATGAATCTAATTACTATATAAACATTAGGGAATACTTCGAATATAGTTAATGCCATTATCAAACCAAATTGCTCAAAATATTTATTAAGTGCTTAGAATCCACAGTCGGTAACTTTTAGCGAGGCCCCAGCGGGCGCGAGGCCGTCAGCGGTCGCCGACATCGCTGACGCCTAGCGACGCCACTGTATATATATATAAAGTGTACACATGCTACATATTATAATCTATTATTTAAGCGATCTTAAGCGCTTAAAATGACAATTACCTACAAAAGAAAGTTTAACTGATTAAACTCAATAACACGATTAACCCAAAACACAATAAAAGAGAAAAAAAAATGTATCAATACCACAGGTGCCTTTGCTGTGGTTATGCAGACAAAAATTGAGGGGATGAATTATTCCAAAAGGATAATTCAACATAAAAACGAAGCTACCACGTGTAGTCGTAGTTGTAATAGAAATAGCGCATTAACGTTCTTGTAAACTGGATTTAAACGTTTGTCTTGGCGCACAATATTCTACCACAGACTGAATAAATAAAAGGCAAGTACGCTTAACAAAGATCTTTATTGTTAGTAAAGAGTTTTAACATCGTTAAATCAATTTTGAAGTTCTGCTTCATTATTAATCAAATTATCAGTAGTATAAATAAACATTTTATATCCCAAACTTACCTGTAATCCAACGAGTGTTTATTTCGTTGAGAATTCTGTATCACTGGCGTAGGTTCAAAAATGCGTACTCTGTTTTCATAGGATGCTGCTATTTTGCCTGTATCAGTGCTACAGTCAAGTGAAGAAATTTTAACGCAATCATGAAGAGCTCCAGGTATAATTTGAACTCGTTCAAATGTGCTTGCCAAAATTACTATATTACATCCAGCTCCGTACGCCTAAATATGAAATGCATTTATATTATTTTGAGAATTTTTTGCGAAATGAATGCTAAACAAGGAAAAGGTTATTTAGATTTTAGTAAAATCATTTTAGTAAAATGGTAAAATCATTTTACCAAAGATATCTTTCACACATAAGATTTTTTTCTTATTTTCTTGCAAAAAAGATAGACAAATAAAACAATGTTAAATAGTGTTTTTATTATAACATCACCATGTTATGTAAAGAGTTCAACACGTTAAAAAAAAACGAAATAAAAAATTTCAAATTATATTCACTACACTTCGCAGATATCAAACAAAATGAAAACATCAAAGCAAAGTACTGTAACGTTCCGTAAAGTAAAAGACTGTTTTAGCTCTTTAGCTCTTTATTTAATAACTAAAAATTAAAGCCTTAAAACTACCTTAAGAAGCATTGTGCACAAGCGCACATATGCATACGTAAGCATAATATTGTTATATACGGAGTAGCATGCATGCATTGGTAAGTATACAATAACATATCTTTGTTGCGCAAGCGATATTGTTGCTTGGGCGATAAGTGACAGAAATATGCTAGTTGAGCACATTCCATGTCGCTGTTCATAATAAAGTATATCTTATATGCATGTACGCTACAGTACAATCTGTTAAGTTGCAAGATCATCAAAGTTGTGCAAATCCTCGACTAAATTATGCACAGACTGCAAAAATCTCTATGGAAATACATAAACTGATAAAAACACAAACTGCAGCAATAAGTGATAATGGGTCAACTAATGCCGATATAATGGTATTGCTTAAAACAATACAAAATAGCATTAACAAGTTAAATGAAAGGGTGAACAAGCTAAAAAGCCAGTCCCCACCAACCAAGAAAATCTAAGCGATTCATCATGAGTAATTAATTCCTCAGAATAATGACATGGAATGCAAACGGGCTCATGAGCTTGAATTATTCTTGAGAATAAATAATATAGATATTACTTTGATATCCGAAACCCACTTTTCGGAATTAAATTATACTAATACTACATATCCAAGCGGCAGAGCCCGTGGAGGTATTTATTAAAAAAACATAATTAAAAAATTAAAAAATATATACATTATCAAAAAGATGAAATAAAAGAGCATAATATATTAGCGTAATATATATATATATATATATCACAATGCAACATAACGGAGCTGAATTAAATATTGGTGCTGCTAGTCAAGATTTATTACCTTGAGCCAAGATTTATTATTAGAGGAGACTACAATGTCAAACATATTGCATGGGGGTCTCGGTTGATTACTTCTGGTAAAAGCAATCAACTATTGGATGCCATAAATGAAGTAAAGTGCAATTATAACTCATCGCGTTCTTTTACATAAGGGCCTACAGATAGCAACAAAATTCCTGACCTGATAGAATTCTTCATTTCGAAAGGCATATTATCTATGATAATGAAGTTTTTGACCAGTACGTTTTATTTTTTAAGTTATAATTTTCATTAGGCTACTCTGGTCTTGTAATATATAACCTATATCTTCAGGACGCCTTATCAATTTTCACTCTTCACAACCTATTAGCTAAAAACTAGGTACTGTGAAGAATTTCATTAAAAAGGTATTAGACATTGACAAAATTTACAAGATTCTATTGAATAATAATTTTCCATACAGACTAATTAACAATTTAATTAAACAACAGAACATAACTTACAATAACAATATTGAAAATAGCAATAACCAAATTCCAAAACAATATTTTTCGTTACCCTATGTACCGAAATTATCTAATAATAGAAATTTGACCACAAATCTTAAACAAGACAACCTTTTTTGTGCTTATAAACCTAACTATCCATAAAATTTTCTCTAACAACAAAAACAAAATTAATAAGCTGCAACAAAACAATGTGGTATATCAAATAAATTGCAACGGAAATAAAGAAGGAAGTTGCAAAGAGATTTATATTGGTACAACAAAG
Source organism: Teleopsis dalmanni (assembly GCF_002237135.1). Lineage (NCBI taxonomy): Eukaryota > Metazoa > Arthropoda > Insecta > Diptera > Diopsidae > Teleopsis > Teleopsis dalmanni. The sequence continues at coordinate 102,157,962 of NC_051846.1, read as the reverse complement.
AGATCACTTAACACCAGAATAGCTGAGCACATGTCGGACATCAACAAGAGCAAAAACAATACAGCTCTATCTCAGCATTGCACCGAGAGACAACACAAACCGGATTTCGAGAATGTAGTAATATTAGACAAAGAGAAATCTTGGAAAAAACGGTACACTCTCGAAAGCTTACGAATTCAAGAGAAAATTAACTTGACTATGAACATCAAAGAAGATACGGAGAATATAAGCTCAAATTACATTGCCGCTCTAATATAAACAAATCGAAAGTGGCGGTAACTTGGAGTAGTTGACCATAATTTTATAAAACATTTAATATTTACATCTCTAATTTTTAATTTTTTATTTACAAATGTAACTATTAACAAAAAGCGATTTAACTAAATTTCAACTTTAACTATTGGTAATTATTAGTTAGTTATTTTGTGTACATGTTCTCTATTTATGTGCATGTTCATTAGACTGACCATAAGTTGTTTGGGAAAAATTTTTTTTTTGATTTTCATATGTTTCTGCTTGTTAAAATATTCCATTTGATGATAAATTAAGGAAAATAAAATTTCAGATCGATCGCATTGTGTCAACCCGTGCCGAGACGAGCATTTTGTGTAGCGCACACACAAATGTTTCCTTGCTGTTTGATGGTGTTTTGCTTATTTTCCCGTTTGTTATGTTTCTTTCTTTCGTACTGTTGTTCAGTTGTGTGCTTTCCAAATTTTGTGATCTTTTATTTGCGACGAATTCATTTGACGTTTAAAAACATTTTTATAAAAAACACTTTTTTAAGTGTTGGTGGCAGTGTGTTTATAAATATAATAGGGGTATTCACACTCTCTTGTAAACTCATTGCAAGGAGCACGAAATGCAAGAATGCTATACAAAAACTGCAAGACTGCGAGAACACCTCTGTTGCAGAATTGCATCATCAAAATGAATCAGCTGTTTTTGCAGCCGTATCAAATTGAGCAAAGAAAAATAAAAGTATAACAATGCCGCGAACAAGTGAAATACAAAAATGTATAGATTTTTTTATTGAAAATAGTGCTTTTAATATTCTGATTGAAGGTATTAACATGTTGTTAATGTAGTTTTCACTACTATATAGTTTCTATTTGTTAGATGATGCAAATTACTGGGAAGTGATGGAGCAATTAAATGAAGACCTTTCGTTTACTTTAGTAAACCATCACAGAAATCACCAACCCGTACCAAAATCTATTCAATGGAGATCTACCATTCTTCAAGAATTTGATGAAGGCCGTTTTTATCAGATGCTTAGAGTAAATTGGAACGTATTTTCCTTAATAGTCTCACTAATAAACTATTAAGGATTGCTATTGTTTTATATCGTTTGGGTTCATCAGGCGAAAATGCGGCTATTCGTAAAGTCGCTACATTATTTGTTGTTGGAGATATATGTAATAATAATATAATATAAAAATAATTGTTATAATAAAAATATAACTAATTCTTAATTTATTATTGTTATTTGTTATATTTTTTATCGAGGGGGGTTGTGGGGCTTTGCACAGCAGAACGCACGACTTTCGGTGCAGAGCTGGATAATGTGTTGTCTGCAGACGATTCAATAAAAAAACTTCGTTGCCTAGCGCAGAACTAGTTGGTGGCTATGGCAATGTTTCCGTACAAAATTAGACATGCGTCCAAACACTTCATTCAATAGTTCAAAATGTGAACAAATTTTCGTAAGTTTCGCTGAAATTGATAAATAGATAAATTAATTCACAAATGTATATGTATATAATATTATATTTGTGAAAACTTTATTAATGGTCACATCGATTTAAATTATTGAACGAAACGCATGTATATAGCATAGCCATAGATTAACATATCTCGAAATTTTACTAACAGTCAATTCAAATTTAAAAATGAGAAGCAACAAATGACAAAACAGCTGATTTCCGCCATTTCTGGTTTGTTGCAAGCAAATATACATAGGTTTCAGCATTGGAAGATTGCACGCAATTGCACGAAATTTTGTGCGTGTATTTTGTTGTTGTTATTTGCATTCTCGTACAATCTGTGCATTTCGTGCACCTTGCAATGAGTTTGCAAGAGAGAGTGAATACCCCTAATAATAAAATATTTACAAATAAATTATTATTTATTTAATCAAATAAATTTACAGGGATAAATAAAGAAGGAATGTATTTATTATTTTATTGATATATTTATTATAAATTAATTTTCTCGCAGTTTCAGATCACTTCTTGTGTTGCAGTTGCATGCAGGCTGGGTGGTTTTTAGTAGTTAGTTTTTAAGAACTATGTTAAATGTTTATTCATCTATTTCAATATCAGATTAAGTATGGTGTCACTAAATTTATGTAGGTTAGAAATTATCACAAATTTCCATCCTTACAACTTATCAGAAAGAACAATCAGGGTAACATATAAAGAAGAACATTCGGACATATATACTATCAGAGCTGAAGTTCCACAGGGTGGTGTACTAGGTTCTATTCTCTGTATCCTCTAAACAGTTGACATACCTACAACTCGAGCCACATTCATCGGTACGTTCGCCGTATTGAAAAAAAATGCAACATATATCATTTATATCTTTTTATATGATGTTTAAAAGTGCATTAGCTGGGTATGTGTAGAACACACCTACACATCAAATTTATGATCAACAACTGATCCCTAATGTCGTAAAATACTATGCTGTCCAAAATAAATTTGCAAATTCATGGTTTCATTAAGTTATGAATGGATGTGTATGTAATCTCTTCTGATATACGATTGTAAAACATTTAATGTAACATAATTTTATTGTTATGACAGGTTGTATGTAATATATTTACAAAACAACACACAAAGACGAAACAAGTGATTGTTATTTACCATAATACATAAAACAAGTAAAGCATATTTATTTATATACAAGAAATATAATAAATTTTTAGGACTTGGTAACCCTAATAAAGCGAAGTATTAAAAGTTCTCGAGCGCGGGGTATTTTTTAAAATTTATTGGTATAATTGTGTTTAATTAGTGATACTCGGAAATTTACTAACAATTAAAAGTTTCTGCTAATGCAGTGCTATTGAGTTCAGTGAACTAAGTGAACCAATAAGTAAATGTACTTTACGATTTAAAAGTGAGACTTCGCCAGACAAGAACTAGAATTACAGTTCCTTATAAAAACAAGCGAAAAGTATTTATATTCGCCGCGTTATATTCCGATATTTAAAACAAGCTTTTAAACTAATTATCAAGCTTTTTTTTTTTAAGAACAGGGGTTGTTGTCACCACTATACGCGCTTGTGTTGTAAAATACCTGAAAGTAGACCGTAAATTAACTTGAAACAATAATATTTGAAAAGACTTCAATAGCTTCATAAAAAATATTTTGTATCTAAAAACTCTAATTTTTAATTCAAAATGAAAAGAACACCGCCGAATACATCTTTGATAAGCCATTCCTCAAAAAGAAAACTGGCTGAAACATCGCCCTACATTTCGTTGCAAGACATTTTAAAAGCAGTGAAAGCAAAGTAAATAAAAAAATGCAACAACTAGCGTCGAAAGCAGACATCGAAGATATGAAAAAACAAATGCTGAATAAAATTGAAGAGTTGCAGCTCGAAAACCAGAGACTTAAGATGAAAGTTGAGCGGCTAAAAAAAGATAGAGACCTGTATCGAAAAGAACTCAACAGAATAGTTATAGAAAATAAGATGCGAAACTTGATAGTGAAAAGCATAGTTAAAGAAGAATCGTCAAATATTCAAAAAAAACGTATTCAAAAAACTATGCAATGATAAGGAGTTTGGATCAGTTATAATGGTAAACTCAATGAACATCTCAGTAAAAAGTTAAGTGAAGCCAGAAAAGCAATAAACTTGTCATGGAAAGTAATTTTAGGAAAAAATGAGGTTGCGCCCTCGGTAAAGTTTCAAGTATTTCAAGCTGCGGTAAGATCAATCCTCTTATATGCAGCACAGGTATGGAGAATAGACGAATTTAACGAAGTAGAAATGCTTCAAAGGTACTTCATTAAAAGAATATTCAAGACCATATGTGTAAATAAATTCAACACATTGTTCATTGTGTAATTTAGAACATCCAGGGGACATAATACACTTTATTGGATTAGAAAGAAGATTCGCCAACCAGTGTAACCCCAACTTGTTTCAGCTCCCCTGATGTCAGCCACGCAAGCCTCAGGCTTTTCACTGCCTCGAATTAGAGTGTTTACATATAAGTTATCACTGAACGAACTTCTCACTGAACGAGCTTCTCACTGAACGAGCTTCTTATTAAACGAACTTCTTCCGAACCTGCTTCTTACTAAACGAACTTCTTACAAAACGTGGAGCGGAAGCAGTTACAAAACGAGGTAGAAGCAGTTAGAAATAGTGGTAAACGAGCAGCAGCAGCAGTCGTGAAGTGCAGTCGCAATAATTAAATAATTATATAAAACTACGAACTAAGAAAATAAATAATTTATAGTTCAGATCACACTCTAAACATAATACACAATATCGATTCTATCGAAAGTCTCTTCAAGGCTGACAAGAAAAGCCACAAAAATTTAAAAGAGCGAACTAGGCACTTTTTAAGGATGTCTCTGAACGCGACTTCGGAAAAATTTCTATTATGATTTGAATACAGCAGAGTAACAATTTCGCGGTATAGTTATCAAAGCCGCTTCCCACTGCAGAATAGGGTTAGAAATTTCCCGAGGTAAGGCATACCTATCATAAAAAGTGATTAAATTCCAGCAGGAGTCGTATGGTGTGGTGTAAAAGACACAATGACCCTGTAAAGGTACTGTGACAAGATGAGTAGACGCCGTCTTTCAGTAAGCATCCACCACTCCGGGGTGGCATCACGATATCTAAATGTGCACAGTGAAAGTCTCTTTATTTGGGACCGCTGATGCACCACCGTGGGCGATGGAAGTGCACAGCGCCTTGTGCTTCTCTTAAAACGGCACTAAAGCATCACCATTAGAAGGAGCAAAATGATTGTACAAGCCCAAGATTAGGCATCGGAACCCAAACCGGTAAGATTACGGTATACCGGAATATAATGTTACGAACATGGTTAGCTATGAGCTGGGGTTGCGAATCTTTATTACCTGAGTATGCGGAGTGTAATCTTGCAATAATGGCTGTCAGAAGGTTCCATAGCTACTTCTGTCCCACGAAAACTTGGCAAGTATCACAGAACGCTCAATGAGTGTAGTCATCTTGCTGATGACCTTGTAGATTAGGTTAAGAATACTCACTATTAATTTCGGATTGAAGTTTGACTCTGAACTTTGGATCTCATAAGAATCAGAGTCAACTCTTGTATGGCCTCATTATTTACATAGATAACCGTAAGACTTACGGCAACTACATGCACGTGCGGAGATAGCGGTTACAAGTTGGGGCCCATATAACATGGAAAACATAAATAATAAAGAATACAAAAACGAAGAAAAAACATAGTAACAAGATACTGGACACAGCAGAAATGGTACCGCTGAGAAGAAACTTCGTAAACAAAAGGTCCCCCACACAATCAGTAGTACCGAGCAGTTCCATGATAAAAAGTGTACTCATAATGGCAATGTCGCAACCAAACATTAGAGGATCAGAAACCGCTCTCATTGAAAGTGTTATCACAGCACAAGTGAAGTGAATTAATTGAACGTCTAGGGAAAGAAATCAATCGACTATTACAATATGTCAAACCACACTGCAATTTTTATGGTGATATCAAGAAAACGAGCAGCATAATTAAGCGCACTCTTAAGGAGCTTATTACGGAGCTAGATTCCGAAAGAAGAAACTGCTGATCTGAAACAGTTACGCAAACTACCAGCAGCAGCGATTAAAAATATCGTCGAGAGTGGACTTAAGCCCTAAAGACTCGGGGCACATACTATATACGCACGCTATGAAAAGAATGGTTAACACCGTTTCTCTGCACTCGCCATCTGATAAATAGACACGAGTCGAGAAAAAAAAATCGACAAAAGTAAAAAGATCAAATCTATTACACCTAAAGCGGATGCGATACTTATAGAAAAAAAGGTGAATATGACATATGCGGACATACTAAGGTAAGTAATGGCCAGTGGAGAATTCAAGATTCTGACTAAAAACGTCAAAATTATGCTCCCAACACAAAGTGGAGGACTTCTCATAGAACTTAAGAGGATCAAAGTTGAAAGGTCAAACAATTACAATTCAGCTATTGAAAATCTGTTGCAACGGTCAACCTCAAAACACATAACGTTACAATTCAGTATAGGGACGTAATCACAAACCTGAACACACACAAAGAATTACTTAATGCGATCGGCGAACAAGCGCAGGTTAAAACACCGGTCAAATCATCTATAAGGAGCAAACGTACCACATATGGAGGCACACAATCTGAATACGTGTCATTGCATGCAAATGACACCAAAAAGTTATTAACACTTGGACACATTAAGGTGGAATGTGTACGATGCCGAATACCGGAGATTATATAGCCAAAAAGGTGTTACAAATGTTGAGAGTATAACCACATGGCATCCACTTATAAAACACCGGATCGAACGAAACTCTGCAGACGGTACGGCAAGGACGGCCACCAAGCTGCAAGCTGTAAGAATGCTGAAAAATGCATGTAATGCGAAGGACCGCATGTGACTGCCAGCGCAAGAAATGCGCACTCTCAAGAAGCAGTACGTAGAAAAGAGACATGAAAATGTTACAACTAAATATTAACTACTGTAAAGTTGCCCAAAACCTTTTCTAGCAAGTCGAAAAAAATGCAGATGTAGTCCTAATTTCGGAACCATTCATTATTGAGTCGCAAAACCGGATGGGGAAAAATTCCCCAGAGTAAGATGCTCACGCAAAGAGGTAAAGTGTACGCATGGATGAAGACTGAGGGTCTCTATCAGGTGAGCTGCTATGCTTCACCAAGATGGTCTCTAAAAGATTTTAAGCGTACGAAGACTACAATGGAGCTAGAAATACGAGTGAAGCGCCCTCTTCGCATTACAGGAGGTTTTAACGCTTGATCAACAACCCAGGGCAAATACATACACAAACCCAAAAGGAAGACTAGTAGAAAAAACATTTTCTGCAATGGATCTGTTACTGCTGAATACTCTTGGTATTCATATATTTGACTATGTCAGAGATTAATCAATAATTGACTTGATTTTTGCAGATCGCGTTAAGCAAACATCATAAAATGGAAAATAGAGGAATCCATTTATACACACAGTGATCACAGAGCTATAATACCAAAACCACACATAATCGTGGGTATATATAACACATGCTTTACTGAAGGAATTTTTCCAACGCGGTAGAATTTGCAGCGACTGGTACTGTTACTTAAGCCAGGAAAAGCCAGGAAGTTTCTCCAACGAATAATAAGTAGACGTCCCTAGCAGTATCTGGAAGGTCCCAATGGCCTTTCTGATAAGCAGTACGGTTTCCGACGGGCTAGGCCAACGGTCGATGAGATTAAAACAATAACAAACACTACAAAGTCATCACGCTAGACATTAAAAATGCTTTCAATTCAGCAAACTGGTCTGAGATACTAACATACTTACGTTTAAAACTTTAAAAGTATTCGCCTATTTGTCACAATAAAGCGACAATTGTTTGATACGCTGATGACATTGCACTAGTGGTGGCAGAGAAAAGCTTGACCACTTAGAAGCAAAATGTAAAGACGTTGCAGCAAGAGTACAACGATGGCTTAAAAATATAGGATAGGAGTTGCGAATCAAAAAACAGAAGCAGTACTAATAACCACAAGAAAGCAAAAGAAGATGAAAGATATGATTGGTTGGCATGAAATATTGTCACAAGAAGCAATAAGATACCTTGGACACATGATGGATGCAAGACTGAGCTTCAAACTGTACCTTACAGCAGTAAACTCTAAAGGCAGCGGCAGAAAATAGTGCACCAACACGAATCTTTCCCAATATAGGTGGTCGTCAGGTCGAAAGAAGGCGTCTTCTGTCTATGGTGACGGAATTTATTATATTTTAAGCCGCTCTTATTTGGGTGGCAGCAAAAAACATCAGGTACATCTGGTTGCACAAATATACAGACGCAATGCGTCACCTGTTAAATGACTCAGCTGAAACATCTATATTTCGAAAAAATGTTGGCTCTGTAACTACGTCATAGGCAAATCATCCTTCGTTGATTTTGGAGATAAAATGTCAAAAGTCTGGTAACTGAAGCAAGGTGTCTTTAAGGCGATCTCTTACCTACCCTCTTTAATTTATATATAGGGAGACTAACGAAAATTGAAACAAACTTTGCACCGATCTAGCTTTCAAACCAATAAAGAAAGAAAGCTCAAAATTAATTTATTTGACAGTTCATTGTCTTATTTACAAGGCTTTTAATTTTTGTGTCGTAGAAAAGATGTTGTATGTGATGGAGTTCGAATGTGATAGAGAGATTGCTGGAGAAACAAGTGGCTATCGTTTGAACCCTCCAAAACCTAAATATGAAAAAATTATTTGTGTCCCGTACCATAGCTCGATACCGTGATACTAGTAGCATTATCTAACGCCCAGGACGTAGGCAAAAAACATAACAATTATTCGTAAAGTGAAATAGCGAATTTAGTGAAATCCACGCTGTAGCTGCAATCAAATGGCAAAAAAGGAAAGTTCTTTTCGCATATTTTTTTTCATTGAATTTAAAAAAATAAATAAAATAGAGCGTTTTACTTTGTGCAATTTTAGTCAGCAACCCTTTGAATTTATACTCCCATACTCCCCTGAAGGAGTCGACAAGATGTCGTATTTGTATGCATTTTTTTAGTGCGAGTAGCACCACTGGTAGTTCATAAGTCCATTTTTACTTGGATCTACACTTTAAAGCTGTTTTAAATGTGCGGTGAAAACGTTCGACAATTCCATTTGCTGGTGGATGATATGGACTTGTTCTAAGGTGTTTTGTACCAATTAGCCTCGTGAGCTCATTGAATAATTTTGACTCGAATTGTCGATCTTGGTCGGTTATTATTTTAGAAGGCATGCCGTAATGTGCAATCCAGCCTTCCTGTAATGTTGCCCACTATTTAATATCGACAATAGGAATAGCAACTGGCCATCTGGTAAAGCGATTAAAGCCCGTTAAACAATAGCTAAATCCATTTGACATTCATTTGTAATGGCCCAATGATATCGATATGTATGTTAGTGAGGAAAATCGTTGCTCTGGTACCGTGAAACTACCAAGTATTGTTTGATTATATCTGGATACATTGGTGCGTTGGCACAGATGACAAAGTCTTACCATTTTCGTTATGTCTTTTTCATGAGTGGCCAAACGAAGTGCTCACATATTTGTTTGATTGATGGTTTACTTCCTGGATGCCCCAGATTGTGTATCACCCGGAAAACTTGCTGTCGATGTCCTCGAGGAACCCAAGACTCCCTCGTTGAGTTGACATATCGCATGCAATTAAATTCGTAGAATTCAGCATACAGATCCACTTGAGTTCCAACGATGTCTCAATTAACAAGTTTTTTATTTCGGTGTCGTCTTTCTGGCTCTTAGTAAACTTGCTAAAATCGATCTGTTCGCAGCCATTTATTTCAACACGTTTAAGTAAATTTGCCACGTTTTTACTTTTTCCAGCGATGTATTGTATATCTGTCGTCCTCTGAAATCCAGGTGCCCTTATTGCCTTGGTGATGCCTTTGTGGTCCGTTAAAACTGTGCATTCGATCATGAGCACAAAGTGTTTTATGGCTTGGTAAATGGCAAGTAATTGTTTGTCATATGTGCTGTAAAAATATGGCATCAGTTTAAGCAATTAAGAATGCCTCAACAGACCATCACGTCCACCGCCAATTATGGTCTCAGAAGGAATGAACTACTCAGATCTCCTTCTCATTGCTAAAAACAACTGTAAAGAAGAATTTTCTATCAAACTTTTAAATAGTACTTTGTACAAAATCAGTACATCTGAGGTTAATGACTACAGATCAATAACAAAAGCACTATCTACGCAAAAAATTGCTTGGTATTCTTATGAAAATAAACAACTGCGTCCGATAAAAGTAATAGCTAAACACCTTCCAAAGTCATGTGGCCCGTCTGAGATTGTAACTGATGTGCAAGATAAAGGATTGAACATTCTAAATGCGATAAATAAGTGGAAGCCCTTCTCAAAAGAGCCACTCGACATGTTTATGCTCACATTTGATGCGTCCGAAGATATTAAGAAAATACACGAAATCAAAACTGTATTGAATTGTGTAATTAAAATAGAAACAATAAAGCGGTCGAGACAAATACCACAATGTAAAACATGTCAAGAATATGGTCACACTCAAAACTATTGTGGCAAAATAGCCCGATGTGTTAAATGTGTCGGCAACCATAAGACAATAGAATGCAAAAAGCCTGATCAGCAACAACCTAAATGCTGCAACTGCGGAGAAGAACATCCGGCCAATTACAGAGGTTGTGTAGTGGCTAAGGAGCTCCAAAAACAAAGAAATAAAATAATTCAAGAGAAGAATGGAAATCTCCAGCGAAATAAAGTAACCAAAAATCAACATAATAATAAACCATCTGATTTAATAAACAAAAACTTAAAACCTACTAACAAAAACAATCCAACGTACGCTGAAATGGTGCGATCCAACGCCCAGCCTGATGAAAATCATAAAATTCTTAACCAAATATTAGAAAAATTAACTCTACAAGAAAGCTACTATAAAATGTTAGATAAGAGGCTTACTAAGTTAGAACAAAAAAAGATAACTTAATTAATAATGTCAAGTTTACTAAAAATAATGCTTTGGAACTCTAATGGTTTACTCAAACATTTTAGAGAGCTTGAACTTGTTTTAGCAGCCAGAGAAATAGATGTTTGCCTTATTACTGAAACGCATTTCGCACATCATTCATACCTAAAATTCAAAAACTACAAGTTTCATCACGTAGTACATCCCAGTAATTGCGCTCGAGGAGAAAGTGGAATCTTAATTCGGAAATCTCTTAAGTATTTCGTATCCAAAATAATCTCCAAAGAAGAATTTCAGGCGATAACCATTACGCTTGATCTGCAATGTAAATCACAAATTACTTCTGTCTACAGCCCGCCAAGGCACAAAATTAAAACAGAGCAGTACAAACAGCTTATTGAAATGCACAAACACCGCTTCATCATGGGCGGTGACTTCAATGCAAAGCATACGCACTGGGGTTCTCGTCTAATCACAACCAAGGGGAGAGAACTTCTAAAAGCGATACAACAAAATGCCTGTGAATGCATGTCATCCAGAAACCCTACGTATTGGCCAACTGATACTGAAAAAATACCAGACCTCCTTGATTTCTTCATCATAAAGCAAGTCTCGACATACAATCTTAAAATCGATGACGGAACCGAACTTAACTCTGACCACTCCCCGGTACACCTTACTACATATGGCTCTCCTATTGTTAACAACGTGACGACTAAAATTGTCAATAAGTCAACTGGAATTACTTTAGAACATTCCTTTCTAATAATATTTCGGCTTCGACTGAAATTCACGGTGAAGGCGATGTGGAGTTCGAAATTATAGACCTTACAAAGAAAGCTTCAACAAGCCGCGTGGTTAAGCAATCCTATATGGAAGAAATCAAACTGTCCGCATAGATATCCAACGGCCATATTAGAACTACTACAAAAAAAACGTAAAATAAGCAAAAAGTGGCAACACTCGAGATCCCCAGCAGTTAAAGCTAATTTAAATAGGCTGACTAAAGAACTTACCTCTGAGATCAAGCGCTTTAAAAATAAACAATTCCATTCATACTTGTCTGATTTGACCAATGATCGCAGCACAGATTACTCCTTGTGGAAATGCACTCGAAATATAAAACGTCCAGCCTCTCATAACGCACCAATAAAGACCTTCACTAGCCAATGGGCCAATAGTGATAAAGAAAAAGCTGAACTTTTTTCTGAACATTTAACAAAAGTATTCTCTATTTCTGGTAGTGAGAATAGTGTTGAAACTTGTAATCTGGGTACTAATAGCATAAACAATTTGCCGCCAACTAGTGAGCTTGAAGTAATGATGATAATAAAGAACGAACTTAAGCTAAAAAAAACACCAGGATATGATCTCATAACTGCAGAACTTCTTAGAGAAATCCCAGCTAACTGCATAGTTACAGTTACTAACATCTTCAATGCTGTTCTACGATTGAAATATTTCCCTTCGTTGTGAAAGGTCTCAGAAATTATTATGGTCCTTAAACCGGGGAAAGATGCAAACGAGGTTAGCTCCTATAGGCCAACAGCTCTCCTACCTGTGCTTTCAAAAGTATTTAAAAAAATTATGCTCAAACGGATGTTGCCTTTACTTGAACAACAGCAGACCATACCTATGCATCAATTTGGATTCAGGTGTAATCACTCGACCATTGATCAAGTCCACAGAATCACAAACGTAATCGAAACTGCCCTTGAGGAAAAGAAAGTATGTTCAGCAGTATTCTTAGACGTATTCCAGGCTTTCGACAAAGTTTGGCATACAGGTCTACTAACAAAAATAAGAGACATTTTTCCGTTGGAGTATTTCGATATGGTTTCTTCTCATTTGACCAATCGTTACTTCCGTGTTAAGCATGGAAACGATTACAGTGAACTCCAAAAAATCAACGCTGGTGTACCCCAAGGCAGTGTACTTGGTCCTTTGTTATATTTAATATACACACATGATTTGCCAACGAGCTCAGCGACGTTTACAGCGACGTTCGCTGACGATACAGCTGTTCAAGCAATTGGAGATGATGAACTAACAGCAGCCAGGCGTCTGCAGTTTTCTGTCAATGACATTATCGCTTGGGCTGAAAAGTGGAAAATAAAACTTAACCACTATAAATCAGTTCACGTCAACTTTACAAACCGAAATATCAGATTTATGCCCCTCTACATTGATGGAATACAAATTCCACATTCTAATACGGCTAAGTACCTCGGTATGACATTGGATGCAAAGCTGAGATGGAATGAATGTAAAAAAAGAGAGATGAGCTGAATATAAAATACAGATCAATCAAATGGCTTATTGGAAAGAAGTCGAAACTGTCACTTCATAACAATCGAAAAAAAGTTCGCGGCAAATGGACGTGTACTAAATTCGCTCTGTAAAATTTAACTAAATAGTAAATTTGGCTAAGTAGTAAATTATTTAAAGTACTTACAGTATCTTTTTAATTGCACATCAACAAAGTGTTATAGTTATGAAAGTTTCTGCGCATGATTTGCTGAATTAATGGTATAAATTGTGTGCGTATATATTTTGTAATAGAAATGGATCAGAATTTGGCGCATTTATTTATGGAACATAATTTTTATTAATAATAGTGGATCGTAATTTATATAATACAAAAAAAATCTGATAGAGACAGATAGCTGCAGTTTTTATACACAAATACATAAATCAGCTGATAGAGACAGCAAAAAAACAAAAAAGCTTTTAAGCTTAAAAATAATAAATTAAAAGAAGTGTTGTAAAACTTCAAATCCAATTATATAAAATATAATTGTAAAGTTTAATTATTCAATATTAATACGAGAAATTTTGTGAAGAATTGAAATTAAAGTTTTTGCATTAACATTTATCTGAATTCTTGCTGACCGGGAAAAGTGTGTAAATAAACCAAGATACTTAACATTTTGTTATATATTTATCACAGACAAGAACCTGTTTCTATTTATAAGTCTTTAGCTATACATGGATGTCAACCAACCTCCACTCCAGGGTGGGGGGCAAACACCATTCTCGACTAAAAATATTCATAGCGACATGTCATCAATTCAGCTCGCAAAAATTAAAGAAATGGAGCTTCTATGCCTCCAACTCAGAAAAGAAATTGAATTTCTCAAAGCAGAAAATGCCTCCCTTCGAAGTGCAAGTGCAATATTCCCAGACAGAAAAGATGGTGAACAAATTGAAACACTCACTTATGAGACTGATGAGGAGGAACTTGCTAAAGAAACAGATTGGATTTTGAAAAAAAAGCCAAGCAAAAAGCGTAAAGCCGTAGAATCTCCAGAGTGCAACACATCCCCATTGAAT
>NC_051846.1:102082248-102143768 GCF_002237135.1 Teleopsis dalmanni | reverse complement strand
TTCTATTTTATTATATTTTTTTTAAAAAATTTTGATTCAAAGTAGTTGTAAATATAATGTACAGTTGTATATTTTTTTAAAAAAAGTCACACTTTTTTTTATTATTAGTTCTGAAAATAACTTGCTATCGTTTGATGCAGTTTTTTTTTAGAATTAAGTAACACTTTTTATTATTAATTTTAATAAGAATTCTATTGTATTATATTTTAAAAAATTTTGATTCATAAAGTCACGTGTTTTTTTTATTAGTTCTGAAAATAACTTGCTATTGTTTGATGCAGTTTTTTTTTTAGAATTAAGTAATACTTTTTTAATATTAATTCTAATAAGACTTCTATTTTATTATATTTTTTTTTAAAAAATTTTGATTCGAAGTAGTTGTAAATATAATATACAGTTGTATATTTTTTTGAAAAAAGTCACACTTTTTTTATTATTAGTTCTGAGAATAACTAGCTATCGTTTGATGCAGTTTTTTTTTAGAATTAAGTAACACTTTTTTAATATTAATTATAATAAGAATTCTATTTTATTATATTTTTTTAAAAAATTTTGATTCAGAGTAGTTGTAAATATAATGTACAGTTGTACATTTTTTTATAAAGTCAAACTTTTTTTGTATTATTAGTTCTGAGAATAACTAGCTATCGTTTGATGCAGTTTTTTTTTAGAATTAAGTAACACTTTTTTAATATTAATTATAATAAGAATTCTATTTTATTATATTTTTTTAAAAAATTTTGATTCGAAGTAGTTGTAAATATAATATACAGTTGTATATTTTTTTGAAAAAAGTCACACTTTTTTTATTATTAGTTCAGAAAATAACTAGCTATCGTTTGATGCAGTTTTTTTTTTAGAATTAAGTAACACTTTTTTAATATTAATTCTAATAAGAATTCTATTTTATTATATTTTTTTTAAAAAATTTTGATTCAAAGTAGTTGTAAATATAATGTACAGTTGTATATTTTTTTAAAAAAAGTCACACTTTTTTTTATTATTAGTTCTGAAAATAACTTGCTATCGTTTGATGCAGTTTTTTTTTAGAATTAAGTAACACTTTTTATTATTAATTTTAATAAGAATTCTATTGTATTATATTTTAAAAAATTTTGATTCATAAAGTCACGTGTTTTTTTTATTAGTTCTGAAAATAACTTGCTATTGTTTGATGCAGTTTTTTTTTTAGAATTAAGTAATACTTTTTTAATATTAATTCTAATAAGACTTCTATTTTATTATATTTTTTTTTAAAAAATTTTGATTCGAAGTAGTTGTAAATATAATATACAGTTGTATATTTTTTTGAAAAAAGTCACACTTTTTTTATTATTAGTTCTGAGAATAACTAGCTATCGTTTGATGCAGTTTTTTTTTAGAATTAAGTAACACTTTTTTAATATTAATTATAATAAGAATTCTATTTTATTATATTTTTTTAAAAAATTTTGATTCAGAGTAGTTGTAAATATAATGTACAGTTGTACATTTTTTTATAAAGTCAAACTTTTTTTGTATTATTAGTTCTGAGAATAACTAGCTATCGTTTGATGCAGTTTTTTTTTAGAATTAAGTAACACTTTTTTAATATTAATTATAATAAGAATTCTATTTTATTATATTTTTTTAAAAAATTTTGATTCGAAGTAGTTGTAAATATAATATACAGTTGTATATTTTTTTGAAAAAAGTCACACTTTTTTTATTATTAGTTCAGAAAATAACTAGCTATCGTTTGATGCAGTTTTTTTTTTAGAATTAAGTAACACTTTTTTAATATTAATTCTAATAAGAATTCTATTTTATTATATTTTTTTAAAAAATTTTGATTCAGAGTAGTTGTAAATATAATATACAGTTGTATATTTTTTTTGAAAAAAGTCACACTTTTTGGTGTAATATTATCTTAGTCGTTAAAACGACTGTTTCCGTTGGGCGCCAATTAGGTTTTCTTGTTCCCCAGTCCAAAAAGAGAAGGAGTGGAGTGTTTATTATTTTCATATAATTACGATTGGAGATGATGTTCCAATCATTCACAAGTTTAACTTAATGTTATATTAACTACTAAAGCTTAATATTCTTAAACTTAACTACTAAAGCTTAATATTCGATTCTCGAACAGAATCAAAATATTCAAGTTCCATAACTTATACATGTGTTTATTTAATTAATTATTTATTTATTTAATTGGTGTTATTATTTTTCAAATTCGGCACATAAACCGACTTTGATCAAGGTTCTTTTAGGCACTTAAACCAAAAGAAACCGCTTGTTTGAATTCAGGTGTTTAAATTGAATTGAATGTTTATGTTCTGCTTTAATACAAAATTATTAATGCTAAGCTTATGATAAAAGAGGAAATGCACCTAGCTCCCACGATTTGTTATCCGATGGACTTTGAACATTCAAGGCCAAGGGCATACGTGGGAAATATGTGCATTACCTAAACTTATACTATTTAATGCAGTCAGCAAGCTGGTATATGTATTTTGCCATATACCAACTTGCTTCACAAATTTGATGACTTAAATGTGCTATCATTTATGCCATGCGCCAACTCATATTGCACCTGTGGGAGCAACAAAACTGTCGCAGCGGCTTGCCTATTGCTGCAACTGACAACGAACACACGATAAAAGAAAATGAACATAATGCTTACAAGCTCGACTATTTCTTCTTGACCGAATTGTTTAATGGCCGTTTCAAATTGTCGACTGTACTGTTTGTAGATTTTCAGGATCTCTTGATAATATTCCTTTTTTATGTAGTCGTGTTCGACTGGAATAGAACCATGACTCTGAATTTTATTATCGACTTCATCGAAGGATTCCCATGCTGAACTTAAACGCCTCAGTCGTTTTTCATAGTAGGCCTTGGTTTTCCTTGCCTTACCATCCTTCTTGAAGTTTTTACGATGTCCAGGATTTCAGTACCTGTTTCAGCCTGTTGATTGAAAAGGTCCTCCATGGTCACCAGAAATTGATTGTTGAAAACGTTGATACGTGTATGTCACCAAATGACAACTATGATATGTGATAAATCACGAATATGTCCACAAATGACAATGATAATGCGTGATATCTCACGAATATGTCCACAAATGACAATGATGATGCGTTATGTTTCACGAATATGTCCACAAATGACAATGATGATGCGTGATATATCACGTGTATGTCCACAAATGACAATACTGATGCGTGATAGATCATGTCGGGGTCACCAAAATTTCATGTACTGTACCTAGTTTGATACAGCTTTTAGCCAATCCGGCACTTAAACCAGCTTAGCGTTTACACCTTATGTTTTCGTCCGTATCTAGTCTGATACGGATTTAGCTAATCCGGCACATTAACCAGCTTAGCATTCACTTACGCAATCCGGCACATGAACCAGTTTCGTATTTTATATAAACAGATATATATATATTTTCATGTATACATGTGTTTATTTAATTAATTATTTATTTATTTAATTGGTGTTATTATTTTTCAAATTCGGCACATAAACCGACTTTGATCAAGGTTCTTTTAGGCACTTAAACCAAAAGAAAACGCTTGTTTGAATTCAGGTGTTTAAATTGAATTGAATGTTTATTGAGAAATGTTCTGCTTTAATACAAAATTATTAATGCTAAGCTTATGATAAAAGAGGAAATGCACCTAGTTCCCACGATTTGTTATCCGATGGACTTTGAACATTCAAGGCCAAGGGCATACGTGGGAAATATGTGCATTACCTAAACTTATACTATTTAATGCAGTCAGCAAGCTGGTATATGTATTTTGCCATATACCAACTTGCTTCACAAATTTGATGACTTAAATGTGCTATCATTTATGCCATGCGCCAACTCATATTGCACCTGTGGGAGCAACAAAACTGTCGCAGCGGCTTGCCTATTGCTGCAACTGACAACGAACACACGATAAAAGAAAATGAACATAATGCTTATCAACCTCGAACAGTGGCGTGTGAAGATGATCATGTTACGTCTGGCACGCTGATAGCGTGCGAATATTCAGTTGTGAGAGCCAGCAACATTGCTAAAAATATGTGATAACATAAATAACAACAACAACAAAGACAGAATAAGAAACTAAATTAAAGTACTTATTTACACATACAATAATTATGATAATTAATATATTTATATATAAAATTAATATGATATTTATGATAATAATTATGATTATTAATAATTGATTTTTATACTAAATTTAATATAAAACTTAACATTCTCCCTCCTGTTGACTTCGGTCAAATCTGTGCCTCTACGTCAACTTCGAATTTGGATATTGATTGTTGTTGATATGTTCGGGGGCGAGGAACTGGATTGTTGTTCTGCCTTTTTCGTTTGCGTACGTACCGAACTATGATAATACATAGTATCAATATACTTACTCCAAGTGCTGGGATCTCAACCGAGAGAAGTCGCTACTGGCGCGACAGTCGAGGTAACCGTCAGGCTAAAGAGCTTGTTCTCCCCTATAGTTATAATAAGATATCCTCCTTTAGCAGAACAGAGTTGAGGTTGCTAGTGGGATATCTAACGGGTTACCATGGGCTACGTTACCACCTCAACAAAATGGGCCTATCCAAAGAGATAGATTGTAGACTCTTCTTGGAGACAGAGGAGACAACCAGCCACATTCTATGTGACTGTCCATATTTAATCTGGGCCAGGAGGAGATCACTGGGTCGGGAACTACTAGCACCTTCCGACATTAGGAGGTCCTCAACAACCGACATTCTGGCTTTCATTCGAAAGGCGGAATGTCTTTTGTTCAGTTAAGGTCTGTTGTAGCACAAAAGATCAATCATGGTCGCGGTGCTCTGCTCAAATGGGAGCTAATACCCTGTTCTTTCTTATCTTTCTTATCTTACTCCAAGTGCAAAGTACTCGATGACAAAATGATGTTGATGATATGCTTTTTCATTCACAGGCAATTCTTCTTGTTGTTTAACTGTCTTTAATGCTGCTTTCAGTTTATTGATGTCATCATTATGCATGGGAACACTGATATTCTGCCAATTTAGTGGCTGATATTGTTGTTGATATGCTGTTGTATTCATTGAACTTGAATGGAAACTCGTATGAGAGTATTTTAAACGAGTAGTCAACGTATAATGACTATATAATGATGTTGTGGTATGTTTAATCACACATTCTGGAGGCAATTCCATTAATCCGGTGTCTTGCAATGCTACTTGTGGATGCTCTTTGTTACATACTGCTGGTGATCTCATGATTGAACTCATGTGTTCAAAATGAATCCCAGGTTTTTTATTGATTGATGTGATGCTGATCCCAGAAGCTGATATTAACGGTAGCCATAACATAATGAGTAACGCTAGACCATAGAGTTTTAGCCGTTTTAGTGGCGTTTCTTTAGCTTGCTGTTGTTGTGTAGTGGTAGACGAATGTAAATCTGCTGATACTGGTGCCAATCGATGTATTGGCCGCTTCAAACTATCTTTCTTAGTTTTACCATCTGCCACTGGAATTTTACCGTTAAGTCTTGGATGGGTATTCATACATCGCCCTACTGACCATTCCTTATTTTGTCGAGTGTTTCCAATAGATGTTGCTTCACGTTTTTTCTCAACTTCATGTGATTTTTGCTCATTTTTGGTGGCTACTGTATATGTGATTGTACTCTGATTACATCCACCTAATACCCAACCAAAGACGGTTTTCTGTACTACTGGTAAGCTGTTTGTCATACGAATTTGACCTACTGATAATAGTGAATAGAAATGCTCGGCACCTGTCAATAAGTCGACATCACCGTTTACATTAAACTCGGAATCAGCGAGTTTGATGTGTTTTGGAATTGGCTACTGAGATATGTCGAACGATCTGTTAGGTTGAGGCGAAATGATTTTTGGCACCACAAATGCTTTTAACTTTATATTGAAATTAGTAGTACGTGATGAAATGTTGGCAGTGACCTGATAGTTTGCCCCTCTCTTAGCTGAGCCAATTCCTTCAATCCATATTGGGTTTGGATTTAGCTTTAATTGTAATTTTTTGGCCAGCTTTTCTGTTATTAAGTTGACTTGAGAGCCTGAATCTAGGATAGCCCTGCATTCAATTGCCAAGCAACACATATGCTTTTGTTGACAGTGCTGTAGTTAATGCAACAGTAGTTTCTTCTTGATTGGAGGAAGTGGTCTTCTTGGATACAGCCGCGTTTATGTTGGTGAAATCACGTGCACCAATTGTTGGCCTCTTTGGAGTAATGTGTTGTGTGCTTTATTGCATGTGGCGCAATGTCTGCTTCTGCAATCGCTGGTTCTATGTCTGCTACGTAGACAATTGAAATACAATTTCAACCGTTGTACTGCGGAAACACGATCAGGAACTGATAATGCCAAGAACTTGTTACACTGGTAGATTGGATGGCCATTAAGGTGACACATCCTGCAAGCTAGCATATTGTTTGTAGTTACTGTTGCTGTCACTACTTTGGCTGCTGGTAGATTTGAATTAACAGTTTCCAATGATTTGAACCGCTTTTCCAAAAATAACAGAAACTCATCTATTGATTGTAATTCTCGCGAATGCGCTAGAGACTGTTCATACAGTAGTCTAGTTTGTTAATCCAATTTTTAAGTTAATACGTATAACAATATTGGACTCCAGGAACTGGTGTCAATGCCCAAATTGTTCAATGCTAATAAACTATCCAGTGTACAGTCATGTATGACCCGAATGTCATTCGCTGCTGGAGCTCTCACAGTCGCTTGATTTATGATTTTCTGGATGATGGAAGAAACAATGATTCGTTTATTGTCATAACGTTCCTTCAATATCTGCCATGCTGTTGCATAGTTTTGATTTGTTAGAGCGAGATGTGCTACTAACCCTGCTGCATCGCCAGTTAAATGATTTTTTAAATACCACATCTTCTGTGCATCTGGTAATTGAGTGAGGATCATTTCTGTGAACAAGTTGTCGAACTCCATCCACTTAGTATATGTTCCGTCAAACTTCGGAATTGTTATGTTAGGTAACCTTACTTGCACCTTTTCTGCAATGAGAGGCGGTTGCTGTTGATTTGATGTCACATTCGACGTTATTGACACCAACACATTTTGAACTTATTCTTCTAGTTCAATATATTTCTGGATATCATATCCAACTTCTATTGCATTAGAATGAACTTCCCAGATTTTAAAATTGATGGCTTCAATTTCTTGCCATAATTTGTTGATTCTGTCAATATTTTCCTGATAATATGACAGAGGCTGTTGCTCGTTCATGCTCTTGACGTCATTGATGAGCCGCAATAACGAACATGATATTGCACGTTGTTTGTTGATGAGCCCTTGGATCTGTGAATCAGATGTTCTAGCATCTGTGTGCCCAACATTAAATTTTGATGTTGATGGAACAGTCACAAGCTCGACTATTTCTTCTTGACCGAATTGTTTAATGGCCGTTTCAAATTGTCGACTGTACTGTTTGTAGATTTTCAGGATCTCTTGATAATATTCCTTTTTTATGTAGTCGTGTTCGACTGGAATAGAACCATGACTCTGAATTTTATTATCGACTTCATCGAAGGATTCCCATGCTGAACTTAAACGCCTCAGTCGTTTTTCATAGTAGGCCTTGGTTTTCCTTGCCTTACCATCCTTCTTGAAGTTTTTACGATGTCCAGGATTTCAGTACCTGTTTCAGCCTGTTGATTGAAAAGGTCCTCCATGGTCACCAGAAATTGATTGTTGAAAACGTTGATACGTGTATGTCACCAAATGACAACTATGATATGTGATAAATCACGAATATGTCCACAAATGACAATGATAATGCGTGATATCTCACGAATATGTCCACAAATGACAATGATGATGCGTTATGTTTCACGAATATGTCCACAAATGACAATGATGATGCGTGATATATCACGTGTATGTCCACAAATGACAATACTGATGCGTGATAGATCATGTCGGGGTCACCAAAATTTCATGTACTGTACCTAGTTTGATACAGCTTTTAGCCAATCCGGCACTTAAACCAGCTTAGCGTTTACACCTTATGTTTTCGTCCGTATCTAGTCTGATACGGATTTAGCTAATCCGGCACATTAACCAGCTTAGCATTCACTTACGCAATCCGGCACATGAACCAGTTTCGTATTTTATATAAACAGATATATATATATTTTCATGTATACATGTGTTTATTTAATTAATTATTTATTTATTTAATTGGTGTTATTATTTTTCAAATTCGGCACATAAACCGACTTTGATCAAGGTTCTTTTAGGCACTTAAACCAAAAGAAAACGCTTGTTTGAATTCAGGTGTTTAAATTGAATTGAATGTTTATTGAGAAATGTTCTGCTTTAATACAAAATTATTAATGCTAAGCTTATGATAAAAGAGGAAATGCACCTAGTTCCCACGATTTGTTATCCGATGGACTTTGAACATTCAAGGCCAAGGGCATACGTGGGAAATATGTGCATTACCTAAACTTATACTATTTAATGCAGTCAGCAAGCTGGTATATGTATTTTGCCATATACCAACTTGCTTCATAAATTTGATGACTTAAATGTGCTATCATTTATGCCATGCGCCAGCTCATATTGCACCTGTGGGAGCAACAGAACTGTCGCAGCGGCTTGCCTATTGCTGCAACTCACAACGAATACACGATAAAAGAAAATGAACATAATGCTTATCAAACTCGCACAGTGGCGTGTGAAGATGATCATGTTACGTCTGGCACGCTGATAGCGTGCGAATATTCAGTTGTGAGAGCCAGCAACATTGCTAAAAATATGTGATAACATAAATAACAACAACAACAAAGACAGAATAAGAAACTAAATTAAAGTACTTATTTACACATACAATAATTATGATAATTAATATATTTATATACAAAATTAATATGATATTTATAATAATAATTATGATTATTAATAATTGATTTTTATACTAAATTTAATATAAAACTTAACAATAAGTTTATAAGTATATACCAAGTATATATCATTATAAGTATGTACCAGTATATATATATAAATTTAGTATTCACAATAGGTGAATAGTGCCGGATTCCTAATCGTAACCAACACTGAATCGATTTAAGTATCGATTTAGATTCCATAACAAACGGGTTATTGAACAACGGTTTTCGTCAAGCGACGCGATAGTTGTAACTAGCTTCTTGCATTGTCTCGCTTAACCTCAGCTGCAATTTAGGTTGAAGATATTTTTGGCTTGACCTTCACATTTCTTATTATTATGTTGCGTTTACGGTCGCTTATGGTTTTGGGTCGGCCTGTGTGCTTCGCACTTTGCAACGATATTGTCCCCTTGAAACGCCGCACAATGCTCCAAATAGTATAGCGGCTTCTATTCATTATTTCTCCAATCTCCGTATAAGATTTGCCTTGGTTGAATCAGTGGTTTCTTTTTATTTTTTTGTTCATTTCGTTTATAATGCATTTAGTTTTTCAATATTAAAAACATAATGACGTTTTTAAATAGAAACTGAATCACCATGGCATTCATAATGTAGAGATAACGGGTCTTTTCCAGTAAAAAATTTTCAAGGAAATACATCCACCAAACATTTATTTGCCTTTTTTTGTAAATATGTCAAAAACATCTTTCTCAAAATGCCATGAAAACCTTTTATTTAGGGTATGTTTAATGTGTGCCTTTGCATTTGGAGCATATTTATTCAGACATTTAATCCACTAGACATTCAATGTTTTTACAAGAAATTCTATACAGCATTATCTTTATATTTATAATTATTCTGTACGTGTGTTGACAGTGAACTCCTCCTAAACGGCTGAACCGATTTTGATGAAATCTTTTGTGTGTGTTCTAGTGGACTCAAGGGTAGTTCAGATTCACAATTTGGTCCACTGGATAATGTTTTTTTTATTTATTATACAGTTTTTTGGTATCCATATACATTTATATTAGACATTTAAAATTTATTCATGCTTACTTTGATTTGTTTAAAAAGTTTAAAGTCTCTAAAATGAATCGTTCAACTATCTTGTTGAATTTTTGAATTCGCTGGATTTACCAGGAATGCCACCACATAACTTAAGATTAAAAATTGGCCCACCTATAATTATGCTGCGGAATTTAAATGCACCTAAGCTATGCAACGGCACGAGATTAGTCATAGAAAAAATTATGGGCAATGTACTTGAAGCTACAATTTTGAATGACAAATTTGAAGGTGAAGCTGTTCTCCTGCCACGAATCCCAATGATCTCTTTAGACTCACCCATTCCATTCAGACGTTTGCAATTTCCAATTCGCTTGGCATTTACCATGACTATTAATAAGTCACAAGGTCAAGCAATGTAGATTTGTGGGATAGATCTAGAAAATCAGGTCTTTTCACATGGCCAATTATATGTGGCGTGTTCTTGCGTTGGGAAACTGTCAATATTATTCATTTATACTCAAGAATTGACTAAAAATATTGTTCACCAACTCGCATTAAGATGAAATTAAACAAACATTATTGATTATTACGAATTGTTTTTATAAAAATTGATGTTATTTCAAAATAAAGAATAACAAAATTATTACATTATTTGTCCTTCATTTTTTACTTTGTTTTGTAACGACACGGATTCATCGTTTTTAATTTTGCTGAGGTATCACTCAGTCGCGGCCCGGGTCGTTGCAATAAATTTGTTTTATTGACTAGTTCGAAAGCTGGTAAACCAAGGAGAGAGAAAGTTAAAGACCGTGTGATTTTTATTTTAAAATTTTATTGAAAATTTATTAGGAGAGCTTCCAAAATGACTTAGGCTAATCATTCTATACTATGCTACAGGAGTTATACAAATTTCTACTCAACAGTTTTCCTTAGCCAACGATGTCAGAACATCAGAGGAGTTATATAAAATTTCTATTCAACTAACTCTAGCCAACGATATCAGAACATCAGAGTCGTTATATAAAATTTCTACTTAACAAGCTCTAGCCAACGATGTCAGAACATCAAAGGCGTTATATCAAATTTCTACTTAACAAGTTCTAGCCAACGATGTCAGAACATCAAAGGCGTTATATCAAATTTCTACCTAACAAGTTCTAGCCAACGATGTCAGAACATCAGAGGCGTTATATCAAATTGCTACTCTACTCAAGATTTCTACGAATTTATTTAGCCTTAGCAACAAAACACTATAGGCTTTTAAAAGGACTTAGCGGTGGAGTAGAGGTCTACTCGTTTTGGTATGCTGGCGCTAAGTGATTTTGCATACAAAATCTCGTCTATTTATATGCAATATTTCTCACATTATTATTTGCACGCACAACCGCACAAGTGTAATTCCGCGTGCGTAAACAAATAATGCATTTCTTCGCGAGGTAACGGCTCTGCCGTGAGCTGGGCTTGACTTGTGCTGGCTGTGCGTGTGGATGTTCGCTGCTGGCTCTACTGTGCTGGCTGTGCATGTGGATGTTCACTGCTGGCTGTGCGTGTGGATGTTCGCTGTTTGTTTGTTTGTAATATATAAATAGATTTTTATGCAGACGAAATTATTGCATTGTAATATTTTTGTTAAGAGAATATTCTAAAAATAACTTATACCTAGCTTATACCTATAAATATAAAACCAATTCTTTTTTTATGTGTGATTAATAAATTCATTTTGTATGTACAATTATTTCAACATATATCGTTTTAATAAATTCATTTTGTATGTACAATTATTTCAGCATATATCGTTTTAATAAATTCATTTTGTATGTACAATTACTTCAATATATATCGCTTATACTAATCTAGATATTAAGTAAAATTTATTCATGCATATAAACTTTTGGACAAATAAAATTTACTTTATAGTTTAATATCCTAATCGCTTAGTTATGTACTCTTAATTATATAAATACTTAAACTTAATGTGTTGTCCAAATTTTACAGTAATATGTTAACAAATAAACGTTCCGAGGCTCAATTGTACTGCGACTGCGATAGTCATTCTGAAAATAGCAACATTTCCATCTTCTGCCCCAATATTGCAGAGATCATAAGTGCAATAAAAACACTAAAGAACAGCAAAGCATCAGGACCTGACGGTTTAGCACCGGAACTACTAAAAACTGACCAACATACAAGCGCACAGATCATCCACCCGTTAATAGAACGTTTTTGGCAGTCAGAGAACCTTTCATCTGAAGTCAAAGAGAGTAATATCATAAAGCTTCCAAAAAAGGGCGATCTCAGAAAGAACTCATTGGCGTGGCATTACTCTGTTGTACATGATTAATAAACTAATAGCGCATGTCATCACCAACAGACTTTCAACAACATTAATAGCATCGTAGCGCAGAGATCAAGTTGGATTCCGCCCACACAAGTCTTGTATTGATCACATAAACAGCCTAAGAGTAATCTTCAAACAGTCTGTAGAATGAAGATAAAATCTATATTTATTATTTATAGACTTCGAAAAGGCCTTTGATACACTATGTCACACCGTCTTTTGGAACGCGCTTGAACATAAGGGTGTGGCGCAAAAGATCTTCAGGCTCATCAAAGCCCTATACGAGGATACAAGTTGCTAGATACTGCACGAGATATATACTCAAAATACTCATAAAAACCGACGTTTAACAGGGTTGCGTTATGTCGCCGTTGCTGTTCAACATCGTCCTGGACGTAGTCTTGGTAGAGGCATTGGGTCAAGGTGGCGGAATAACTTGGGGTCTTCAAGATAGCTTGTGTGATCTCGATTACGCCAATGACTTATGTCTGATGGCACACAATTATATGATATGTCTCGCAACCTAAATCGTTTGATAACTACGGCAAACAGAGCGGGACTTTAAATGCGCATTAATGCTAGCGTCCAAGATCCTTTTATTATAAACATCTGCTGTCTTGGGGATGTTGAGTCTTTTTGCTATCTTGGAAGCATCATATCAAAAAATGGTGGATCCAGTGCAGACATTAAGAACCGTATCAACAAGGCAAATCAAGCGTTCAGTCGCTTAAATAAAGTCTGGAGATCATCTCAGCTATCGCGTCGGACTAAAATACGAATATTTAACTCCAACATAAAATTTTGCCTTCTATATGGATGCCAATCCTGGAATACTACGGAAAACAGCATCAATACACTACAAGTTTTTGTAAATCAGTCATTACGCAAAATTGTTAAAGTTTTTAGGCCAAATACAATTTCAAACGATTGTCTATGGTTTCTAACTCAACAAACACCTATGAGAAACGAAATTAAGAAGCGCAAATGGGAATGGATCGGTCACACTTTGCGTAGACCGACTGGTGATACCACAAGAGTGGCGATTGAGTGGAACCCGATAGGTAGCAGAAGAAGAAAACAAACCGACACGGAAATGTCACACATGCGGAAAGGCTGGGGAGAGTTGAAGCTATTGGCCACCAATCGTACCGAGTGGAAGTTATTTGTTACGGCCCTATGCTCCTCCTAGAAGTTGAAGGATAAATATATATGTATACATAATTATATTAAAACTTAATTATATACTTTTAAATTTTTCTTAAAATATTGAACAAAACACCTACCTGGCATGACAAATATTTGTTTTACTATTTGCGATTTTCCTTAAAATTTATGAATGGAAAAAGACATGTTTTAAATAAATGAAGTGTGTTAATGCAAACACAAATAATGTATTTTATATTAGAGCACACCCATACACAGTTCTTACCATGCTTACGAAGGTACCATGAAGGGACCGTCATGCTGCTATCTTCCCTTACATCATATTTACTTTTCAGGTGGTCATCATAGCGACTTCCTGCAAGAATTCTCATGACTTTTATTAGCAATTGGCCGCCGAAATCAGATATGACTTGGTAAAGTGCAAAAAGTATCACATATGCAATGCGAAATTAACATTCGTAAAACTTCGTTTGCGAATAAAAAGGCACTTTACCACAGAAGCACGTGGTAAGCATGACAATGTAAACTAATCGTCATGAGCGATTCATGTGCACAAAAAATATGAGGGTGATCATTTTCTGCTTTACGACCTGCTTCTAAAAGAAGGTCACCTTCTTCAGTAGCTTACGATATCAGTAGGTTGTAAGGCAATTACATGCTATTGCATTTTACGTTTTCCTGACAAAATAAATTTTTATTAAAAAAATAATATATTTTTTTGTTTTAATTTATTAGAAAAATAAATAAAAATGACACCAACAATGTAATATTTAATATAAACGGATTAAATAAATTAAATATAAATTTAATATAAAAAAACAACAAAAATTAATAAAGATATAATAATGTTACAATAATGTTACAATAATGATATGATAATGTTTTCGAGGGTTTTCGAATAGCAAAGAAAGAAGTAAAGGACAAAAGTAAAGAACAAACACAAAAACTAAAATAAATTTTTGTGTTTGTCCTTTATTTCTTTCTTTGCTATTCGAAAACCCTCTAAATTTTAAATAAAGTTTGTTTGTCACCATATAAAGAAAGCGTAGCTTTTCAGCAACACTAATACTTTATTCAAAAATCTTTTTCTTTATAATTAACATAACATTGTAACGACACACTTTCTGTCGCTGATGCTGAGGCATACTCAGCCGTCGTCCAGGGGTCGTTGCAATAGAATTTTTATTTTGGAAGTCAAAGACAATGTGATGTAGTAATTCAATTATTTATTTAGGAGAATTTAAAATAAAATAAGGTTTTACAATCTAATATAATTATAATATAATGCTGGTTTGCTAATTTGATGACTACGATTATTTGGAATAATTGTGCTTCGATGATTGTTCCGATTGTTGACGAATCAACAAAAAATTAAGAACTAGGTCATGAGTTAATCGCTCACACCTGTTGCTTAATTTCTTGGTTGACGAATCAACAAAAAGTAAAAATTAGGTCATAAGTAAAGCATTCGCAACTATTGCTTATTAAGCAATTTGTGCGAATTAAGCAATAAGTTATTTTATTTATTGTATGTTTTGCAATTACGGTTGCATTTTATTTTGTATAAAAGAACAAATCAATTTAAATAAAATCAGTTGTTGAAAGTAAATCAACGTCTCACCAATCTTTTATTGTTTCCCCCCACCAGTGGTAAGGGACATAAAGATTGTTAATGAACATTCTTGTTCATTTTTGGTCCTTCGAGCCGGATATTTGAAATTTCCCCCACCAGTGGTAAGAGTTTCAAATATACCTAACAAAGAGACTTAAAGTCTAAGATTGAAGTTAATACAAACGTTCCGAGGTTTCTAACATCGGAGTGAAGTTAATACAAGCGTACCGAGGCTTTTAACATCGGAGTGAAGTTAATACAAGCGTACCGAGGCTTTTAACATCGGAGTGAAGTTAATACAAGCGTACCGAGGCTTTTAACATCGGAGTGAAGTTAATACAAGCGTACCGAGGCTTTTAACATCGGAGTGAAGTTAATACAAGCGTACCGAGGCTTTTAACATCGGAGTGAAGTTAATACAAGCGTACCGAGGCTTTCAACATCGGAGTGAAGTTTATACAAGCGTACCGAGGCTTTTAACATCGGAGTGAAGTTAATACAAGCGTACCGAGGCTTTTAACATCGGAGTGAAGTGAATGCAAACGTAGCATCGAAGTGAAACAAGCAGAAGCGTACCGAGGCACTCAACAAATCAAATCAAATACTAACAGAGGACATCATGGAGATCGAACAAGTTATCCAACATCAAAAGGACATTGAAGGTGAGATCCAGAGGATCTGGATAAATTTTAAAAAGGATTCTTCTACAAGATATTCAAAGCAGTATTTTGAGACACGTTTGGAAAATTTGCGTCAGAAATGGGACGCATTTGAAGACAACAATGATAATCTGATCAAGAATTTGAAGCCTGATCATGAATATATCACAAAAAATTACTATGGCCAGTTACAACAAAGACGGAATGAAATCGAAAATCGATTTAATAATGAATTGGAAATAATAAGGCAAATGGAGCAAAAGGAAGCTCAAGTTTCAAGGCATCAAGTTATAAGAGGGCAAGAAGAAGCTCGGTCACCAAGGAATCAAGACATAAGTATCAATGACGAAGTCGCCATCACCAGGCCATGTGATATTACGAACAAACGTTTAGCAATCTTAAGTACAAGTCTGTTGCAGATCAAAGAGACAATAGACTTAACGAAAAGTATTGAAACGTTACAGTTCAAATTGGAAAAATTGAAGAATTGTTGGGCAAAGATCTCACAATTAAACGATGAATGTCTGTTTAACAATGATGAAATAGACCAAGGAGATTTCATTCAACTGGAATCGATATACGAAGAAGTATATATCCAGTTACAAGAAGAACTGAACGTTCGCAGTCAAAACGTTGCAGAACCTAGAACAACGGTAAGTAACAATATCAAACTACCACCGTTGAATGTACCAATATTCAGCGGCAGATTTGAAGAGTGGTGTCCATTTTGGGAATTGTTCGACCGGTTAGTTCAACAAAACCATAATCTAGTGGATGTAGAAAGGATGCAGTACTTAAAAGGAAGTCTACGTGGAGAAGCCGCCAGACTTATCAATCATTTAACAATAACAGCGAACAATTATACAGCGGCAGTTGAACTATTGAAACAAAGATACAACAATCCAGCAATACTTGTGGACAATCTTATCAATAAGTTATTGTCGCTCAGAGCTATAAGAAATGAGAATGCACAGGATTTAAAAACATTAGTGGATTCTTCTAGAGAAGTGTTATATGGTATACGTAATTTAAATGTGGACACGTCAAGTTGGGATCCACTAATTATACAGATACTGCTTCCAAAATTAGATGGTGAAACCAGAAAATTATACCAACATTCAAGAGGGGCATCAACACAAATACCAAAATTGAGCAGCTTATACGAGTTTATCGAGAGCAGAGTTAGAGGATTGGAGGCAATTCGTGACACAAATCGCGAAAATAAGAATAATTTTCGACCAACAGCAGTAAATACAAAAACGCATGTAAATACAATACATACGCTATGTTTAGTGTGTAATGGTGACCACCAATTAATTCGATGTTCAAAGTTTCTGAATATGAAGGTGCCGGAACGTCGTGAAAAGATTATGAGCGCCAAATTATGTTTTAATTGCCTTCAGAGTGGGCATTTTAGTAAGTTGTGCTTGAATAAAAAAAGATGTGCAATTTGCGACAAAAAACACCATCAACTTATTCATGAACAAGTTAAGGGCAAACCAACAGTCACAAATAATATAAGTAAACAGAGGATGCCAACATTGAAGAACACCACAGAGACCGAAGTGGCAGCGTCGTACAACATCCAAAAGGAAAAAACTGTTTTACTAGCAACAGCAATGGTAATTATAAGGACTAAAAAACAAGTTAATCCGATACGAGCGCTTCTTGATCAAGGATCACAATCTTGTATAATAACAGAACAATTAGCAAGATCAATCAGAGCACCATTGACCAATTATCAAACTCATGTAAAAGGTATCAATGGACAAACAACAAGCGTTATAGCCAAATGCTCATTAGAAATTCAATCTATACATGATGAAAATAAGAGCTGTCATATCGAAGCAATAGTGTTACCAAAAATCACATCAAAAATGCCAAATGCAGAATTCACGCCAGGAAAATGGTCGCATATTGATGGATTGCAGTTAGCAGATCCTTGGTATGCTGAACCAAAGGATATACAATTGTTAATCGGGTCGGACGTATTACCAGAAGTGTTTAAAGAAGGATTAATTAAAGGGCCAGACAACTCTCCAATGGCTCAAAACACACTATTTGGATGGATATTATCAGGACCTTTAGATGTAGAGCGTACAATCACAAACAAAATAATGTTATGCTCCATGGCTTGCGAAAGCAGCGACGACTATTTAAAACGGTTTTGGGAATTAGAGGAAATTCCAAATGCAGACTTAAGAACAGTAGAAGAAAGGCGTTGTGAGCGACATTATGATTCAACTTGCACCCGCGATAAAACAGGACGATACATCGTTAGGTTACCACTAAAAAATGATCGAGAAACGTTAGGTGAATCCAGAAAGATAGCATTAAAACGGTTCTTTTCATTGAAAGAACGATTTAAGAAGAATCCAGCACTAAAGCAAGAGTATGTGAACTTTATGCGAGAGTATATCAAGCTGGGTCACATGAAGGAAGTTAATAAGAAACCAAACACAAAGGTATATTATTTGCCGCATCATGCAGTTATTAAAGAAGACAGCACGACAACAAAACTTCGAGTGATGATTGACGCGTCCGCAAAAACAACATTAGGACAATCACTGAACAGTATTATGATGACTCCAGCGCATGATAGTCTTAACTTTACAGAAACCAACTCAGAGACGGCATCAACCAAGGCAGATTCAGACATTCAAGACATGTTACCATTGGGAAACCTTGTCAGAAATAAAGAAGTAGTTCCGACAAATTCTACTGTAGGAGATCCTAGAACGCGACGACAATGGTTAGCGGCTAGGCAATCAAAATCGACAGTTCTTGCTATATTGTTGGCATATCTCACATTAGGAACTACATTATCAACACCAGCCAATAATCATACATCACCGTCCACTTACGATGTCGCTTGGTCTTGCACATAAACAACAACCTGCTGAGGCTAACAAATCTAGACCAACTCGTAATACCAACGCAGAGCCGGCATAATGTTGACGAATCAACAAAAAATTAAGAACTAGGTCATGAGTTAATCGCTCACACCTGTTGCTTAATTTCTTGGTTGACGAATCAACAAAAAGTAAAAATTAGGTCATAAGTAAAGCATTCGCAACTATTGCTTATTAAGCAATTTGTGCGAATTAAGCAATAAGTTATTTTATTTATTGTATGTTTTGCAATTACGGTTGCATTTTATTTTGTATAAAAGAACAAATAAATTTAAATAAAATCAGTTGTTGAAAGTAAATCAACGTCTCACCAATCATTTATTGTTTCCCCCCACCAGTGGTAAGGGACATAAAGATTGTTAATGAACATTCTTGTTCACGATTGTTGTTTCCACGTGCCTGAAATGTTGCTGTCAGACGACACTACTCGTGCTAATCTTGGTGTTTTGTCAGAAGACGTCGTTAACTGGAGATTAGAAGTGTTATGCTGGATTACAGCCTTGGTTAGCATTCATTAATGTTAGGACGTAACATATTACTACCCTAACTCAAACCTACAGAAAATCCTACTAGTCGAGATGTATCATGACTACCTTGGCTTGATTTACATATAAGACTACATATACAATCTACTTATCAAGACGTATGTACAACCTTGACGCTATAGTTCTACTGACTTGTTTCGCAAAGACGTATTACTACCTTTAAGAGTTTCCCAACAAGTGCCCTTGCTTGTACAATGCGCGTTTATTTATACTCAAACGACCGAAACTTTTCCTGTAGCGCATCGGTACATTTGCCGTTGGTATTTTTGATACTTGTTGTCTTTTGCTGCTGTTCGCCTGGGTGTAATTTCTGTGCTTTGTGTTTTCGTGTGTTCTTGAATTCGCCGTGCTTTGTATTTAGTTCAACCAAAGCTTTCATGCTTTGTCTTGTTTACAAACGTGTTTTTATTTTTTTTTATGTAGTGCCGGTGTGTGTGGTTTATTATTTATATTTATTTATTTATTTATATATTTATTTATTAATAAATAAATAAATATTACAAATATTAAAAATATTAATATAAATAATAAATAAGGTGAGTGTATTATTTATTTGTTTATATAAATTTTATATACCTTGCATTTTCAATGTAATCTTAGGTTTATTCATTTGGTGCAGTTAAGTGCATGCGGGGGTGGGTTTATGGTAAGTTATTTACGTTTTAAATAACAATAAAAATTAACCAGTTTTCATTGTAGATATTAACTCCACACTGATTGTATGTAGGTTGGAAATGAGTTAAAATTTCCATCCTTACAACATATAAAACACAATTGAAAAAATCGAAAACAGAATGAGAAATAATAACTAATAAAATAAATTAAAACATAAATAAATAATTAAATAATAATTATTATTAAAATAATAATTATTATTAAAATAGTAAATATTATTAAAATAATAAATAATTAAATAAACAGAGAAATAATAAATAAAGTATATCAAAAACAACATGCCAAATATATGAAGCGTAATAAAAAAAATGTTTTTTGTTAATTTAATTTTTAATTTAATTTTTAATTTACTCGGGAATGCCGAATGAAAAATCGAACGAAAAACAATAATTAATATATTATTGTTGAAAAAAAATTCACTAGATATAAAAAACAGATTTAACAAATTTAACGATTATTGAAAAACTTCACAAAATCAGTGCGCAACGAAAAACTAGACGGCCAGCATTTAAATATATACAAATACTGAGCATGACTTGAATAATTGTAAAGAAACGAATACAACAACAACAAATATGACAGAAAATTTATGTCTCTCTACCTATTTTTGCTTATACGATCGCCTCTGAATTCGCTGGTATTTTCTGATTTTAAACAACTGGACCTGCCATACACTGCTACTGCGCTCATATTCACTATTTAGTGGGCATTCGATATCCAAGTATCGTAACACTCTTTTACTTAAGTCCAGTGTAACTCTATGCGTGATCATAAAATCTATACGAAACCAGTAAGTTGTGGGTCGTTGAAGCCGCAAGAAATATCCGAATCAACGACATCTTACAGGGAAAATCATTAGTAGTGCCAAAAATAGATGTTAGCATAACTGTGCGACTCTTGAACTTATCTGGTACACCAAAGTTTATAAAAAAAAAGGGGCAATAATTGGTCAATGTCAAGAGGTTTCAGCTGTGGTTAATTGTAGTGCAAATCTTGCAGTAATGTAAAAAAAACCATTGCAGAAAAGGAGAATACAATGGTGCAAATGCTAAATTGTACTAAGGAACTCAATGCACGTCAAAAAAGAAAGGCGATGCAGGTCATACGAAGAATTTGTTAATTTTTGTACTCAAGGAAAGAAGTTTCATTGTAAAACACCAAATTTACACTTGTGATTCCAAACCAATTCGTCAGCCACCTCGAAAAGTTCTACTGGTGAAAAGAGATGAGGTAACCAGTCTGATTGCGGGTGTGTAAAAGGTAGGTGATATTAAGCCATTAGCAAGTCCATGGAGTTCGCCGGTAGTACTTTTAAAGAAGAAAGATGGAAATACACGGCTCTGCGTAGATTATCGTAAGCTGAATGATGTGCAAAGAAAGACAGCTATTCACTACCTAGAATAAACGATACTCTTGACACTTCATCTGGCGCACAATGGTTCTCAACTCTTGATTTACGGAGCGGCAATTGGCAGGTAGAACTCATAGACGAAGACAAAGAGAAGACTGCGTTTAGTGTGTGAAGGTTTGCGGCAATTCACAGTAATGCCGTTTGGCCTCTGCAATGCTCCGACCACTTTTGAACGTCTCATGGAACGCGTCTTAAAAGGACTAACTTGGACAACGTGTCTAGTCTACCTTGATGACATAATTGTAATGCAAAGATTTCGACGATCTCCTAGAAAAGTTGAAAGAAGTATTCGAACGAATACAAATTGCTGGTTTGAAGCTAAATTCAAAGAAGTGCTCACTTTTCAAACGTGAAGTTAAATATCTTGATCACAAGGTAACCACAGAAGGCGTATATACTGATAACGAAAAAATTGCAGCAGTGAAGAAGTGGTCACAACCAACAAATTTGCATGATTTACGGGTTCTGTACCTATTACTTACGATTCGTTCCTGGCTATGCGAATATTGCCAGTAGTCTACACGAATTAACTAAAAAGAACCAACCTTTTAAATGGGGTGAAGAACAAAATGAAGCTTTCAAACAGCTCAAGGAACGACTATATTCAGCAACAGTTCTGGCGTATCCAAAACCTGGGAAGACCTTATTATTGGACACAGATGCGAGTGACTAGGCGCGGTGTTGTCTCAAATAACGGATAGCGTATCACAGCAAAATCTTGTCAAAGCCGGAAAGGAACTACTGTGTAACACGAAAGGAGTTACTTACAATAATGGTATGTGTGGAGCATTTCCAAAAGTACTTATGGTATACTGCCAGGAATTTCTCCTCAAAACTGACCATAGAGCACTTACATGGTTGCTCCGGTTTAAAGAACCGGAAGTTGTCTCATAATAACACAACGCATCTAGTGTAGGTCATTTGGGCGTCACTAAAACTGGAAAAGATCAAGAGACGTTTCTATTGGTTCGGGTGCCAAGCTCCGGTTGCGGATGCTATACTGAAATGCGTTCTTTCCTTTCAAAATTTCCGAGTACTAGAAGTCGTGGTAAAATGCAACAATATAATTTTGGTGCTCCTTTTGAGCGAATTGCAATGGATATCGTTGAACCTTTCCCTACTAGTAACGCGCGAAATAAGTACATGTTAGTAGTAACTGAAGTGGTGGCCAGAAGTGTATCCAATTCCAAAACAGGAATCTAGCATGATTGCAGAAGTTTTCATAAACAAATGGGTTACGCGATTTGGTGTTTCACTGAAACTGCATTCAGACCAAGGGCGAAATTTCGAGTCAACAATTTTCAGAGAAGTTTGCACGTTACTAGGAATAAATAAAACTCGTACAACGCATCTACATCCTCAGTCAAATGGTATGGTTGAATCATTCAATCATACATTAAACGAGTACCTCAGTAAAGAACAAAAAACAGTTACACCAAAAAACAGTTTTTGGCACCGGTGTCAGATTATCCGCTGACTTGAAATTTGGAATAACGCCATCTTGCGGCAAGATGACATGTGACTACACTGGAAGTAAGCGGGCCCAATTAGATTAAATTCATCATCAGAAGACGGCTCCTACTCACCAGTGACAAAATGAAGGTCAGGTGTGATTTGAGAAGGAATTTAGAAGGTTTCCAGCAAGGAGACCTAGTGTGGTTCCATAATCCACAACGGAAGAAGGTCTTGTCTTCAAAACTACAGACCCATTGGAAAGGACCATATAAGGTAATAACGAAGATCAATGATGTTTATTGAATTTAACAGTCGGGGCATCATAGAGCTAGAATGAAAGTTGTTCAAAGAATAATAAGAATAACAATAATCATTCGTATTTATCAAACATTACTGAGATGGAAAAAGAGGTTAGGTTTTTGCGTACCGAAAATAAACATTTAAATGGTGATAAACTATTGATTGAAGAACAAATATATGATTTAAAAAAGCAACTTGAAATGGAATAAGGAAGCACAGCCGCTCTACAGGTTAAGTTAAAACATGAAAAAGATGAACTTGCAGAATGGAGAAAATTAACTCAAGATTACTGTTCCACTAATCCTTTCACATTACTTTCAAAAATTGAGATGCTATTACAAAGTAATATAATAACGGTATCAGAGAAAAACGCAAAAGTATCGGAAGTTAAATTCATTAACTCCAAATTGGTTGAATATAAAGAAAAATGCAATAATAAGATCGTTATTAAGCGTCCGTTAACCAGTTTCAAAGGGTGCAATTAGTAATTGAAACCGGTGGAAACCATTAAAGAAATTAATAATGAATTATTGAAAAAAATGAAAAGTGAAGTATTTGTCATCCTTCCAATGGAGGTACAAATGGAAAGTTCCACATGACAATTTGGAAAAAAGGCAAGTGATTTTAATAAAAAATGAAGAAACGTATCTAGCCAGGGTGGCCACCGGCAAAGGTAATAGAAATCTACCCGGAGAATGATGGTCTCATAAGAACGGTTACAGTCAAAACAGCACTTGGCGATATGAAAAGAATGGTACAAAAATTATGTCCATTAGAACAATCTACATGCGATGAAAAATACAAAATACAAGAGACGTTAATTATGTGCGAAAGCGAAGCAACGACCTTCAGCTACGTGAGGAGTTTCTTATTTTCTTAGCTTAATCTTGTTATTGGGTGTGGAATTGAATCAGTAGACGTAATTGCATCATCATGGAATATGGTAGTATACCTTAATTTAAACCCGTTTTTCGACAAGATAAAACAAGCAGATAAAATTTTAATCACAATGAGGAAAACCTGTGAAAATTTACAAACTTTTGACGGGCAGTGTAATCGTCTTTGGGACGCAATGAAATGACAAGTAAAGAATATAAACAATACGAATCAATATCTAACATATTTCCACAAAATATTAAAAGATCCAAAAGAGCACCCTTTGAATTCATTGGATCGTTTCAACATATCTTTTTCGGAACAATGACGGCATTAGATATAATAGAATCCAAACTTCAAGCAGACCAAGTTTTTTTGACAACAAATATGACAAAAATACCAGAATTTAGTATATTACCTTTAGGCTCAATGGTCGTGAATCATTCCACATAAATTCTGGACATTATGAAGTAGGCGAATGAGGTAAAGGCGAAAATTATAAAGCTGAAGGGTCTAAACTTTCATCATGTCAGTGGACACGCCTCACTTATTTTAGTTTTAGGTATAAGTATTACTGTAACTATTTATGCCATAAGGAAATATACAAGGCAACAAATATTAGTTTTTCTAAATTTTAGCCCTCGGCAGAATGCTCATGCATGTATACGTATTTTTCAGTTTATTAGAAGTCTGCTATCGTTTAAATTCTCAGAATTATGAACTAAAAAAAACATGGGTAGAAAGTACTCTGAACTAAAATAGCAAACATTGTAAGATTTTTAAATTTTTTATGACACACAAGGCACCGCATCTAATTATGATAATAAAAATATATTTGTAAAGACAATAGAAAGAAAAATCCTGAATCTTTTTTGCGACAAGAATGAAATGTATTTAAACATAATATAGTCCACTAAAATAAGCGATAGCAGACAACAGATTGTTTCAACCTTGATGATAAAATAGTTAAGTTAGTTTTGTATAAATTGAAATAAAATCAGTAATTTCAAAATACTCAGTTGATGTACTTTAATAATTTAATAGTACGCTATGCAATGTTTGTTGTGTACAGTTATAGTTCTTTCTTTATGTTTGGTGAACGATGTATAACTTCCAATCACTTCTGAGTTTAATTTGCTTATTAACTGATATATATATACTGGTCTTAAGTTTGAGACGTAATTTTGTTCGAGTGTAATTCTAGCATTAACCTAACATTACAATATACGACTCGAAAATCATTCTAAAATTAACATTTGTATTCTTTACAAACTTTAAAGATTAGAAAAATGACTTCTTTTGCATATTGAATAGTCAGAAAATCAAAAAATTTCATTATTTATTATAAAGTAAATATTAGTGCTGCTGAAAAAACTACGCTTTATTTATATAGTGACAAAAAAGCCATATTTAAAATTTAGAGGGTAGTTTATAAGCTCGTTCTAATTTGAAGCATGGCATGTGCTTTGATTAATGTCACTAATTAAATAAATAAGTGACAAAAAACCTGGAACTAGAGCACTGAAAGTTTGTGCAGTCTTGGCTACTTGTGGATAAATACGATTAGTCATTGCTTCTTATTTGACAGGCACGAGTTCTAAGCCTGGCACTTGCAGTCCAAACAAATTATATACGGACTATAAATTAAATAAAAATTAGATTATTTCCTAAGACCACTGATGATGAGTACTTGACAATACTTAAAACTGCGTTGTATGGTCAGCCAAACTTCAATAAAATTAAATAAATTTTTGTGTTTATCCTTTCTTTGCTATTCGATAACCCTCTATTATTTATTATATTTAACATATATTTTAAATTGTTAAATTTCAATCTTATTTTTTTGCC
Organism: Teleopsis dalmanni; assembly: GCF_002237135.1. NCBI lineage: Eukaryota > Metazoa > Arthropoda > Insecta > Diptera > Diopsidae > Teleopsis > Teleopsis dalmanni. The sequence continues at coordinate 102,118,029 of NC_051846.1, read as the reverse complement.
TACTAAATAATGCCTCAAAGGAATAATATGAAATTTAACAATTGAAAATGAAAATGTAATTAATTAATTAATTTTGATTTCGTTCAAATAAAATGAATTTGTTAATGAACTTTCACAGCAGATCAACAAAAAAAATATAAGTTTGAACTTATAAGTCAAGTACGGCTTTAGCCGTACTTAGCCAGTTGGCTAAAGAACACTAAACCGGAGCTTCAAATTTGACAGGGCACGGATTCAACCTATTGTACTTCCAGTCTCAAAAAATTATTTGAGTTATTAAATGCAAGAAATAATTCCAAGACCACTGATGATGGGTATTTGACAATACTCGAAACAGCTGTATATTCAGCCAAAAATTCTATTAATTAAAAGAATATAAATAGAATTCTTGGTGTAGTTCACTACTTTTCGAAACCTAACTGATATTAAATTACATCTTTAAAAACATGGTACATATGTAATACTTCTGACTTCATTATTTTTGGTACACAATATAATAGGGTGTTCCTATTAGTTTTCCTATAATATATATCATTACACGTTTCATATGTTTTACTTTCTGCTTTCTCCATTTGTATCTTAAAAGCTTTTAGCTTACTATCTCTATTTTTGACCTTTTGAATGAAACAAATATATTAGATGACTCGAAACAAATTGTCGGAAGTTTTGATGTATTAACTATATAGCCTGGACCTTGCCTTATACACCATTTGTTTCGGTGCTTGTAAAACACTATTAATGGTAAAGAATTGGCAGACAAAAGAGCCGTTAATAATCACTTGGCCAAGTTTTTCGCCGATAAACAACAGAAATTCAGCACCAATGGAATCATAAATATATACATAAATTTATTGAATTGAATGTTTAGGAAAATTTTTTTTTTGTTATAAAAAGAATCAAATACGGCGGACACTGTTTTATCAGTTAATATTAAGCTCAACAATTTCGCTATTTTTGCTGAAGGTATAAAGATTTCTGGCCAATTTTTAGTTTTAAATTAGAACTCTGCGATAATTCTTAAACCATTTAAGAATTGTATTGCTATTCAAAAGTAACAATTAGTGAAATTTAGCTCTACTAATGCCTTCTGTGTTTAATTGATAATTTCCTAGCTGCTAACCAGTGGTCTTGACACATTTATCAAGTTATTGGGATTTTTTTTTTTACTTGTATATTTCCGTTTTTTTTTCAACTATATTTTCGTTATAATGGGTTTGTATATGTTTATAAATTTTATTTCTTTCTTTCTTATGTTTACCCAAAAGCTTCAATTAAGTTTCAAGTTTAAATGTATACTTTGGCTTCTGCTAAGACGTAGCTATTTTAACGATATCTGGAATGCATAAATAAAATGCAAACTAACCTGTATTTTTTTTAACACCTTGTATTTCTAAAAAACATTGGAAATGAACCGCATATTTGCCTACAATAAACTTATATTCCTTTTCTTTCTTTTTAATAAAAATATCAAAATAAATTCGTTTTATAGCATATTATTCTTTATATTCTAGATGGGTACAAACAGGATCTTTTTTAAGTCATTCTCTTATTATAACTCTATCATGGAACTTAGAAGGTACACGTCTCTTAACAGGTGGATCAACCATTCAGTTGTGGAAAGAAAAATCTCCGGAGGAATTTGAAGAGGAAGCAAACAGTATAAAAATAAATAAAAAGATTTATATATCAACTAATTTTATTTTTAAGGTGTTAAGTTTATGATTGGTGGATATGATCGTGAAATGAAAACAGCATCAAGTGGAACCGTTGAAGATAACTCCACTTCATGGGAAAATATATGGATATGTCAAACAGCAATTCCAATATATCATTTAGCATTTAGTCCGGATGGAACATTATTTGCAACATGTGGTCGAAATGACAGACTTGTGAAAATTTGGTATGAAAACAAACAAGGTAAAATTTGTATTTGTATTACCATAAACTCGAAATGCAAATTGTTTTAATATTGATATTATAGTATTATTTCCATCAACAAATTCTGGAAAAAAAGCATTTACAAATGATTTTGACCTTAAATTTACATATGTGTACATTGCACATCCGCGTGCTGTAACTAATATAGCATGGCGTAAGACAAGCAAGTACATGCCAAAGGGATCTGTTTCAAACATGATTGTGACATCTTGTTTAGACAATATTTGCCGTATTTGGATTGAAACTGTATTACCTGATGATGGTCTTGTTAATATGACCCAATTTGATCCTTTAGCATCGCAAAACCCGAAGTTTAGAACTCATCGGCACAAACATCGTTTTATGCAGAGGCTCAAACATATGAAAACTTGTTTTCATATAAGACGGCATGCAAAAATTGGAAACTCGTCTGTAAATACTTTGGAAGATGTTTTTCATGGAACCATACCATCTCTGCCTTCGTCATGCAGCGTTCATGATTTTCATTCTTATGGATTTCATGGAACTGGAATATCGCCTGGTATGCATTTTCATTTGGCTGCATCTATTAATGCTGAAACTGATATTCCACTGGTTCCATCAATGAAGTCTACAGATCCGTCAAATCAGAATATATTTATTCTTCATTGGTTAAATAATAAAGAAATGCATTTTTCCATTCAAGCTGAAGCAATTTTGCAAGAACTAACAAAAAAAGTAATAGACGAAGAAAACGGAAATATTTCTGTTAATCACTTATCTGAACAATCTGATTTTGATATATGTTACATGAAAGCGAAACATATCAAAACGTCATCCAAATCTGTGTCAGTGGATGATGGAAATACATATGAAAATGTAATTAATAGTAAACAATCTGTTTACCAAAGTGCTCCAAGCGGTGTGCAGAGTATAAACACTATATCAAATACAACATCTCTTAATTCATTGAATAATGAACACAGTCATTTAGCTAATCCATTCCAATCAGATTCTTTGGATATGAAAATTGATTGTCTCTTAAAAGATTGGCATCAAAGCCCAGATTTATTGTTTTCTATTCATCCAGTTGACGGCAGTTATCTTATTTGGGTTATAGAATGGTTAGATGATTTTCATCCGGGTTTATTTCGGCAAGCTCAAATATCATTTTCTACCAGAATTCCTTCCGCTTTTCCACTTGGCGATTCAATGTCAATGTCAACAACAGTAAATCTATATAATACGGGTTTTCATCAATTGGTATTTAGAGAAATAGGTAATAATGTAAAAAGCAAGAATGTAGATGCAAATGATATAGAAAAAGCATCCATTAAAGAAGAAGACCATTCTATAATAGATTACAGTAAGGATAATAAAGCTGACTGTGATAAATCAAATGAAACTATTGGTGAACATCAAAATAATATACAAACAACAGCTTCACCATCGGTTTCAATGGTAACTAAACATTCAAACGGCACGCTTAATTTATGGCAACTTACTTTTGGGCTTAAAACTAAATTTACTCAGGTATTAAGTATTGGACATATTTGTCGTGCATCTGGTCATAGGTTTAGGGTAAATGATATAACTTGTCATCCAGGTTTGCCCTTATTAGTCTCAACTTCTCATCATAATTTGTCAGAGCCAGAAAAACAAAATAGTTTTGAAAATCAATTTTTGGAAAATCAGAACATGTTAACTTGTTTAGGATTTTGTTCTGAGCTCATATTATGGAGAGTTGACTCTGTTGGACCATTGTGTTACTCTGGTGGACTTAGTGAGTTGGCTAGAATTAATTCTCCCGAAATTTCTGCATTTAGTAATGTTGCATGGATTCCAACATTATTACCTAGTACTACTTTAGGTAGTTACAGTAATTCTCCATCAGCATGTTTTGTAGCTAGTGACGGAGAACATTTACGTGTATATCAAGCAGTAATTGACGCTCGAACTTTATTAGCAGAAATATCTACTTCTGAAAATGTCTTACAAAAATCAAATTCATTGGCTTCACTTTATTCCAATGCATCATCAACAATTAAAATGCAAAAATCGAAATTGCATGATAAAATTAAAGTAGTCTCTCAGCAATCTACATCTCGACCTGGTTGTATTATTCAATTAGATCCAATTTCGGATGCAAAGCACGATTGGCAAAACACACAATTTCTACATGTTTTTCAAGAGCAATTAATAACAGGAGGAAAATCTGTAACGAAATACTTAAACAATAGTCAGGGTCTTCTAGAAGCAGATTTGGATGCTATTGTAGATTTACATGAAAATAATGAGTTTGAAGAACCATTTTTTATTGTTATTATTGAAAAAACGATTAAGGGGAGTACAATTCATGTATGGCAAATTACAATATCTTCAAAATTAGAATCTTCGTTTTTATCTGAATCAGCTTTGTATGTACCTGATAGTAATTTAACACAAGAACTTGAAGATAGCGAATTAGGTTTCCGCAGAACGTCATCAGCTAATGCAGCATTTGGATTTCGGCCTTTTACTCATTCTGAAGTTCACATATCAATAAATACAAAAAAAGTTTGTACGCAAGACCTTCCTTTGCCTGAAGGAGTTGACGTAATTCATGCTTCTCCAGCGGCTGGCCATTTAAGCTCTTCTTCCATATATCCAGCATGTTATGCGCCTTACATAATTGTAACAGCCTGTTCAGACTCAGTTTCTCGATTTTGGAAATGTGAGCCTGTAGCAGATACAGATATAAATGACACAAATTTATTTATATGGTCAGAATGGAAAATGATAAGTAAACAACAAAGTTCAGCTATAGAAATTTCTGGTCAACCATTAAATATAAGTGTTGCATACTCGGGTCGAATAGCTTGTGCTTATAAATATGGAAAAAGCTTCACACGACCCCTAGGAGGGGATTCTGATTCTAGGTACATAAATTTATGTGTTGCAATTTACGAATGTGAGAGTTCAGGCGGAAGTGAATGGGTGCTTGAAGACACCATATACTTAAAAAATATAAACTTACCTCGAATTAATATTGATTATGGAATTGATTTGAGTTACCTCTATGATAATCGTTTGATTAAAAAACGTCATAGATTAAATCAAGTTTTACACACATTAACTCATGATGATACCAGGGTAGCAAATAGTGAGGATACCACATCCGAATCATCTATTAAATCACCCACAGGTCTTTTAGCTGTACCAAGCTTCAGCACATTGCAATCATTAAAAAAAAATATTGCAGAAAATGGAAATACTTGTCCTCTTACACAAAAACATTTAGTTCAACTTGATTGGGTTTCGAAAGAAGATGGTTCACATATTTTGACGGTTGCAGTCGGAAGTAAAATATTATTGTATACTCCTGTTTCATCCGATATCGCACAAGCAAATATAAAGGCCATGAAAGAATCGAGGTCAGTTAATCGTCCTATTTTGCGGAAAGCAAGCTCACTAGCACAACCAAAATTTAATGAAATTCGTTGGATGAAACTGCGGCAAATTGATTTACAAACAGCTGATGGTCTTCCCCCGCTACCTATGCAAATATCATGGGTACGTGATGGAATTTTAGTTGTGGCTATGGATTCAGAAATGCATGTTTATTCGCAGTGGAAACCACGAAATGCCAAAATAAATACTACTAACGATACTGTAGATAGTAGAAATATATGCGACGATGACTTAAGGTCATTAGTTTCAGATTCTACTCATATACGGATTAAAACTCCATCTACCATAGCTTTAATAAATAAAGCTAGTACTACGAACTTGAAATTGCTTTCTGGTGATAAAAAGAAAAAGTTTGGTAACACCAGTTTTGGTAATATAGTCTGTAGTTCTGATAACATACCAAGCGAAGATTATATGACCGACTTTGGGCTTTTCCAAGCATCTAGAATTGCTTGCCCAGTGTTGCCACAATATCATCCTAAACAGTTAATGGAACTTTTAAATTGTGGAAAAATCAGATGGGTGAAAGCTATTTTAGCTCATCTTGTTCGGTGTATGAGTGGAACAAATAATGATAAAATGGAATCTGAACGTCAGGTAAATATCTGTTTCAATACAAAATCTTTTTTAAATATTTGATTTTTTCAGCGGTCTTGGTCCAGAACTCGAACATTATCTATAAGTTATGCCAGTGATGGAAGTTTGCAAACTGAACATAGAAACTCAACTACGCAGGTAAACTTCAATATATGAAGGTTTTGCATATTCTGATTCTGTTCTCTGCATTTACATATATTATTTACATAAATTTATTTTTTAACAATATATATTTAACAAAATACTGATTTCAAATTTGCAACTATTTTAAAAAATTGTCTGATATCATATTTATATTAAAAATCAATTTACACTTTTCCTACCCTTAAAATTTTGATCTTCTGGCAACGTATGGTTAATAAAATATATATTTGAACTTTAAAATAAAACCAAAAAAATAATTAAATTTGCCTTATATTAATTAATTAATTTAAAAGTAAAATTATTATTTGCATTTCATTTTTCACATAAAAATAAGTATTATATTTAAAACGAAAAACCAAAACCATTCTTCAATGCGGGAACGGATTTATTGGGGCCAGTGTAGATTCATTACAAAATTCGTCTACATTGCGGTATTTTGCTGTTTTTTACCCATGCTATTTATCTTGAGATCGTTAGTAACTTGACAACCAATGCGCTTATAGGTGCTATTCACAGATTCATATCAAGGCGAGGCAGGTGTGCGAATATATATCTCTATTGCGACAATGCCACGAACTTTGTTGGGTCCTACAAACAATTAGCAGAACTCAAGTCTTCCACATATAGTCTAACCTCTCAGACTCAAGTTATTTGATTTTGTGCTGATAAGGGAATGACATTTCATTTTATCCCGCCTCGTGCACCGCTCTTTGGTGGCATATAGGAAGCAGCTAGCAAATCAACAAGGTATCACCTTAAGCAGGGTATTTAATTGCTGACTGAGAAGTAGCAAAAGCAAACAAAATTTAACTATTGGTTAACTATTGTGCAGTCAATTTTTGTGAAACGACTAATTGCTATGGCTATAACTACGAAAATGAAAAAAGCAAAATTCACAAGCAACAGCAAAAAAGCAAAATAGTTTCATTAACTATGCTTACGATTGTGGACGTCATAGCCGAAACCGACAGCAATAGTCAAATTTACATATTTACAGTCAAAACAACTGCGTGAAAGCAATAGTGAAGAGAAGAGGCTCTGGCGGTCGAGTACGTGGAGATATAACCATGCCAACATCTTGCTGTAGTAGGAAATGACTGCAGCAAAACCGGTGAATGTGGCAAGTTTGGAGGCGGCATGTCCAATAAATATGCGTCGAAGGTAGCAGCCCTACCATCAAACATTGAGAATTAAAGGCTGATACTTTATGATTTTTGAGAACAACTCTTATCAATAACAATACAACAAGAGAAATAAATCGGCAGAACTATTTGATGACGAACACTGGCTTACACACACAGACTCGATTTGCTCAGTGGAACGTGAGGACTCTGTACCAATCAGGAAATTTAGCGCAGTTAACAACTGAGTGCAAAAAGCTATATATCTGTGTAATGGGAAAAAGTGAGAAGAGGTGGAACACCTCCGGCGAGAAGCGTACTGCAAATGGTTTCTGGTGGTATATTCTGGCATGAGTAATTTGGAAGGCCCACATGTTAACGACGTTGGCAATTATTTTAGTCGTAAAATAAGACCAGCTTTACTTAAATGGCATGCAATATCTGAAAGAATCAGAACAGGGCGACTAAATTCAAAAAATCGCAAAATAACAATTGTCCAATACTATGCTTTAACAGAAGAAAGTAAATTCAAAGCCTAAGAACAATTTTACAGTTTGTTAGATAGAATGCTTACACAAATCAACCGCAACAATCTGGTAATATTGATGGGTGCTTTAATACACATATAGGAGCCGTTAGTACGGGAAATGAACATGTGATCGGAAAACATGGGATTAGAGAGAAAAACGAGAATGGCGAATTCCTAAGAGAAACATGCTCCAATCATGGACTTATGATTGGCGGTTCTTTTTTCCTTCAAAAAAACATATATAAAATAACGTGGACTGTGCCTAATCCGGCACTGAGAAGTCAAACATTTCAAATAGATCATATATGTGTCAGTAAGCGATGGATTAACACTGTACTCGATGTCAGAAATAAATACAGTGCGGAAGTAGATAGTGATCACTACCCTGTTGTAGCAGAAATGATACAAAAAATCACATCGGTAGCTCGTAAGAATATGTCTGACAGTAAAAGATTTCAGTTCCATAAACTTCAGAAGTGTAATATTAAGATGGACTTCTCTTAATCAATACGCACTAGATTTGAACATCGTCCTAGAATAAGCAATTTAGAAGCAGCTACTGAGTTGCTAGAAAAAGAAACGAGAAATTATGAATGACTAAGCGCATTATTCTGACAATTAGTTCAAACCAGAAAGACAAAAAAAAAGTTGCTATTGTGTAAAGAAAACTTAAAAAGTGCTTTGGCACTGCGAAGAGAGATCGCAATACTTACTAAACAAATAAAAAGACAAGCAAGAGCAGATAAAAAGGCGTTCGATGACAAATTGGCTGTCGAAGAGGAAGCAACAGCTTTTAAAGGCGACCTACGAGAAGTATTTAATATCACCAGAAAACTATCTAACGACAACAACAATCGAACTGTGCTTTTAAAAGATAGCAATGAAAACTCTATAAGTATGGAGGAGGAACAATTATAGATGTGACGCGACAATTTTAACAAGACTTTCAATGTGTGAACAACTAATAACGATATGCTCCAAATTAGTCAACCAAGGCGACCATTACGCAATATATGTAATGAACCTCCAACCAACCAAGAAATGGTAAATCCTCTGGCGTCGACAATATTCCAGCTGAATGTTAGAAAGCCGATGTCGATTGCACAACTGACATGCTATATCCTCTCTTTCGAAATATTTGGAACAATGAAGAAATCCCTTCAGAGTAGAAAGAATTGATAAATGTAAAAATTCCAAAAAAGGGTAAGTTCTCTGACTGCAACAACTGGAGAGGAATAGCACTAGTCCCAGCTGTGAGCAAGGTTTTTAACAAAGTAATGCTAAATCACATTGTAGATCTTATCACTGCACAACTTCGCAAACAGCAATCGGGTTTTCGGCCAAATCGCTCATGCATTGATGCAGTATTCTTCGACTACGAGAAAGCTTTTGATTCTATCAAAAGAGACTGCATATGGTTAGCCTTAAGAAGAAGAGGAGTGTCACAAAAAATTATAAGCATTACAAGAAAAGCTTCGAACGGAAGCTTTTAAGTTAAGTGAGTCCTTTGACTCCTTCAATGGTGTCAAACAAGGTTGCATCCTATCACCATTGCTATGAATTGTAGTATTAGACTGGGTACTGGAATATTTAACACGCAAAATAGAGGCATCAATTGGAGGCTTAACTCTACTTTGAAGATCTAGAATACGCATATGACATTGTCCTGTTCTCGCGTAATCACCAACATATGCAGTCAAAACTGACCCAGTTGCATAACGAATCCTCAAAAAGCCAAATATAATCAAAATTGAATCAATGCGCATAAAATCCAATAATACAGCCAGCTTCACAATTGATAGCGAAGATGTGAATGATGTAGACGGAAGCGCAAAACAGGACATAAGCAATCGAATACAAAAAGCAAAAGGAGCTTTCGCGTGCACACAACATTCGCACAAACATAAAAATAAAATTTTTTTATGCATGCGTTAAATCTGTCATTATATGGATTATAGACTTGGCTTGTAACGAAGGAGACTAAAAAGACACTTCAAACTTTAATCAACCGCTGCTTACTAAACATAATAAAGATATGGTGCCCCAAATCGATGTCAAATGAAGAACTCTGGAGGCAAACTAACCAAACGTCTATGAATGTTGATATTCAATAGGAAAAATATGGGTGGATAGGCCATACCTTGTGTAAGTCTTATGACGATATTCTGCACGCAGCGCTAACATGGAATCACCAGGGAACCCGGCCAACGACAACATGGCCATATTCCTAATGGAATATGGAATAAAAATAAAAAATAAGCGAATGTGTATACATTTCTTCTTTTTGTTTTTGTTTGACTTATTGTACACTTGCTTATGCGAGGGTCCGAATTTTTTAAGCAAATTTAGAAAGATGGTTGGTTTTGCGCATTAAATAAAGGTATGCAAATTTGTAAGCAGTGTAACATATGTGTGTACAATTTGTATGCAAATAATATTATTTGTTTTGCTCATAAGGTTTGTCTTCATTTGTTTTTAACCGAAAATGTACATTTTGTTATGTTTGGGTGATTATGCAGTTGATTTGGGAGACTGTTGTCGAACTGTTGTACCGTTATAAATGGAAAACTGAAGCTGAAAACGTTGAAAAGTGCACTATGGTTATCATAAAAGAAGATAACATGCCCTCTATGGAATGGCCACTGGTGCGAATTGTAAACACAAACAACGGTATTTGGAAGCAGCCGATACATCCCTGGCAACGTTTCAACTTGAAAGTACTATGGCTTCAAACTGTAGCACTAAATGATTAAGTATTTGCGACGAGAAAACCTGTTAAGCTAAACGCAGTATACAACAAATAGCATTCGCGAATACTATTACAAGACACTAGGTTAATGACATTACCTCCAAGGTGTGTACTTAAGCGCACCACTACATTATTATGTGTTGGTTATGCGTTGACTACTCGCTTAAAATACTCTCATGTGAACATCTATTCGAGCCCAATGAATAAGACAATACATCAGCAACAATCACTAAATAGGGAAAACATCACTATTCCCATGCTTGGTGATGTCTTGAGCTGAAGGCGGTATTAAAAACATTTAAACTACAAGAAGAAGCCTAAAGCTAACATACGATTAGCATCATTTTACCATTTGGGCCGAGTATATTAGTACTATGTAGTATCATAGGTCGGTACGTGCGCAAACTAAAGAATCAAAACCAAGTCGCAAACAACGATCCACTTCCATGCTGTCGATTACACCAAAAATCAATATCCAAATTCGAAGTTGACGTAGAAGCAGATTTGACCAAGGTCAACGGAAGGGAGGATATTGAGTTTTATATTATATGTATGTACAAGGGTGGCATCACTGCAGCGGCAGTATGCCAATGGAGTGAAATGACATGGCAGTAGTTGACAGGAGTATTAAAAGTGAAGTAGAAAGGGGAAATTTATCGGTTGCAACTAACAAGGTCTTTGGAATTTTACTGTAGTTACATTTTTTTAAACATATCTATTAATTATTTATTGATATAAACTAACATAAACTTTACAAGTATGTAGTATCAATTATTAGAACATAAGTTTGTTGCTAATAATTGTATGAGTTTATATATCAGAAATAAATACATATATATTATATTTTACATATATATTTTACATATATATTTTACATATATATTATATTTTATATATTTTCTTTGGGATTATTTGTGTTATATATTTCTAGCAATGTTACTGGTTCGTACAAATAATATTAATATGATCATCTTCACAGACCACTTTGTCGTTCTTTGTGAGTTGTAGCAATAGGCGTACCACTGTGATAATTCTGGCATTCCTCCAGGTGCAATATGAGTTGGCACATAACATAAGTGATGACACATTTAAATCACCAAATTTGTAAGACAACTTGGTATATGACAAAACACATACAGCTTGCTAATTTAACTGCATTAAGCAGGCATAATGTGAGCTCAGATAATAGGATTCCCACGAGTGCCTTTAACCTTGAATTGGACTCAATGACTATTTGATAATTAATCATAGGAATTAAGACATCACTTAATAAGTCGTGTGACTAACTAAGAAAAGCAAATGTCTGCCAAAAATCGATACTCATTAATATAATCTCCTTCAAGGGCAATACAATCATTCCAACGCTTCTCTAACTTCTCGATGCCTTGCTTGTAGAAGGATTTGTCTTTTACCTCAAAATAGACTTCAGTTTCAGCAATTGCTTCTTCGCTAAGGGCCAGATCTGGACTATACGGTGGATAAGGAAGTAATTCAAAGTATAATTTGTGCAATTTTGACATCATTTTCATTAACTTGTGACTTGATGCATTGTCTTGGTGAAACAAAATTTTTTTCTTCGTCATATGCAGTCTTTTTTTCACAATTTCTGCTTTCAAACGATCCAGTAGTGATGTGTAGTAGTTACTATTAATGGTTTTTCTCTTTTCGAGATAGTCAATTAAGATTATACCATGTGCATCCCAAAATACTGAAGCCATTACCTTCCCAGCTGACTATTGTGCCTTTGGACGCTTTGGACGGCAGCAGTCCACTCAGATGATGATCGTTTAGATTTCGGAGTGAAATAATGGATCAATGTTTCATACATTGTCACATATCGACGCAAAAAATCTGATTTATTACGTGTAATCATGGCCAAACTCTGCTCTGAATCATCAACACGTTGTTGTTTTTGATCGATTGTGAGTCAAAGCGGCACCCGCTTTAAAAAGAGGTTTCTCAAGTTCAAATGTTCATGCATAATTGTCTCAGCTATCCCACGCAATTTCAATTTACGATTAGATATAACCAATTTCTGGAATTTTTTGATGTTTTCTAGAGTAACCACCTCAATTGGACGACCAAAACGTTCACCATCATCGGTGTCTGTACGATCTCATTTAAATTCAGCGAACCAATAACAAATGGCTCTTTTCGATGAAGGAGAGTCCGGATAACACTTTTGAAGCCATTACTGAGCTTGAAGCCATTGCTGAAGCAACGATAAATTAACACACGAAATTGTTTTGAATCTATTGTTTTGAAAATAACAAAAGTAGCTTCACTTAAATAACTGTCACTTTTTGTCTGACTAATCGAAATATCATGAAATTTTACGCATAGTCTTTTAAAGGTTGGTACTTCATAAACGTCATATGGATTTAACAATGGCAGCGCCATCTGTGTGTCAGTCACACGACTTATGGAGTGATGTGTTAGCGTAATGCTAAGATTTTTGTATAAAATTCATTTTGTATAAAAATCAAAATTCATACAAGTGTCTTCTTTGGTTAAAGTGCCAAAGAAACATTGAACAAATTGGTTTATGTGACGAATTTCGCTACAACTGTATGAAAATGTAAATATCTTAAACTAATAAATAAACTAATAAGCGTATGATCCCCATTCTTTGGTTAATATTGTGTTTTTGAACTGTGTAATAAATGTACATGGTATAAATAAGAAAAAAATATTTTTTTTTAACGATAAACTTTCAATTAATGAAATTGTGACAAAGTTTCACACACGCTAGTAAGCCAAATGTCTTCAACTTTTCGAATTTCTATGGAAAACACAGTTTGAAAAGAAATAAATACAATCATAGCAATTCTCAATACTCCCAGGAAACAAGTTTTCATATTCCCACGCTATATTCCCAAGAACACAACTCCCTTATTCTAAATTGCTTGGGATACATCAGTTTTAGGAACAACAAGTTTAACATTTGTTTTGTTAAATTTTGGCAACCATGACACTTTTTAATGACGAAAAGTGCGAAAATGAGCAAACCAAAGAATAGAATTGCGTATCATATCTGTTCAAAAAGTACCCGGATTTTGTAAATAAAACACAAATTTAAATTTTATTTCAAATTTATTTTATCTTCTTTAAAATATGCTCCTTTTGAAGCGATACACATATGTCAACGCTTAACCCAATCTTCCACACTTCGTAGGCCCGTGAAGGTATGACTTTTAGTTCCTTCAGCAAATACTCTTTTACCGATTCAATCGACTTAAAACGCTTACCACGAAGGGGCAATTTGAGTTTCGGGAACAGGAAAAAGACGTACGGCGCCAGATCTGGCGAATATGGTGCCTGAGCGATGACAATGGTGCCGTGTTTGGTCAAAAAATCGCATACAAAAAGAGCCGTGTGCGATGAAGCATTGTCGTGGTGAAGAATCCAATTGTTGGCTTTCCATAAATCTGGTCTTTTCTTACGGATGGACGCACGCAAATGCCGCATAACGCCGAGGTAATATTCTTTATTGATGGTATGATCCTCTGGCAAAAATTCGTAATGAACAACACCGCGGTAGTCGAAAACAACAGTGAGCATAACTTTAATTTTCGAGCGACTTTTGCGCGGTTTTTCGAGTTTTGGCTCGTTTTCGAAGCGCCATTCGCTCCATTGTTGACTGGTTTCGACGTCATACTCATAAACCCATGTCTAATCACCTGTTATGATGCGTTTCATGAATGTAGAGTCGTTTCCATGCTCAAAAATCATTTCTTCACACACGTTCTTTCGGTATTCTTTTGCAAAAATCAAGGTGTTTCGGTACAAGTTGAGCTGCAACGCGTCTCATGCGCAATATATCATGTAGATCAATAAATCATGTAGATCAATATATCATGTAGATCATACGACGATCTTCCAGCACAATTTTCTTGATTTTTGTCACGTTTTCTTAGGTATTTGATGTTGATGGACGTCCAGAATGAGGCAAATCTCCCCATATGGTACTCAAATTTGTACCATATGTTGAAAAAGGGTGTACCAACATAACAAAAAAATTTTTGAAAAAGGTCTATTACTTAAGGAGTAGTTAACAAAAACCGCGTACTTTTTGTGTATTTTTTGAGTAGTAATTTAAATTATCAATGTTTTAACTAAAATTTGAGTTAAAAGTTTTACTTGCAAAAGTTTATTTTATCTTATTCTAGGAATCGCATTCATTTCAAAATTTATGTTTATTTCATTATCTATTGTTTTAAATAGCAATAGTTAATGATTTAATTTGTGGGAAAAAACCCTAGTGAATAAAATAAAAATTGAAATACATTAAATTTATTATAATACTTTTATTAAAATAATAATTTTAATAAAATATATTGAATAAAAATTTAGTTATATTAAATTTATTGTAATAATTTTATTAAAACAAATTCGATAAACTAATCAACCCGTGTGGATAAAATAAAAAAAAAAATTTAAATATATTAAATTTATTATAATAATTTTATTATAATAATAATTTTATTATAATAATAATTTTATTAAAATATATTCAAAAATCTGATCATTTGCAGTTTCTTTCATTTTAAATTAAACTATTTTTAATAATTTTTTAACTTGTCTTCCAAACAATTTGTTCGGGAAAGAATTTGTGCAAAATTGGGAAAAAACTTCCATTCCCATGCGGATCAAAATAGCAAAATTGGAGACAGGGAACAAAACTCTCATCCCAAATTATTCAGAATAGCAAACTTGGGAATAGGGAACAAACTCCCATTCCCATGCGATTCAGAATAGGAGTGAATATCTTAAACACTGTTTACTTACGAAACTACCTAAAGTGAGCGAGCCTATAAGTCTATTGGTTTGTCTGCTTATTCTTCAAAAACATTCAAAGAACTACATCGATGTATGCGTTCTCGAACTCCTATACAGCCATATCAAGCTGACAATTTTTTAATGAATAATAAAGAAATTTTTCTTATTTAAATTAAAAATTGGAATAATTTAGTGTAAATGAATTAATAATTGATTGTATGTAATTAATTAATTTCAGTGGAGCTCTCAACTTAGCAGAGGATAAATGTTATGGGAATTTAAATTAACTTTAACAACTCTTTCTCTTTATTTAATAAAATTAATCATAAAACTATTCGTGTCGTATAATTTTCTATTAAATATATCGGATTAGGGTATCTAGTTGTTTAAAGTGCTTTAAATGCTTAAATTCTCCAATAAGTTCAGTGTTATTACTGACAATATTCGTTGTCACATGATATACCATATTAGAAATGAATGTATCCACCGTTTCTATGAGTTTGACATTACGAATATATACAATAAAAAGCTTACAGGACCTGCTAACCATTTAAGCTGAAAATCATGCAATTATACCATATACAGTATTTTCCGTTTAAAAAAAATTGGACGTTTTTAACAAATAATATATTCCATGTGATTTACTTATTTTAAACCATACAATTATATAGTAGAATAAAAACTGTAATGATATGTAATTATTGTTAAGATTGAAAAACTAATTGTTTGTCTCTAAAAAATAAGAAAGGTTTCATATAGTAATTATCGTGAGTACACTTCCCGCTGCAGAGGTTTTCTACAGAATCTAAGTTTTAGTTTTTGGCTGATAATAGTGTACTTTTAAAACATTTATTTTAATTGCTTTCGTGTCTCAATGATTTCATTTTGTATTTTAAAGTGTTTCCCCGGCAGAAATACATCGTCAACGTAGGGCTGCTGTTGTTGTTGTTGTTGTTGTAACCCGCCGGGACCTGAAAGCAGATGAAATGAAAGGATTACAAGACAATTACATGGGATAAGGAATGGAAAAGGTGGGAGTGAGTGTTGGGATGAGGGAAAGGGGAGGGGTAGGAGTAATTTGAAACTAACCAGGATCCAGTCGAAGAAACCTAGCCACTTCAAGGAGACGAGTCCAAAGGTCGATTGGACTTAAATTGGTGTGTGCGTTGGGGCAAGAAAACAGATGGGCGACGTCCTAGGGCGTGGAGCTGCAGTTTGGGCACACATTAGGAATGGACGTGTTAATAGGTGACAAGTAACTGTTAAGCACATGGCTATATCCTGATCTCAATTGACATAGGACAGTTCTTGCCGTACGAGGAAGATTACGTTCATCCTGAGAAATGTTAGGCGGAGGCCTATTGAGGACATTGTTGGGAGCCAACCTAGGTCTCGAAGAAGATACTGCATCGGTGTGGAGTGCCGTAAGTCCACGTTTCTATTCGACCTCACTGATGTAGGCTCCATTGCAATATTGGTCGATATTGAAGTTGGTAAGTGATCGACGGATGCAACGTGGAGGGAGGGCTCTACTAGCCATGACGCCATTAGGATGACCATCTGTCTGGCACGCGAGTAAGAATTGTTTGGACAGCAGTTGATTGTGCTCTTTTACAAGAAGCAACTTTGCTTCCGCATGAAGATGGTCAACATGCGACATACGATGGCAGCCAGTTGCAATTCGCAATGCTGTGTTTTGACAGGTTTGGATATTATTCCATTGCGTCTCCCAGAGTTGCGGGATCCATACTGGAGCTGCATAGGCCGCAATAGGACGACCTATT
The DNA here is from genome assembly GCF_002237135.1 of Teleopsis dalmanni. Lineage (NCBI taxonomy): Eukaryota > Metazoa > Arthropoda > Insecta > Diptera > Diopsidae > Teleopsis > Teleopsis dalmanni. The sequence continues at coordinate 102,100,980 of NC_051846.1, read as the reverse complement.
GCTTTGTATGTGCTCAGCAGGGTTTCTTTGTCCTTACCCCAAGAGCACCCGGCGAGAGCTTTTAATACATTATTGCGAGAATTTAATCGGCTGCACAAGGATGAAGCATGTGTGGAAAAGGTCAACATACTGTCGAGAACGACACCCAGGATTTTAGGTTTGGTGCTTGTAGGGATTCTGAATTCACCGATATTAATGGGCAGAGTCATAGAAACCTCTTTAGTCCAGGAAGTAAAGAGGGTAGCGGAAGATTTGCTTGGAGATAGGTGAAGATTTCTATCAGCCAAGAAAGATACTATATTAGGAAGGTATGTATTTAATTTATTACACAATATAGAAGGGTCCTGGCCTGTCGCAAAGATTGTGCAATCGTCAGCATACGTTATAACTCTGACTCTCTCAGGAGGGTCCCGGAGCTTAGACATGTATAGGTTGAAAAGGATCGGTGAAAGAACGCTGCCTTGGGGCACACCTTGTTTTAATTTTCTGGCTTTCGACATCTTATCTCTAAAATCAACAAAAGATGATCTGTCAATGAGGTAATTGCAGAGCCATCGTTTAATGATATCAGGGATAGATGTTTCAGCCAGATCATTTAGCAAGGTGGAATGGGAGACTGTGTCAAATGCTTTCGCAAGATCTAGACCTAACAGCGCCGTGCGTTCGCACGGACGACTTTGATTTAGTCCATTGGTGGTTTGAGAAGTGATCTCACAAAGAGCAGAGGTGGTACTATGATGTTTTCTAAATCCATGCTGGTGGGGAGCTAGGTGAATATAAGGAGAAATCTGTTTTAGGACTAACGACTCCAGAACTTTGGCTACTGGAGACAGGAGCGAGATTGGTCTATATGATTCACCTAGGCCAGCCGGTTTGCCCGGCTTCAGCAATAGGATAATTCTACCAGTCTTCCATATATTAGGGATGATGTGAGAACAGATGGAAGTGTTCAAAATATGAGTCAGAACTGAAAGACCAATGGGCCCGAGGTGCTTGTGCATGAGCATTGAAATGCCATCAGGCCCAAGCGCTTTCGAGGCTTTGGCTTGTCTGATCACGTTATTTACATCATCCGGGGAAAACAGCGTGGTGTCGCCGGAATGTGGTTTCCGAAAAGCGCGAGTTTGTCTGCGAATAGCATGGGAAGCAGAGGCATTGGGCACGAAAAGCTGACAAAATTGTTGTGCGCAATGCTTGTTATCTGGGAAGGTGATCCCATTTGTTATATCTGTATAATTTAGATATTTATTTATTCAAAAAACTCCAAGTTATTATTATTTCACAAGTTCAAAATAACTGACAGAATTAAAATGTTAATTCTACTTTATCTGTCAACTGTCATCTTGGCAGAGTTGCCAACACCTCCCCTTTTGAGATTAAATCTCCAATGCGGTAATTCTAGGGTCTATAACGGTCAATAGGATGTCTAGTACGCCTTGGTCGGGTATACGGAACAACTGCCTCATTGTGCTTCTCAGTTTGAGGGATTGCAATCTCAGTTACTTTGTTGAAAGATTGATCTGGAGTCGAAACCATGTTGTTGTTAGTTATTTCGACCACATCTTTAGGTGTTGTTTCGTAGAGGCCAAATGCATCAACTAAACACTTTTCGTTGGCGATATCTTCGGAAGTACATATTTCTAAAGATAACTCATTTTCTTGATCTTTACGGTCACGAATTTGATTGGCATGTGCACGAATAAGTTTGCCATTTTGTAAGCGAACATTATAAATGACGTTACCTATGCGTTCGATTATTTTACCTTTTGTCCATTCAAAGTGTTTGTTTTTGAATATGTTGACATAAACGAGCTCTTGTTTTTCGTAAAACTTTGGCTTTGCACCATGCCTTTTGTCAAATTGCGCTTTCATTTTGAGTTGTGTATCGCACTTGTTTTTAAACTTGACATTTGGGTCTGACACCAGCGTTGGTTTAATCAAGTCAAGTTTAATACGGATTTTTCTTTTTAGTAAAACTTCAGCTGGCGATTTACTGTCCTCATTTTGCTTATTCGGAGTTGATCGGTAAACTTGTAGAAATGTTTGAAGATTTTCAGCAGTTACCCCCTTCCCATTTAACTTTTTGAGTGCTCGCTTTAAAGTATCCACAAACCTTTCGGCTTGTCCATTTGACATGGGATAGTACGGACTGCTTCGTATATGACTAATGCCGTTTTCCGCTAAAAACTGTTGAAATTGGTGACTCACAAATTGAGTACCATTGTCTGAAACTATTGTCTTCGGTAACCCAAATCTAGCGAAAATTTCTTTCAAGCTGGAAATTGTTTGAGTTGCTGTTATAGATTTTGTTTGTATAATTTCTGGCCATTTTGAAAACGCATCGATTACGACCAAATAGTAGTATGAATCTATTGGTCCTGCATAATCAATATGGAGCCGTTCCCAAGAATCAGAAGGTTTTGGCCAAGGATGTAAAGTTGTTTTTGTGGGCATTTTAGCTGCTGCGGCACAATTTGAACAACTTTTCACCATTGCTTCAATATCGTGATCGATATTTGACCAATAAACGTAGTTCCGCGCTATGGCTTTAGTACGACCTATGCCTTGATGACCTCGGTGAATTTCTTTAAGAATGCGCTTTCGGAAAATTTGAGGTATAATAATGCGTTGTCCGAACATTAAACATCCGTCAACTATACATATGTCGTTTTTTCGGTTAAAGTAAGCTTTTAACTCACTGTTGTTGCAGTTTGATGGCCATCCTTTAGTTACATATTCGAGAATTTTAGCTAAAACCTTGTCCTTAGCTGTTTCGTAAGTAATCATTTTGCTGGTAAGCGGCAGCTTATCAAGTGAGTTATGTAAAATTTGTTTACTTTCAATTTCAAACTCTACTGCAGCGATGACATAGTCTTCTGAAGGATTGATTGTGTTATGTATGAGTCGTGATAAAACGTCTGCATACCCAAAACTGTTAGTTGAAATAAACTTTAATTCGAAGTCGTATGCAATCAGTTTAATTGCCCAACGTTGAAGTCTATTTGCTTGATGCACCTTAATTCCCATCCTCGTCGCCACTGTTATATCTGTATAATTTAGATATTTATTTATTCAAAAAACTCCAAGTTATTATTATTTCACAAGTTCAAAATAACTGACAGAATTAAAATGTTAATTCTACTTTATCTGTCAACTGTCATCTTGGCAGAGTTGCCAACACCATTAAAAGTTATCGCTTTATTATTAGGACGTGAAGGATTAGATAATGCTTTAATGGTAGTCCACAATTTACCATTTTGAGAGTCGCAGTTATCTAAATGTTCCTTCCATTTATTAAGGCGATGTTCGTCTACCAATTTACGGATGTTACTGTTCAGAATAGCTATGCGTGGATTAGCTGGGTCTAGTCTACGAAGATTATCGCGTTCTTCGGCAAGGGGCACAGCGTCACTAGGAAAATTTGGCCTTATTATTTTGATCCTACCTGCAGGAACGGCTGTGGCAGCGGATTTGATAATAATGCTGCGGAATTGTATCTCTGCCTTGTTTAAATCAGAGGACAGAGTAATATTACCGAAGTCGCGTTCTGAGATATCTTTGAATAGGGCCCAGTTCGCTTTTTTGAAATTTCTGAAGGTTTTCTTGTCAGCTTCGCAATAAACCTCGAACGATGGTATTGATGGTACAATGGGAGTGTGGTCTGAGCTTAAAGCTATTTCCGCACTCCAATTCGAGGCAGCGAGCAGCCTAGGGCTGGCAAGGCTGACATCAGGAGAGCTAGAGCAAGTTGGCGTTACCCTTGTTGCTGAATCACCCAATACAAAACGTGAGTCCCCTTCGAAAAAATGAGAAATATTAGGGGAGTGCTGCGGTGGGCAGCTAGAGTTGGGTGGCAGGTATATGTTGACGACTTCTATAAATTTAGAAGACCTGCCAATGAAAATTTTCAACCCTATTACCTCTAAATATTCGTCATTCGACGAGGATAACATTAGCTCACTGTGTAATAATGAATCTCTCAACATAAAGGCAACTCCACCTCCGGCTCCCCTAGGGCGGTCCTTACGTATAAGGGTGAAACCAGATGGGGGCGAGAGGGTGGAGTCGGGCAGAAGTTTTGTCTCTTGCAGTGCAGCAACTGCGATGTTATTTGAAGTCATGAATGCTGCGATTTCAGAAATCTTTTCTCTAAGGCCATTGCAGTTAAACTGTAGAATTTTAAGAGGATAAGATCTGTTAATAGTTGAGACAACACTTGTGCGTTGAGAGAGTGAGCGGTTTTGAGGTGGAATTATAGGTGAAGGTTGGCAACAAGTGCCAACGAAATTTTAATTCCAACCATGATGAGAGCGTAATCCAGAGCAAGGTCTAAGGTGGCACCATCCATTACAGGAATTGCAACGTACAGATATGGTGTTCCTAGAGATTGCTCGATTGCAAACTGTGCATAGCCAATTGGTAGACAAAGGGGATGCCATGGGGGGAGATTGGATGGCATTGATTGGAAACGGACTGACAGTGTTTGAAGAAGATGTAGATGTTCTAACTGGAGGAGAAGTTGGACAACAAGCTCCTCTAAAGGCAGAGTTCCAATCGGTATGGCTATGCAGACCTGAACAGTTCCGAAGGTGGCACCAGTTATTGCAACTGTTGCACCTAATAGATGTTTGGTTGCTGCTGATAATATTGTTGCAGACAGAGCAGTGCCATTTTGAAATTGCTGGTATGACAAGACCAGGATTAGATTCAATACCGGCCATTAGAAGTAACATAAGAAGCAAGATGGCCGGAACTTGCTTCTTAGTAGGAAAAACACATATATACGACATATGTCAAACAAACACATACCTGCTTGTGTAGTCCCTTTGGGGGTGGTCGAACGGCACTTGGTCGTCTTTGACGAGTGGCTCCGGGACGTAGACCCGGCCGTTCTTGGAACCACGTAGGGCTGCTCTAGGTGTTCGATGAAATTTTGTTTGTCTCTTTTTCTTTGGCAAATATTTAAGAAAACATCATTAATGATTTTATAAACAGTATTACCAAGAGAATATGGCTTTGTTTCGACCCTGCAATTCAAAGGGTTAAGGAAAAAAAATCTATAATATTGATAAATCGACTTGATTTTTCGGGTGTATTTATAATTCTTATGGATTATTCGAGAGTAAACTAGTTAAAATGTAACAAATCCGTATGGTATTTATGTGTTCAATAGAGAAAATCGGTTTATTGCTTTATAAGGCTAGAATCACGTTGTGCTGAAGATCGAATTAACAATATACACAAAAGCACTTTTGATTAAATTGAAAGGAGTGATGTTTTTTATTGTTCTTTATAAATTGTATTTTTTAAGTTTTTTTTCTTCTAATTGGACCCGTTATTACGGTCCAAAACTGGAACGGCTTCGACCATTTTCTTAGCAGAGCGCTATTGATTACATTTTTTAATTTATAGCTAACATCTCGCATTTTAAGCTTGTAACGAACCTTTCTGGACGGGGTTTTGCTCGCCGGATTCCAGGTCCAGTCCTACAATAAATTTATTTGATAGGAGCAGTGGAAAGTTTGAATACCCGGTGGACGGTGGCGTTGGTGCAATGTTGTGGTTACCTTCCTCGGTGAAGTTCGTTGGTTTAGCGTAGAAATGTTAATTTCGACGCCCCTGACAAAATGTTTGAAGAAATGTGAATTTCTTCTCTATACAATGGATTTGGCGTAGAAATGTTAATTTCAACGCCCCTGACAAAAGTTTTGAAGAAATGTGAATTTCTTCTTTATACAATGGATTTGGTATGGGTGATAATATTCATGTGTTATTATCACCTTACCGAGTAATTTACAACGAAAATATGATTTCGTTATGAGCAAATGAGTAATAGAAATTTATATTTCTATTACTAACGAAATGTTAATTTCGTTATTAATAATAATTTTTAATAGAAATGTGTATTTCTATTAAAAATAAAAAAAAATAAAACAAAATAGAAATCGAGATGTAAATTTCGATTCTTGGTGTTTCAGCACGTGTAATATGGAGCAACCTGTTCTTAGCTCGATGTCTTGCTGAATGCCTGTCTTGTGCTTTTGCTTCGCCTTTTATATCCGCGAGGTGCGAAGCAAACAGTAGATTTGTTCTTGTAATTACAACGGTGTGTTGTTTACAAGTTTTATTATTGTTTTGATATTTTTTTTTGTATTATTATATTTTTGTGTTGTAAAATTTACGAACGTAAATTTTATGTTACAAGCTTCTGATCATCGAATTTAAAATTGCTAACTATGTGCTTGATAGCGGTTATTTTTGTTTGTTGAACTGTCATTACTAATTGATGGACTGATTTAATATCTGTGTTATGCCTTGTACGGGTCATATGTTTTTATTTACTGTTAATGCATAGATTGTTTGTTAGATTTTCAATTCTGCTATCTGGATATATTCAAGTGACTATGTGCCTGTTTTGTTCATGTAAGAACATCTTTCGTCGATAGCGAAATCGCATGACTATATATTCCCATAATTTGCTCAGAACTTACAAGTAGTATAAATATTAGTAGAACTCTATATATTATTTCTTAATAGAGCAGTTAAGTCGCTAACCACCCTCAAGTACTGCAACAAAAGCAATGCAAAAAACACAAAAATATAATTTTGCTTTAGAAACATCGCACATTTTTAAACAGAATTCTTGACAAAAACTAAAAAAAATGTTTATAAACAATTTTTTAATCAACATATTTGATAAACCCCATTTTTTTGATTAAAATGAATGAGAACAACTTTAGAGTTACATTTAAAAATATAGCTTTACCCTGATTTTTCCGCAATAAATATTTTTATTGAATGCACTAATGAAAGTGTTGGGTAACAATACAAAATAACGAAAGTTTTTGTATTATTGGCAACCCTGTTGCACAATGTAAGTTTTTAATAAAAAACGATCAGTCTTGATCAAACTCGAAGTAAAAACCAACGTTTTTTCTTTTGTCGTCTCTTTTTTCGGTTTCGTTTCACTAAGAAAAATTCTTCTTGGTACATTTTTTGGCGCCCAACGTGGGGCACGATAGATACTTGACAAAGTATAATTTAGACATTTGAAAGTGATATATTTAATATATATTAAATATATAATATATGTTGTATATTTAATAATAAAAACTAGAACAGTCTCATTTTCGGGCCGTCGTCGCCGTTTTGTTGCTTTGTAGCTGCCGTTCGTTTTACGGTTCTTGTATCATTTTCAGGCCGTCGTCGCCGTTTTGTTGCATTGTTACTGCCGTTTGTTCTACGGTTCTTGTGCTCCATATAATTATATTTAAATTAAATCTCGTGTTTAATTCAAGGCCATCGTCGCCGACTCGCTTTATAGTTTATTGCCGTTTGTTTTACGGTTCTTTGCAGTTAGTCTGTCGCTGCTTGTTGCATTTGTTTGGAGTTCTTATACTGTTGCTGCTACTGCGATCATCGTCAATTTTCAGTGCTGTCGCTGCATGCAGAATTTACGTCGACTCTATTGCTGTTGCTGTTTATCATTTACTTAACGAGTTGTTGCTGTATTTGGTGCATTTATTTTGTACATTATACTTTTACATCACAATGGCAGAAAAATTAAAGCAGCAAAGAGCCAACACTAAAAAAAGCATGACACGAATTAAGAATTATATTGAATCCGCAAGGAATGAGGGAAATGTACTTCCACATGCTGAACTAAAATGTCGCTTAGCGATATTAGAGGCTTACTTCAAACAGATATTGACCACGCAATCAAGCATCGAGGCCTTAGATCCAGAAGATAATTGCCGATCAGATTTGGAGGAGCTTTACATCAATGCAAAGGTGGCTATTCAATCGCAGTTGGGAGACGAGTTCCACAACACATCAATATCTGATGGTAACATCACCATCCACCAATCAACATCGAAACTACCACCGTTACAATTACCTTCATTCAATGGTAAATATTCGGAATTCAAGAATTTTATAACGACATTTACCCAAATCATTGATCGAGAATCAACTTTATCTAATCTGGAAAAGTTTAATTATTTGCTGACTTGTCTGCATGGCCCAGCGTTAGAAACGGTCAACGCGTTTCAAGTCACAAATGAAAATTATTCAAAGGCTTTAAATAGATTGAAGGAGAGATATGACAATCCAACACTTATTTTTATGGAAAACGTAACAGCCCTTTTCGATCTTCCTGGTACTTCCAAACCGGAAGGTGATAAATTGCGAAGTTTAATCGATACTGCGTCAGCAATTTATAGTTCACTGCTATCATTGGGTTCGGATCGTGACATTGCACAAGCAATGTTGATTCATATTGTGATGCAAAAGTGTGACGAAGGGACGAGAAGAAAGTGGAAGGAATCGTTGGATTTCAAAAGGTTGCCATGTTGGAACGATTGTAGTGCCGTTTTAGAGAGACATTGTCAATATCTTCAATCTCTGGATAAAACGTCTCCTTGTGTATCAGATGCGCACACCAATGATAAATGGTCAAAAATAAAAAAATCTCACAAAGATTATGCTTTTTCTTGCACTAAATCTTCTTGTATATTTTGTTCAAGTGCGAATCACAAGCTCAATGGCTGTGAACGGTTTAAAAGTTTATCAACTGCACAACGTTTTGACACTGTAAAGCGATTCACACTGTGCATCAATTGTTTGTCAAAAGGACATCAACGTTCTAACTGTCCATCAACTTATAGATGTAAGATTTGTTCAGATCAACATCACACCTTGTTACATCGTAGCAACACCTTCAATGCTACAACACCTTTCAACTCAGTTCATCCTACTCCACAGTCATCAATGGTGTCAGCTGTAGCTACTACTTCTAGAGATGCTGTGACGCATACACATTTAGAGAAGTTATCGACAAGTAATGTCATCTTAGCTACAGCGCTAGTTCTAATACAGGATGCATCTGGATGCTATCAATTGGGTAGGGCGTTACTAGATTCGTGTTCACAGGTGAACTTCATCACTAATGATTTCGCTCAAAAACTTCGCATACCCATGGCCAAGCATAATATTGAAATTAACAGCATCGGAAATTCATCGACAAGAATTACATCAAAGGTATCAACTACTATCAAATCTCGATTCACGGCTTTTCAACTTCCATTGACATTCTGTATAACATCACATATTGCGTATCAACCAGATTCTGAAATAAACATCTCAACTTGGAACGTATCACCAAATATTAACCTTGCTGACGAACAATTTTACAAATCAACCCGTATTGATTTACTGCTTGGCACTGAAAGCTTTTTTAGTGTCCTGTCAGTAGGCCAGATTAAACTTGAATTAGGATTACCAACGTTACAGAAAACTATTTTGGGCTGGATTGTTTCAGGTAGATATGATGTTTCACAATGCGTTAATAATTCAACTTGTCTCCTTTCATCAATTGACTCTGTCGAGGAAAAGTTAGAACGTTTATGGAAGCTAGAAGAAGTCTCGATCACTCCACATGCTTGGACTAGTGAACAACAAGTTTGTGATCATTTGTTTTCAGAAACAGTATGCAGAACAGATGCAGGTAGAGTTATGGTAAGGTTGCCATTTAAGGATAGTTCTCAGTTTTTAGGCAGTTCATACGGTACAGCGTTGCGCAGATTTATTGCACAAGAAAATCGATTGTCACGGTCGCCTGAGCTCAAAACGCAATATGTTGCCTTTATGGAAGAATATCAAAACCTTGGTCACATGATTGAGGTAAAAGATCCAAATATTGATGAACCTCATTATTACATTCCGCATCATTGCGTATTGAAGCCAACCAGCACCTCGACGAAATTAAGAGTCGTATTCGACGCATCATGTCGAACCTCTTCTCAGAAATCTCTCAATGATATTTTGATGATTGGACCTACTCTGCAAACTGAATTGTTCATCCTCTTGTTACGTTTTCGCTTATTTCGATTCGCTCTTACTGCTGACATAGTGAAGATGTATAGGCAAATTCTGATTGATCCTGAAGATAGAAAATTTCAGTACATTCTTTGGAGAAGTTCACCATCTACCAATATTCGTACTTTCCAGCTCAACACAGTTACATATGGAACAGCTGCTGCACCGTACCTTGCCATTCGTTGCCTATTGTATATAGCGCATCAATATGTGGATCAATTCAAGATTGCAGCTGAAGTAATCAAATCTTCGTTTTATGTTGATGACTTATTGCATGGTGCAGATTCTCTTTCTGAGTTACATCAAATAAAATACGAATTGGAAGAGCTTCTAAAACAGGGAGGTTTCGAATTAGCTAAATGGCACTCAATTCATCAAGCTTTTAGAGATGACACTACGATCAAAGATCTCAATATAGGTTCGGATGTTATTACCAGCACATTGGGACTGAAATGGGATCAAGATAAGGATGTATTTATTCCTTCATTTAATGTTAAACCAAACTCTATCAGCCGCATCACAAAAAGAACTATTTTATCAATTGCGTCGTCACTATTCGACATATTAGGACTATTAGCTCCAATAACCATATCAACTAAAATATTATTGCAAGAGCTATGGCTGCTTAAATTGGATTGGGACGAATCCATTCCTCAAAATTTACATTCAGCATGGGAAAGGCTTTGTCACGATTTGTCATCATTGAACACCATTACCATTCCAAGGTACTGTCTAAAACCAAAAGCAAAAACAATTCAGCTCCATGGGTTCTGCGATGCATCGATTCGCGCATATGGTTGCAGCATTTACATTCGCGTCACAGATGATTCCAACCTCATAGAGGTTCAACTATTCGTAGCCAAATCTAGAGTAGCTCCGCTAAAAAAACAATCGCTTCCAAAATTAGAACTTTGTGGAGCACTGCTACTTGCAAGACTTTACAACAAAATTAAATCGCTCTTCGAAAAGTTTGATACGGAGGTCTATCTATGGTCTGATTCCCAAATCGTATTACATTGGCTAAAAATGCATTCGGCCACACTGTCTGCCTTCGTAGGCAATAGAGTTTCTGAGATTCAAGACCTCACCGCAGGTTCACATTGGAGATATGTCCACACAAATTGTAATCCAGCAGACATTGTGTCAAGAGGCAGCACTGTTAAGGATCTCACTAATTCTATTTGGTTTAAAGGACCTTCATTTCTTCGTCAAGAGATGTATAAGTGGCCTGCAAACAAGAACGACAACTTGGATTTTGAAGAAGTCAATAAGGAAAAACGAAAAGCAGCATTCAAGGTAACTGTATCAACCAATTATGTCATAGATATTATTGATAAGTATAGCTCACATACAACGGCTGTTCGTGTACTGGCTTGGTTGTTTCGTTGGTATCATCATTATAAGAAGAAGTTCAACCGCAATGTCTTTACAGAAGTCCTTACTCATGAAGAATTAGACTACGCCTTCCGATGCATCATTTCAAATATACAAGCTCAGTACTTTGCTGAAGATATTTATTTATTGAATCGAGGATCTATAACAAAAGGTTCATTAAAATACCTCAACCCATTTATTGAAGATACCGGTGGGTATAAGCTGATAAAGGTTGGTGGACGATTAGAATTGGCTGATCTTGCAAAAGAACGTAAACATCCTATCCTGCTGCCTAGCAAATCTGAATTCGTCATACGTTATGTTCGTTACTTGCATCGTAAGAATTATCATGCTGAACCTAAGGCACTAGTGGCACTCATTCGTTTAGAGTTTTGGATTATAAACGCCAGAGAAGTTGCTCGAAGAGTAGTCAGACAATGTGTTCACTGCATGCATTATAAGCCAAAACTATTGCAACAGATGATGGGGAATTTACCGGTAGAACGTCTTACACCGTCACGGCCGTTTGCGCGCTGTGGTATAGATTTTTGTGGACCATTCAACACGTATTTACGTATAAGAGGGAAGCCTCCATACAAAACTTATGTTGCCATTTTTATTTGTATGGCAACAAAAGCAGTACACATCGAAGTTGTATCAAGTTTGTCAACAGACGCGTTCATTGCAGCATTAAAAAGAATGATTGGCAGGAGAGGCTTACCAAGTGATATATTTTGCGATAACGCAACCAATTTTGTTGGGGCTTCGAATCAATTGACAGAACTAAAGTCATTCTTGTTTAATAAAATAACCCAATCGTCTATCATTCAGTACTGCGCGTCTGAATTCATTAATTTTCACTTTATTCCTCCCAGGGCACCTCATTTTGGCGGTCTTTGGGAGGCTGCAGTTAAATCTGCAAAAGGGCACTTATATAGAAGTTTGATGACTACTAAGTTAACATTTGAGGAGCTGTCAACAGTAACAACCGAGATAGAAGCTATTCTCAACTCTCGACCATTGACACCACTTTCGCCAGATCCTAGCGACTACGAAGCATTGACTCCTGCCCATTTTTTGATTGGGTGCTCTCTAAAGGCGTTACCGGAGCGGACGGAATCTGCTAATACTAACATGCTCGACAAGTGGTCCCTCATCATCGGTTTGAAACAATCATTTTGGAAGCGGTGGTCTCATAAATACATAAATGAGCTACAGATGCGCACAAAATGGACCTGTGAAATACCAAATATCATGCCCAATGCAATGGTGTTAATTCATGAAGACAATGTGCCTCCACTACATTGGCAACTCGGAAGAGTTCTGAAGGTCATACCAGGCAAGGACGAGCATGTCAGAGTAGTTGACGTACGTACCTCAAAGGGCATCATTCGCAGACCTATCCACAAACTAGCCATTTTACCTATTGAAAGTCCTTTCAAGGAGGCCGGGATGTTGGGTAACAATACAAAATAACGAAAGTTTTTGTATTATTGGCAACCCTGTTGCACAATGTAAGTTTTTAATAAAAAACGATCAGTCTTGATCAAACTCGAAGTAAAAACCAACGTTTTTTCTTTTGTCGTCTCTTTTTTCGGTTTCGTTTCACTAAGAAAAATTCTTCTTGGTATAGAAAGTATTTAAGTTGAATACCGTAAACTATATTTATAATATCAATTACATTCCGTATATTTTTTTTATTACACCCAAAAAATTTTATAATACTGTCTGAACAAGAAAATATTTACAGATGCCTGAAGAATTAATGCTAGACTATGCGGAGATCACTTCAATTCCTCCTTTGCCATTATGGGTGTTACTAAATGCAGATAAAGAAAATACAGGTCAAGCAAATTTAAATTCTGATGTATTGAATGATTATGATGAATTATTTGAAATGAATCATTCGGATGATAATTTAGATGTGTTGCTTGAAAACGAAAATGATCAGAGAAAATTTGATAGAAAATTATCAATTCCAGAAAAACAAAATATTTCACATTTTGGTCCGCGACAAGGTCAATTGTTATCACGTCTTTTAACACATTCTCATTTACCTGGCTTATCTTCATTAGATCAAATGCATTTACTAGCATTAGCTGATACTGTAGCTACATGTAATACTGATTTTACGGAAAAATTGATTCCTGATAATGGCAAAAATAGTTTAATAAAAGAAACAGTTACCAAATCGACTGAATCCCTCGATGATTGCGGTTTACGTTTTTTATTAGCAATGAAACAGTATACATATCTCTTACGTTGTTTATCATTAAATCAACGTGTTCAATTTCAAAAGCATGGAATAGGAACTTCAAATATAGTATGGGCATTTCATTCCGAAAGTGAAGAAGAATTATTAAATTTAATACCTTCATATACCAAAGGCGATTTAAAATGGTCAATTCTTAAAGATCTTGGTGTAGGATATTGGACTAGAAATATAAATATTTTAAGACAATGTGTTGAGAAATTAGCAAAATGCGCTTATCAATCAAAACAGGATCCACTTGATGCAGCAATTTACTATTTAGCTATGAAAAAAAAATCAATTGTTTGGGGTTTATACAGATCTAAACGAGACGAAAAAATGACCAAATTTTTTGCTAATAATTTTTCTGAAGAAAGATGGCGAAAGGCAGCTCTTAAAAACGCATTTGTTTTACTTGGAAAACAACGATTTGAACATGCAGTTGCATTTTTTTTGTTAGCAAATTCCTTGAATGATGCTATTGAAGTTTGTTTAAATAAACTTGATGACTTTCAATTGGCTTTAGTAATATCTCGTTTGTTTGAAGGAGACGTAGATATAAGTTTGGAGTCAACGTATCGCAAACTTCTTTGTGAGCAAATTTTAGGTTGTGATTCAGAGTGCAAATACATAGATATAGATAAAGCGCATCCTGATCCATTTTTACGTTCTATGACTTATTGGATTCTAAAAAAATATCAGGACAGTTTAAATACTTTATTATTGAATGGTGTTGGGTCAAAGCACTGTTATTGTAAAGAAGAAGAAGAGATGCTAAGATCAGAAAGTACTGTAACTAACCCAAACGTATTTAATTTCTACATTTACTTGCGAACGCATCCACTACTTGTACGACAAAATATTGCAATATCTGCAACAGAGCAAAAAGTTTCCCATGTTGTTTTGTCTGGCTTTAGTTATGCTGCGGATTCGAATATTTCGAGTGAAAATAATAAACAGTTACATATTGAAGATTCAATAAATCCAACTGAAAGACAACTATATTTTACCACAGCGCATGCTCATTTTAAAGCTGGATGTCCAGCATTAGCTTTAGAAGTACTGAATAAATTGCCTACAAAAATTATGGACACTGCTCTTAATAATGAAAAGCCTTCCACTGATGATAAAAAAAAAACTCTTATAAGCACTGGTATAATTGAATGGGAATTGGCATCAGCTCCAAAAGAACAAAATGTTAGTACCTTAGATTTTGATTGGAGTACTCCTGTTTCATTTACAGAATCTGACATAAAATTTGATGCTTTTTGCAATGATGAATATAAAAAAGAAGATGATATTGAAACAGAAACAATTAAAACCAATATGAATAATAATAAATGTATAAATGATAATAAAATTGATATTATGGCGCAACAACTAAAATTTGTTGCTTGTCTTAAAATATTAATGGAAGAATTATCTACTCTAGCAACTGGATTTGAAGTAGATGGAGGCCAATTGCGATATCAACTTTATATATGGTTGGAAAGAGAAGTAGATGCGTTAAAACAACTTTGTAATTATTGCAGTTCCAATAATATTGAGATTGATAACGTACAGATGTCTGAATTAAATGTAAGTACATATTACGATTTACTTAGACTTTGTGATCAAAAATTTTCCTATATTTATTTTTAATTTTAAAAATTAGGAAAAAGATCAAAATTCAACATGTATTCTTTCCGAAAAGCCTTCTCTGCATGAGATTCTTATGCAAGAAAGATACGATTTTGAAGCCAAGGTCAAACGTGCTGCTAAAAGAAAGAGGTGGTTAAAAGGTATGGAATTAAAAAAATTTAGCAATCAAGAAAAACCGTAAGTGTAATTAATAAATTTATAAAAGTTAATTTAATGGTCATATTATTCGCCGTTCAAAAAGTAGGCTTAAAAAATTAAAAGTAAATTTTGACTTATGTTTCAAAAATAAAAGTTGTTATTTATATTGTTAAAGCTTATGTGAAACAATATAAGAAACATTTGGTTGCTTTTTTATTTTATATAGTTATATCCGATATAAATATCGCCAAAGTTTCAAATGTTATTTGATTTTTGCAGTAAATTCAGTTCTAAATAAAAATAATAAACAATAAAATTAGATTATTTTCTATTATTATTATTATTTTAATTATCACAAGTTCTTGAATGAAAGCTGAACTTTCCGACAGTTGCGTTAAAGATACCTTCTTTACTGACCTTTGCGTTGAAGTCTCCTACAACGATTTTGATGTCATGATGGGGACAGTGTTCATATTCTTGTTCAAACTGTTCATAGAAAGTTTCCTTTGTCTCGTTATCTTTATCTTCCGTCGGGGCATGCGCACAAATTAGAGTAATGTAGAAATATTTTGCGTCAATACGGATTTTGGCGAGTCTTTCGTTTATTGGTAAAATGTAGAAAATGTGTAAAAGTTGAGACCAAATTTCTCAACCTTCGGCTTACTGCAAATCCGACTTTGAATTCGTGCTTTGTTGCATGGCAGCTGCAGTAGATGTCTTAATGTGGTAATGTCAGCCTTGTGTTTCTTGAGAACATTAACCAGCTATAGAGATGCACCTTCTCTGTAAAGAGTTCGGACATTCCAGGTGCATATTTTTAAATCATGTTCCTTATAACGTTTGTGTTTATCGGCATCAGTAGATCGTTTGCTTATCCGACGTTACCTCTTCGTTTACATTAAAAATAGTTTTTAAATGGTGAGTTCCAAGTCCGACACATAAACTCATATGGTATATCCATGAGGAGGATTTCGCTGCATACATTAGTTCACTACGTCCGAATGAATGTAGCTATCCAGAGGGGGCCACGTGGAGGCTGTGTGTCAACTCGGAGAGAATAATGATAAGGATCAGACACTTTACCTTGTATGTTCATTACCCTCTCTCTGTGTAGAAGCTAATGGTCAATATTTTAAACAAAAAAATTAATTTCCCTTTAAAATTACGTGTTTTCTTCATAAAAAAAATCGGAAAACCTTATGCGTACACCAGGGCCCTGTTGCACCAACACTTTTCACTTTGCACTTTGCAAAACTTATGAGTGACTTTTTTTTGCAAAGTAAAAGTGAAAAGCGTTGCACCAAAGACTTAACATGATTTACTTTGCACTTTGCAAATAAAAATTTCATTGCAAAGTCTTTGCATAAAATGCAACGCAAAGCGTTGCACCAAAAAATTAGATCACTTTCATTTTGTATTGGTTTTTGAAAGCATTTCGTTTCTTTTTGTATATTTTTTTTTTGTCTGTTTGATATTTTGATGCTATGAGTACATGATTTATGCATAGTATGTACTTATGAGTTTAATTTTTATTTAAAATAAAAGTTTTTAAAATAATATTTTATTTTAATAAATTTTATTATTATAATTTCTAATATTTGTATAATTTTAGTACAATTATATGTTATATTTTTGTATATGATTTCTTTTATTGACATTTGATCGTAGATAAAGAAGTTGTGTATATCCATAGAGACAATTTTTATGCTTTTAATTTATTTTGCAGTTTGAAAAGTTATAGAAAAAGAATTTATATGTAAGGAGTATGAATATGAGTTGTTTTAACAACAATTATATTGAAAAACAAAGTTAACAAAGTTAACAAATATAATAAGTTGCTTTTATATAAAAATTTAGTTGAAAATCTGTCATTATTATTTAATTTTAAAATATTATAAGTTATTAAAGTATTGTTTACTTGTCGCTGTTTATTATCCTAATACAAAAGAAACCTACGCATAAAGGGCTTAAATTACTGATTTTATTTAGAACATTTCTCTCAATTTATACAAAATTACCTTAAAACTGACTTAACTAATTTTACTATCAACGTTAAAATAATATGTTGTCTGTTATCACTAATTTTAATTTTATTTTTAATTACATTTCAAACAAGGTTCAAACGGAAGTCCAGGCACTTGTGATTTTTTCTTCTATTGTCTTTAGAAATATATTTTTATTATCATAATTAGATACGGATAATTAGATATTTAAAAATGTTACAATGTTAGCTATTATAGGATACTTTTTACCCATGTTTTTTCTTAGTTCATAATTCGGAGAATTTGAACGACAACAGACTTATAATAATAATAAACTGCTCATTATAATAAATAAGTGTTCATGCTTGAACAATAATTCACATAAAATATTTATATTAAATGTAATATAAAGTTTTTTTAGAAACTGAACTCTTTAATTCACAATTTAAAAGTATTGTCCGGTAATATATCCCTTTAATTACTGCAACTAAATTTATTTTAAAAACAGCAATAATATTTGCTTAAACTAATTTTCTATTTCTATTTTTTTAAAACTATTTTTATTTATTTATTAATGATTTCTTTCATTTAACGCATTTTGTCTTTTATTAAGATACATAAGAAACTTTTCTTGTGTGTAAAGCAATCATTTGCAAAATTTGCAGGGTGAATTAATCATTTGCAATTTTTTTGTAAAGTTTTGCAGTTTACTTTTGCAAAGCGCAAAGTAAAAAGTATTGGTGCAACAGAAAGTGCAAAGAAACCAGTTTTTTGTCAAATATTTCACTTTTCTTTTCATACTTTATTTTTGATTGAAAGGTACATTGGTGCAACGCTTTGCCTTTTTTGAGTGTTTTCAAAACTTTGCATAACTCAATTCTCAAATTAATACTTTATGTTCTCAATGAGAGAAAAATGCTGAAAAACTCATAATGATTTGCAAAGTGCAAAGTGAAAAGTGTTGGTGCAACAGGGCCCAGGTCCCGGCGGGTTACAACAACAACAACAATTATCACTGAAAGCAACTCTGAAGAGATACATATGTTGAAACAACAAATCAAAAATTGGAAGATAAACTTAAAGCAGAAACCAAGTCAAAAAATAATGTAGTGCTTGTAGTCTAAACTCAGAGCAATTAAAAAAAATTTGATTTGCTCTTCTATGCTATAAGAAAGTTTATAAAAAGTATTAAATAATGTCTCCAATGCAATATTAATTCAAAAAAGAATTTGAAAAACAATAATAGATATAAAATTTCTTATGTCAAGAAATTTAGGAAAATTATGCTAGTGATGTCAAATAAATTGACTATGATAAGCGATTTGGATTAAAAAACTAAGGAGCTACAGAAAAATTTCAATTCCCGAAGCGTTCCGTAACTAACAATTTAGAGGAATTTAGATATCTTTGCACCAGAATTTACCGTTTTTGTGAATAATATTCAAGGAATTCTAACCTCCATTACTTATA
>NC_051846.1:101993705-102082148 GCF_002237135.1 Teleopsis dalmanni | reverse complement strand
GTGTTATAAATGTTTTCATCATTTCCTTTAACTCTGAAAGTTCTGAGTTGTAAGAGTTACATTAAGAGGCGTAAGACTAAGGCATATGATAATGTTTGTAGGATGTTGGCGTTTGTGTTTTGAGTGGTTGAATTGATTGTTGTGTTAAATGATTGCTAATGGCTTGTTTGAACGGGTGTTACTTTTTCTCTCAAGATAGGATATCGTTTGATTTTAAATGATTTGTATGCCCCACATCTCTTGTAATTGGCTGTATGCCTTTCTTCTCATAAGCCAAAGCTCTTGTTTTCGGTATTTCCTTTTGTTGGACAACAGGCGACTTTATGATTTCCTGCACATTTAACACAAACTAGTGACTTAGTGCAGAAATTATTTGTGTGCCCATATTTTTGACTGTTAGAACATTGAGCTATAACTTTTTGTGGGCGAGGTAGCTCAAATTGGGTTTTGGAGTGAAGCAAATACTGAATTGAATAAATTTCTTCGTTATTTACATTTTGTTTTAATTCTATAGATAATAAATTTATTGGTCTCTTAGTTCGTTGTAATATGTTTAGGATATTTATAATGTCATAACCATTTTTATGAAGACTATTTTCATTTGTTTAAACAGAGTAGTGCATGCCACGGAGGAATACATTAAACCTCGTCCTTCATTTAGTTTAAAGGTGTAGTATTCAGAAATTTTTCAGTAGCTTTATTATTTCTTAAAATGATTATTACATTACTTTAAAAATTAATTTTTTTTATTAATAAGTTAATATTATTTAACACGTACACTACTAATACAGTAGGTATAAAGCGATACGAGCTTTACGTTTTACTGTTAATACAAAATAATTGAAATAAGGTTTCGCACAGGAAATTCAACGTTATATATGTGTATAATGTATACTCCATTATATATATATACATACAAATTTTGTAAATTACCTGTACATCTGTTTTACCAATCGACCTTCCTTGAAGAATACGCCCTTTCAAAGAAGCAATTTTAGGATCGGCTATTCTTAATAAGGGTTGAACTAAATCTGTTACTCTTAAACCAGTGCGTCGTGATATGAAGTAACTTGTACGTCCAGAATTCTGCAAACAATCACCTTCTTTAAATAATGTAAATTGAAAAAACTAAAAATAGCTACCTGATCGATTGCCAAGAATCTTGCATAAACTTCAATAGGACTTTGTTGATATCTCGCTCGACAAACCGCTTTTTCGGTACCAATGTTATAAAATTCGGTATTGTACTGCCCCCAAATATACGAGCGTTTTTTTCTACGTTTGTTTATTTTATTATGCCTTTAAGTTATTAAGAATAGAAAATTACAGTTTTTTATTATTAAAAAATTCATACTTAATGTTGTTTATTTAAAAGGCTATAATATGAACTTACTTATTTAATATACATTATTTGTTAACACATTAAGTTCAGAGTTTGGACCCTGAGCTTAGGATACGGAAAAAGTTAAAAGGACATATGAACTAAGAATTTTAAAAAAGTATGTAGTAAGAATCCTAATTTTCACTTTTATTCTATTTATACCGAAAAGTGAAAAGAAGTTCCTCTTAATTAATTTAATATATATTTTTTTTTTTTAAATTGAATATGGAAATTAACAATTTGTATTCAGATCTTGAAATTATACAAAAAGCAATTAGCACAAATTTGAAATAACAGATCAATACTAGAACTATCTTTCAGCTCACCATATTCAAAAATTTTTCAGAAGATATTTTGAAAGATGTTTCGTATTCTAGCAGCTGTCTTAAAAGTTGGTTTCTGTTTTTTAAAAAACGAAATAAGAAAACTTCGATTAACAACTGATATTTTGTTTATGTTTTTCATTTACAAAATTTTCTTTATATAAGATAAACGAAAATAAAAATTAAAATTCAGTCTCTGACTAATAGTCAAACTGAACGGTTGTGTTTTATTTTTTCACGGAATGAAACTCTGAAATAACCGTATATCGTTATCTCTCTCTTTGAGAGTTGTTAAATTTGATTTTATAAGTGAGTGTTTTAAGAAAAAAAAAAACACAACAAAAAAAAGAAAAAAACAATACTTACTATAAACTCAATTAAAATGGGCAAGCCAACAGATCAACCTGATCGATATAAAACATTTATAAATAATAATATACACATACCAGTCCCTAAATACTTGGTCATGAAAAGGAATAATAATATCAACAATACATAAAAAAATGTATCACCTTTTCTAATTAAAAAGGTAATTGATTATATCTGTGGTGAGGTTGATCAATGCACAAAAACACGCAATGGTACAGTATTGATAAAAACTAAAAACCAAAAACAAACTGAGAAACTGAGTAAACTGATGTCACTCTCCGACACAATTGTGGTAATCATATCTGAACACAGCACTCTCAACAGCTGCAAAGACGTTATATACTCAAATGAACTCAGAACGATAGCAGAAGAGGAAATACTTCGTGAACTAGAAGCTCAAGCAGTTTGCGAAATCAAAAAAATCAAGAAAAAGAAAGACTGGGAACGTGTAGAAACAGGTCTTATAATTATTACTTTTGCTACGCATAGTCTGCCTGAATATTTATTTTTATTTTATTTTATTTAATAAAGTGCTATGAGGGACACCCTTTTAATGCACTATCTTACATACTAACTTACAAACTAACAAATAAAATTAAATATACTAATTAAACTATTGCTTATAAATTAATTATTAAAAAAATTAAAATATAATCATAATAACAATGAAATTATAGAAGAGAAAAATTAAAGAAGAGTATTTATTAATGAAATCAAAGTAAAAGGCAAAACGAACAGTAAACAAAAGAAAATATTAATAAGCCAAAAATAATATTAATAATTAAAAGAAAAAATTAATCAAAATAAAGAAATAAGAATGAAACAATATTAATTAATATATGATGGTAATAATAAACTAAGGCAGTTCCTGTAAAACTAACTTTTTGAAGCACCATAAGTTGTTTGCGTTTCTGGTATCACTAGATAACGAGTTCCAGAGTCTTACCGCATTGATGAAAAAGAAACTAGTCACAGAAGAGTGGTTGAATCTTGGGATTAAATATTGAATAGATCTCTGTGAATGCAATTTACGTAGATTATTAAAAAGGTACCCAGGGATTTGGGTCGTAGCGATTTTAAATACGAATATGCAAACATATCTATTTATAAATTGTTCAATATCACATCCCAGAATATTATTCCTGTAGCCAGTTAAATGATCAAAACGCCTGAGTCCATAGACATACCTTGTCAAGCAGTTTACTAAAGTTCTTAATTTGTATAGAGAGTCTGAGTCAAGTTTGCTGTAAACCAGACTAGAATACATAACTATAGGCATTATTAATTGCTTTACTAACGTACAACGAAGATTTATTGGAGTATATTTAGCTGATAATTGCAAACATCTAAGTGATACAATTGATTTTCGAAAGACTTGATTTATGTGGTCACGGGCATTCAAGCTGGAGTTCAAGTAAAAACCTAAGCATTTTACTGATAATTTATAATCAATTGTAGTACTACCAATTAAAATTAAAGGCAATTTCTCCAGTATAATTTTTCTTCTCGCAATAGGCAGAATAATTGTTTTATCTGTATTAAGCAGCATGTTGTTTACTTTTGCCCATGCATTAATTCTTTCTAAGTCATCAGTAAGCTTACGAACACTGCCATCTAAAAAACCTACAGTACTCGAAAGATACATCTGAATATCATCTGCATATGCATGTAATTTGGAGTATTTACATATGGAGAAAACATCATTTATATATATTGAGAAGAGCAGTGGGCCGAGGATTGACCCTTGTGGAACACCAGTAGGCAACGATTTAAAATTCGAATATTTATTAGCAGAGAATACAGTTTGCGATCTCCCTGTTAAATAGCTATATATAAATTTAGAGGCAGAGTACGAAAACAAAAAATAATTAGTTAATTTCTTACATAGTATGGAGTGATCAACACGATCAAATGCCTTAGAGAAGTCTAAAAGACATAAAAATGTAATCATATCATTATCATAGCTAGGTCGAACGTCTTCTAAAACTTTAAGCATGGCAGTAGAGCAGCTATGACCCTTTCTAAAGCCAGACTGTAATGGAGAGAGGAGTTGGAAACGCTCAAGATGAATATTAATTTGATTAGCCATTAAAAGCTCGCAAACTTTGGACAGTGATGGAAGAATACTAATAGGTCTGTAATCACAAGTCAACGAAGCGTTAGTCTTCTTCGGAGTTGGAATAATTTTAGCCTTTTTCCACATAATGGGAAAGGTTGACGTTGTTATACAATGATTAATTATATGTGTAATAGGAGCTATTATGTACGACAAAGTGAGCTTTAGAAATTTGAGAGGAAGGTTATCCAATCCAACGGCATTTGATTTAATATTCATCAAGCTTTTACAGACTATTTCTTCACTAACACCTATAAAATTAAACCTCTCATTGGAAGTACATACATTAGAAATTGGGAATGTCGAAGAGATATTTTTACAATTTACATTAATACATGAAATGAAGTAGTCATTTAGGTCATTTGGACTTAGTTCACAATGTGTTGTACTATCTTGCTTTAATCCCAAATGTTTAATGTTCCTCCAGATATTCTTTGTTGGCTGTGTAGTGTCAAGCTTAATGTTATAAAACGCCGATTTAGCCATGCTTACTGCCTTCGCAGCTAAATTTCTAGCTAATTTAAACCGTATCCAGTTATAGGTCGAAGGAAACTTTTTCCATACTGCATGCTTTTTATTTCTGTAATTTATCTTTCTTTTAATCTGAGGGTTTAGCCAAGGACAGGAGGAGCTTTTAATAGTAATAGTCCGCAGCGGAACAAATCGATAAAAAAATTGACAAAATATATTATTAAATTTATCTAACTTATCGTCAGAAGTTGAAGCAAACCAGCAATCACTCCAATCAACAGTATTTAGTTCATCAAATAATCTGATTGTATCAACTGATTTAAAATCTCTGTAAGAAAAAGAGGTAGGACTAGATTTCCTGTTTGGGTTAAAATCTAATGTAGCAAACAGTAAATCATGATCAGATATAAAAGAGATTTGATCAAATAGTAAGATTTTATTAGGATCCGATACAGCAACTATATCTAAAAGACTAGGTCGCACACTGTTACAGTATCTAGTTGGTTCAGTTTCGTTAATGATACTTAGGCCGATCATGGCTAATAAGTCTTTTAGTTTCAGGACTTTACTACAGTTTACTAAAAAGTCATAATTAAAATCACCAAGTACTGCGATAAAATCATATTTATGTACAACTGAGAGAAGCGAGTCGAATAATGGATCGCATGAGAATCGGTTATGTGGATTGTAGACACAGGAAACTAAAATTTTATTACTGTGACAGCTAATAGACACACAAATAAATTCAATATCTGATTCATCCGAAGTACTTATTAACTGACTACTTAAATAAGATTTGCAATAAATTGCAACTCCACCTCCTTTTCTGTTTTTTCTATCATGGCGATATAAAACATAACCTTTTATAGAAAAAAATGAACTACTGATCTCATTATCTAACCATGTTTCAGAAACGCAAATAATGTCAACACTGGAGTCTTCAAACACTGATTTTACATGATCAAGTTTAAGACCATTTAGGCTTCTGGCATTAAAATGAACTATATTGAAATTATTATTTTGAGCACAAAGAATGTTTATTAAGGTTTTATGATCATTTATGATTGATAATTAATTTTATCTGCCTCAAATTTAAGGCTTCGTTGTAAAGTTTTACAGTTCATATCCCTGCAATCATGATCTGTAGAGATGTCCTTGAGATTACGAGTTTTTATCATCTTCACGCAGTTTATATATTTTACAATGCTGCTTACACACTCTTTATGAGAGTGCCCAATTTCACTGCATTTTGCACAAGTCACTCCATTTTCTTTACATACACTTGCTTTGTGATTGAAGCCCCAGCACTTAAAGCACCTCATTACATTAAAACTCTCATAAACAAGGCATCTATCCCAACCCACATTAATTTTACGCTCTTTCATTATTTTAGCAAATGCAGTACTGTCTAATTCAACAATAGCATTAAAAGTGTTTTTGTGTTTGTATGATTCATATACCTTTAGCACTTTAATTGAGCGAAAAACAATCTCATTCTGATTTTTAATTGCATTTATAATTTTATCATCATTTAATTTTTCAGACATTCCAGATATCAATATTTTAGGATTACGCATAGCCGGTGTTGAAATAACATAATTGTCACTGAGTTTTTTTTTTATTTCACTAGCTAAAATTTCTCTATCTTTAGTAGTACCACATTTCACTGTTACTCCTCCATCTTGTGCACTCATAAAACCATGAATTTTAACATTAAGATTAGATGGATTTATTTTTAGCTTTAATTCCTTTTTTGTTTCTTCACTTTGCTGTTTATTCTTTGGTTTAAGAATGATTGGCACATTTTTATTTAAACCTGATTTCAACTTAGCAGCATAGGTAATAAAACTAGGCTGATTCTTGTTAATAGGTGTTTTATACATTTTCTCATCGAGTTTTTTTACACTTTTTGTCATATCAGCTAATTTTGTTTCAAAGGAGCTGAATTTTTGTTCATAAATTTCTTGAATATTAATAAGCTTTTTTATTCTTTCACTATATCTAGCCTCAACAGCCTTTAACAAGGATTTTATTTCATTTTCATTAGTTTTAAGAGCCTCTTTGAATTCTGCTTTGTAGGCTTTTAAGTACGATTGATTTTTTTCTACACTGCTTTGTATTTGTTTAATTGCAAAATCAGTATTATGAATATACTGCACACACTCTTCACACATAAATTGTATCATACTGTTATTAAGACAATTTACATTAAATTGTTCAATCCCTGAGCATTTTATGGAGGTGTGATATGCTCTACCACAAATTCCTCTACATATTAGACCAGTTTCACCGCGTATGCCGCCACCGCATTTATAACAATCTTTCATTGTAACAATTATTTTATATACAGAATCAATTACACGATAAAAAGAACAATATTTCTGCAGTAATTTAACAGTTTTACAACACTGTTCACACTTCTTATTTAAGCTTTACTTGCTGTCTCTATCAGCTGATTATAAGCTTTTCTTTAATAAAACAAAAAAAAAACAAACAATTAATTGCTGTCTCTGTCAGCTGTTTTGTATGTATAAAAACAAAACCAAATTAACCGCGCGTGTTTTGCAAATACAAAATAAGTTTTTAGAATTTATTTCTTAAATTAATTAAACAATTATCAGTTAAAGCGTGTACCAATTTGCAAAAATCAGCAATCAAAAAGGCAACGCTCATCTGCACAAACTTCACAAAACAATTCGATGCATTTATATTTATGTAAATATACTTATATCGTCTATTAACTTGAACAAAGAACCGTCACCAGCCGCTGCTGTGAAGCCACTTCCTAATAACATCGTTAAGTGTACTGTTTTGATCAATATATGTTCTTAAGGGTATGTCAATTTTTTCAATTAAAATGTTTACTAAGTCCCTATCTACTCTACTTGGCTCATAAATGTCTGGCTTATTATCATCGAATGTATATATTTTATTAAGTTTTGACCTCGTCATTTCAAAATAAGAAAATAAATCTCTTAAATTACTTACTTTTATATTGCGACATTTATTGTAAATATCACCATATGTTGCCCTCGGTCGGTAATAGTCCATTAGCTTAATGTTAACTTGGTCCCAGGTTGTATTTGGTCCAAGTCCTCGAATATAGTTGCCGGCATCACCTGTTATCTTCTCGTTGATTATAATGGTCATTGCTAGCTTCGTTAATTGATGGTTTTCTGGTGGGCATAGTTCCATGACAGCTTCTACTGATGCTATAAAAGCAATGGCATCATGATCCTTGTTGAGGCATTTTATTTGGCGGAATTGCGTCAAAATATCTTTTGGTGCTAGAAGCTCTTGATGTTGCTGCATATTTTGCTGTATTTGCTGTTGTTGTACTTGCTGAACTTGCTGTTGTATTTGTTGTTGTTGTACTTGTTGAACTTGCTGTTGTATTTGTTGTTGTTGCACTTGTTGAACTTGTTGTTGTACTTGTTCGTGGAGCAGAATTTTAGCTTCTTGCCTCCTTATAACTTCCTCCATTTCCTGAAGTCTTTGCTGCAATTGCTCCATTTCGTTGCTCATAATTGGTCGATTTAAGTCGAATGCTTTTACTCTCCGCATTCAAAACTTTTTAGATATAAATAGTCGTTGCACTTTTTTTTTTTTTAAGAATTTGCTTTTTATTAAAGTTAACTTCTGTATACAAATAGTTGTTGCAGTTTATTAGCGTTTATTTTTTAAAACTTTTTATTAAAGTTAACTTCTGTATACAAATAGTTGTTGCAGTTTATTAGCGTTTATTTTTTAAAACTTTTTATTAAAGTACACTTTTTAGATATAGATAATCTTTGCACTTTATTACTGATTTGATTTTTGTTTTTGCTAAGGTTCTCTTTTTGTCTTGAGACAAATCACCGTCGACTGCGCCAATTATATTTAATAAAGACACAAAATTTAAGTTATATGTTTCTTTATTGAATTGAATCTTAAGACTAAATTAAAAATATTTCTTAAACAATACCTTAAGTCTAGAAACATAATCAAATTCAGTTAACCCTGAAATGCAAAATATCTAACTCAGCAGATTTTTGCACCTGGGTACCGAATTTGATGCTTGCTGTCTTTGCAATAGCATTACCTAGATAACGCTATAGTAGACAGCTTAATATTTATATCAACATGCATATTCGCGTTAATACGATATTTATGAAAATATGCATGTCTATACAAACATAAATAAAATGCATACTAAGGTATGCAAGAGGTATGAGAATGTAACTCGCCCGCTTTTATTGGACATATATCCGAATATATGTTTTCGCACTTAATTCTGAAGTATCTCTCAGAAAGATATGATTCTAAAAGTATAGTGATGTACTTTTAGAATCATACTCCATTGACAGGATCATTCTTATTTTATGTAGTAGACCTCTGTGTCACACTTTGTCAAAGGCCTGTGATACTTCGAGAAAGACAGCAGAGCATACCGTTTTGTTTTCAAAGGATTTTTCGATAATATTTGTTATTCTGTGAATCTGGTCAATTGTAGAATGATTCTTCCTAAAGCCAAATTGATGAATTGGAATAACATTGTTGTCTGATATGACAGGGTTTATTCTTTTTAAAATTGCTATCTCGAGTATCTTGAACATGATTGGCAGTAGTGATATAGGCCTATATGGTGAGACCTCGTGCGCAGGTTTTCCCGGCTTTAGGATCATAATTACCTCCGACATTTTCCACATAATTGGCACATGTTTTAATTGAAGTGCAGCGTTAAGTATTTGCGTTAGCTTATAGACACATTTGACAGATATCTGACGCAATATTTCAGCGGTAATCATATCAAATCCAGGCGATTTCTTTAATTTCAGAAACGCGTGGAATTTCATTACATATTGGTGAGAATGGAGGATATATAGAATCAAGATCACTGCAATCGCTATCTTCTATTGTGAAAACGTTAGCTAAGTATTCGCGAAATGCATTAGATTTTTCGCAATCATCTTTGGCCCAGTTGCCATCATTAGTTCGAATGGGCAAATTTTGTATCACCGGCATTTTTATGTTTTTCGTGCATTTCCACAGAAAATAATTGGTGTTTTTATCATAAGTAAGATTGCTGAGATATACTTTTAGAGACTCGTTTTTATATAGCTTAATTTGAGTACTCAGATATTTAGTTAATCTATTTAGCTCTGTTTTGTAGGGTGGATACCTTGTTATTTGCTATTTTTGTCTAAGCTTGCGTTTTTTTGATATTAAAAACCGAATGTTAGCGGGATAGGTTTGGAGATGAGATTTAGAACTGGAGAATGGAGTACTATTCCATGCTGCATTTTGAAGAGTCTGCGTTAATTTGTGGACTTCATCGTCAAGCTGTTGATTAGACAAAATTTCAGAAGATAAATCCATGTTTTCATCTAAGGACTTACGTCCGAATTGAGTTCCAGACCACTTTCTACTTCAAGGCTATTGCGGGATATGTTTTTATATATATAAAAATCTAGTAAGTCTGGCACTTTTTCTTGATCAGTTGGCCAATAAGTCGGACTTCCAGTTGATATATGGTTGCATCCTGTGATTTGAATGGCTTTCATCAATTCTCTTCCTTTAGTAGTCGTTAGACGAGAGCCCCAATTTATATTTTTGGCGTTAAAATCACCACCCATAATAAAACGATGGTTGTGTTTTTGCAAAAGTGATACGTATTGACTACACTTTATTGAATGTCTAGGTGGACTATAAACGGCTGTTAAGCAAAGTTTGATTCCTGCAGTTTCAAATGTTACAGTTGTTGCTTGGAATTCATCAGTGTCAATTTTTTCTTCTTCATAATGCTTTAGAGATTTTCGAAGAATTATGGCTGATCCTCCGCGCAAACAGTTGCGAGGGTGTAATGTATGGTAGACATAGAAGTCTCGAAATTTAATATAAGACTGGTTATTAAAATGTGTTTCGGCAATTAAACAAATATCCACTTTTTTTGTTATTAATAATGCTTCAAGCTCATGTTGATGTTTTAAAAGACCGTTGGCATTCCACAGCATTATTTTAAGATTTCTACTCATCGTTGCAGTTTAGATATTTTTTCTTCTAATTTTAGCAAACGCTTTTCTAATGTTAAATAAATTTTTTCTTGTGAATTGATTTTTGTTAAAATTTGGTTAAGTAGATCCTGTTCGATATTTTGAAGAGCAATGCCTTTTGTGATTTCAGAAAATGTCGGTTTTTTTGATGAAGTAGGTATTAAATTTGAACTGGCAGTGGAGCTCTTTTGTGCGAATTCATGCTTACTGACTGGTTTTGAATTCGTTTTAATAATAGAGTTCTTACCTATAGAGTCATGGTTACTATCAGTAGATTCAGTTGGATTTATTTTACTCTGATGGGCTTGGAATTTACCAGTTTTCTGTTTGCGAAGTTTTTGGAGTTCGCGTGCAACAATACAGCCACGGTAATTGGCAGGGTGAGACTCACCACAATTACAGCATTTTGGTTGTTGAGCAACAGGCTTTAAACAGTCTTCTGTCTTGTGCTTGCCTGCACATTTAACGCATCTCGGTTCCTTCCCACAATAGTTTCTTGTATGACCATACGTTTGGCAAGATTTGCATTGAGAAATTTGAGATGAAGTTTTCGGTAATTCAATGGATACAACGCAATTCAATATGGTTTTGATATTGAAAATTTTATTGATATCGTCGTTGGTATCGAATGTTAGGGCAAACATATTTCATGAGTGGTGCAAGTTTTTTACTATAACTAGAATTTTAATTGAAAATTTGTTAATATTTTAGGCGTCCTTTCGCGTTTTTTACTTTTATTTTATTTATTTGGTATAAGTTTGCACTTTAACTATATAATTATACAATTACACAAATTTGTTAGATGTAATTTGTTCAATTATTCTGATGATTTGCAACACTTTTTTTATTATATTTATTATGAGCTTTTGAGCTTTATTTGCTGTCTCTATCAGCTGTTTTCGAGTATGTGTGTTTAGAGGTAAACAAAAACCAATGTCATAATTTACTTTATTAAAAATAGAAAAAATTAATATAACAATGTTTTATCTTTTAATTTTGTACGCTACTTGGTGCTAACCCAGATCCTTAATCTGTGTTAGCTTGGTAACCAATTTTTGTGTGTAAAGTAGTTTGAGCACTTGTAACCCAAACTACTTGTATTTTTTATGTTGATTAGTTTGAGCACTTGAAACCCAAACTAATCGATGAGAGAAAGTAAGAAATGAAAGTTATAATTGGTTTGTATTTCGTTTCTTTTTCTAAACTTTATTAAAATTATTTCTTCTATTTATACAAAATTATTTCATAAAAAAGCTATTAAATTATGCATTAATTGACAATAAATATTAATGCATAATTCACAAATAAATTAATTTGCCTACGCTGTGCTGACATAATTATAGGCCAACATATTACACACTTTCTTCAGTGCATTGACCAACAAGAAAAGCTGATAATGCAAAATTGCACTTTTCGTTGGTCAATGACTGGTCGCAGTGTTGGCCCAAATAATATGTAAACACATGTAACCAAATATCATAACAAAAACAAAAATATAAAATAATATTAATTAAATACAAACATAAACAAATTTTATTCGAGTATTATTATTTTTGTAAACCCCGTTTAAGAGTCACTATCTTAATTGTTTGCACTAAGTTTAATATCACCTTCCGCGACTTTTCATGAGAAGAAACCCTAAAAGTTACGGAGTGATTTTTGTTTGCGCGCACATATATCAAAGTTCTTAGCCTAACTTTTTAGGGATCTATGAACATATCAAGCAGCATATCAAGTGAGTTATGTAAAATTTATTTACTTTCAAATTCAAATTCTACTGCAGCGATGACATAATCTTCTGAAGGATTGATTGTGTTATGTATGAGTTGTGATAAAATGTCTGCTGTAATGTATATGCGTTAGTTATATTGACAATGCATACAATTAATATAATAATAAGTGGTTCTATATTTAAATGCGCAGTGTATATAAAAATACACTAATTGTTTCCAAGCGCATTGCATTGTTTACAAACAAATGCACAATTCCACACAAGGAATTTGACACCACACATATCGGCGGCACTTTGCCTTCGATATAACCATATGCTTGCCAGGCATTGACCGCATATACAACAACATCAACAGTAAGCATACTCGATACAAGTGGAATCGAAGATGCTTACTTAGCAATAAATTATTAAATATTAAAGTACTTACGCTGCGTCGTGTTGTACATAAATAAAAATACATTTTAATATAAACAATACTAAAATACATATATAATTGTTAAAAATATTTAGTAAATAAGAAAGTACATACGCTGCGTCGTTATGTACCTAGGTTAAGTCGAAAGTGAAAATCTAAATAAAAATCAGAACTAGAAGTGCACTCAATAGAAGCGCACTAGGTTCCGAACAGCAAAACTTTTTTTGACTTTTAAATAAATAAAAATTAATGTTAGCAAAAGGATCGCCAAACAATATCGGCGTTTAAATATCCTTTGCAAAACCAAACAACGGCATTTGGAAGCAAATATTACACTGCATACCCAAAACTGTTAGTTGAAATAAACTTTAATTCGAAGTCGTATGCAATCAGTTTAATTGCCCAACGTTGAAGTCTATTTGTTTGATGAACATTAATTCCAGTTTTATTACAAAATATAGCCAAAAGAGCCTTATGATCCGTTTGAAGTTTAAATCTTCTACCAAAAACGATTCTGTGAAATTTTGTGACCGCGAAAATAAGCGCAAGAGCTTCTTTTTCTATTTGACTATATTGTTTTTCTGCTGGCGTTAATGATCTCGACGCATGACAAATTACTTTTATTGAACCATAGTCAGCTTCATGAAAAATGCAAGCTTCGAGCCCATAGTTAGATGCATCTGCAGCGACTACTATATTTTTCAGTGGATCGTAATGCGCTAATAATAACTCTAATGACAAAATTTGTTTGAAACGATCCAAACAGCGTTGATGAAGTTCCGTCCATTGCCACTGCTTGTTGTTTTGAAGTAGTTCGTCTAATGGTCCTCGGTATTTGCGCATGTAATTTATGAATTTTCAATAAAAATTGATAGCACCTAAGAGTGATATAAGTTGTAATTGATTGGTTGGCGCAATCATTGTCTTGGATCTGGGCGAATGCCGTCTTTACTAACAATGTATCCCAAGTAAGCAATTTCAGTTGTTGTCATGCTCTTGTTGGTTTCTACCTGAGACAAAGATATCGTCAATGTAAGCAGCTGCGTAATGTAAGCTCGCAAACATTTTATCCATAAATTATTGGAAAATTACCGGAAAAGTTTTGACGCCAAATACCATACGGTTGTATTTGAATAAACCTAGATGCGTGTTTATTGTGAGAAGTTCTTGCAATTTGCTATCAACTTCGATTTGGAGAAAAGCGTCCGAAAGGTCTATATGACTAAATACTGTTGCATTGCTGATTTTTGCAAAAATATCAATATAAAATATAAGCGCGTCGTTAAGACCAGTTGAGAAATCAGCGCAAATACGAATGCTGCCATTTGGCTTTTTGATAACTACGATTGGTGCGGTCCAGTCAGAGTAATTGATGGGTGCGATAATGTCGAGATCTTGAAATCGCTTAATTTCTTCTTCAACCAAATGTTGAACTGCGTATGCTATCGGGTGCTTAGGTCGCAAAACAGGTTGACAGTTTGGCTTATTACTTAAATGTGCCTTAGTTTTATTACAAAGACCCATAGCATTCTCGAAAAGTTTTGGTAATAATTTTTCCGGAAGAAATTTGCAATTTGAAGAGTTTATGGAAACATTACTTGCCTGTTTTGTTGTTGAAATTTGGCTACAAATAGCATTAAGCGTCATATCGCTAAGTTGAAAAGCAGTTATCCAGTCCAATCCGAATACGTTCAAATCGATCGCTGCAATGAAGTACGTAAGTGTTCTAATTGTGTCTTTTAACTGCACATCGCATGTAAATTTTGCGTACAATGGTAAGTTTCCAGTTGCACTTTTAGCAGATTCTGGTTGTACTTCCATTGTATTTAAAATATTTAATTTGTCGAAATTAAATTTTGAAATGATAGTTATGTCCGATGCAGTATCAAATTGCAATTTGATTCGCACATTGTTAATTTTAATATGGACATATTTATGCTGTAAAGCTGTGATGCTGTTCGTTGTGTATATACTTTTGGATCGTGGCTGTGAAAATGTTCTTGCTTTACCATTGCTATTATTTTTGTTATTGTTATCGCAGTTTGAATGTTTCGCTTTGCAATAACCTTTTTTTTATGGCCTATGTTGTGACAGTCTTCGCATTTATGATTTTTATATGAGCCGTCACGCACATAATGCATTGCTCCACAAAACCAGCATGGTGTTTTCGGTTTGTGATTGTTCTTAAGCTTATTTGCTTGTAATCGATTCACCTGATTTTCGCGTGATTTATTTTCTACCAGCGCTGTGTCGGATTTTAAATTAATGATACGCTGACACCCGTTTGTAAGTTTTTCCAAGTTGATGGTATCAGCTTCTGTGTCCAGTTTGGTCAATATTCGGGTTCTTATTTCGAAGTCTGCTTCCGATTTCAGACCCAACACGAACGTTAAACATTTGAACTGGTCCAATGACAGGCTATTCAAATTAAAATTTTCACAGTGTTTATTAACCTCGGCTGCGTACGTAGTATAGTCGATATCTGAAGGCTTGGTTAACTGTAAACAGCTATAGCGTAAGCTGAATTGTGACTTTTGGAGTCTAAACAGTTGTTTTAATTTCTCTACTGTTGTAGTGAAATTATATTCACGTGGATGGCTAGACAAAATAAAATCCATATATTTATTATGTATATTTGTATTGAGTTTCCTTAATAGAAGCCTGACCTTCGCTGCGTCATCAAGTTTGGTAGCATCTACCAAGAATAAATCTTCATACCTCTTGTACCACGTTTGCAATGTTAGGTTATTTTCTGGATCATAAACAAACTCTGTGACACTCGAAGCTAAAATCTCCATTGTTTGCTCCGGTTTTTCTGTTTTCGGAAATGCTTCAGTGTGCATCTTCATTTGCAAACACTCCTTGAAAAGTTCACGCATTGCTTCCGTTTTGTAAATACACATACCC
The DNA here is from genome assembly GCF_002237135.1 of Teleopsis dalmanni. Lineage (NCBI taxonomy): Eukaryota > Metazoa > Arthropoda > Insecta > Diptera > Diopsidae > Teleopsis > Teleopsis dalmanni. Next base: position 102,066,402 of record NC_051846.1, on the reverse strand, counting down.
AATAAACTCTGCGTACACCTTACGAATTTTGATATGTGATAAATAAACACAACATAAATAAATATTTTTAATTAAAATTTTTACATATATTTATTCTTTGAATTATTAAGTTTAAATAGCAAAAGACAAAAATTGTATTCGACTATTCATTCCAGAGATAACGGGATAAAAGTGTGCCTGCATGTAAAAATAGGCCCCATAAAGTCTGCGTACAGTTTGTTTGTTTAGAAACTACCGTTAATTTTTAAGCAGTTTGTTCTTATTTTTGCTCATTTGGTATTATTTAACATTTGAATTGAACATTTAGCGATCTCAGTGATCATTTAATTTTTAAGTAGTAACTATTTTAAAGTATGGAATCAAGGGGAAAAGAAATTACTGTGTACGAAAGAAAAATAATTATTAAACTGTGAAAAGATGGAAAAAGTTTCCGCAAAATTGGTAAAACTATTGGAAGAATGCATTTATCAATCCAGCGCGTAGTGGACAACTTCAAAAAAACCGGAATTTTATTATCTAAACCGCGTCCTGGGCGTCCAAAAGTTTTATCAGTCCGAGAAGAGCGAAAAATAGTCCATATGATAAAGATGAACCCTTTCATTTCTTCTTCGAAAATTGTGAAATATATAACACAATCATTTAAAAAAGTATTTGTGCGGAGACTGCTAGGAAAGTATTACATAAAGCTGGATATTGTGGTAGAGTCGCTAGAAAGAAACCGTATATTTCACTTGTAAACAGACAAAATATGCGTTGAAATGCATTGAATTTGCAAACAAATACATAAATAAACTTCCGGGGATCTGAAAACAAGTGATATTTTTAAACGAAAGCAGGTTCTGCATCTTTGGTATAAAAGGTCGTCAAATTGTGTGACGGAAATCAGGAGCAGTGTTAGAGAAACAAAACTTTGTTGGTACAGTCAAACACGGCGGTGGTGGAGTTATGATATGGGGGTGCATGGTGGCTGATGGTGCAGGTCAGTTGAAATTTATAGAACCGACAATGAATAAATAGGGTTATATAAACATTTTAAAAAGAAATTGGAAACAATGTGCAGGTAATTTGGGCTTATCCACGTCATTTTGGTGCCAACAGGACAATGACCCAAAACACACAGCGGGGATTATTAAGCTTTGGTTTTTGTACAGCGTTCCAAGACAGCTTAAAACGCCTCCGCAATAACCTGAGCTCAACCCCATTGAGAATCTTTGGGATTTATTGGAAAAAAGAATTCGTCAGCATGTGATAACAAGTAAAGAGGCTTTGCGGAGTACAATGCAAGCAGAATGAGCGAAAATTACTGCTGAACAAACCCAGAAGTTGGTTAATTCCTTGCCAAATAGATTAAGTGAAGTTCTAAAACAGCGTGGTTACCCAACAAAGTATTAAATTTAACTTTATTTTTATTATTTCTACCGATTTGATCAGTTTTTTTATAACTGTACGCAGACTTTATGGGGCCTATTTTTACATGCAGGCATACTTTTATCCCGTTATCTCTGGAATGAATAGTCGAATACAATTTTTGTCTTTTGCTATTTAAACTTAATAATTCAAAGAATAAATATATGTAAAAATTTTAATTAAAAATATTTATTTATGTTGTGTTTATTTATCACATATCAAAATTCGTAAGGTGTACGCAGAGTTTATTGGCTATGTATATATGTTTTAATGTAATTCACAAAAAAATTCGTATCCTCGTCGCCACTATTATATCTATATAATTTCAGTCTTTATTTGTTAAAAACTCCAAGTTATTATTATTTCACAAGTTACAAAACTAACATGTGAATTCTCTTTTATACGTCATCTGTCATCACTGGCCAGGGTTGCCAACACAAACTTTATTTAAAGAACATATAAGATCAATGATCATTAATTAAATGTTTTTAAAACACCCAACATTTTTCATGTATTTATATTTTTTTGTTAGCGCGACTATGCACAATGATATGTTATTATCTTTTGTTCAATCGTGACCTTCGACTTTATTACAGGTCAATTACAGGTACCTATCTATCTTTCAACATTGAGTGTTAATCCTAATTTTAAGAAAACTAAATATTTAAAATTTTATAACTAAATTTATTACACAAACAGGTAAAAATTTTTAATTAAAGCAAAAGTTTTCATGGTTTCATAATTGTTTGCATTTATATAATGAATTCTTAAAATCATATTAGTTTTTAAATGGTTACTTATTTGTCACAGAGTTTTTAGTAATAAACGAATATAGACGCAATAAACAAATTTTTTACGAATATGACGTAATACTCATAAACGATTCATAAATCATTTGCATCATTTTCGTATCGAATGTCGGAGTTTATGAGTATCATCTGAGCAGAATATAAATCATTATAAGTACTGTCTGCTGTTTATATGAATCAGGAAGTCAAATCAACGGAAAAGAGAGTCAGAATGCATGAAACACAGGCAATGATTCGAGTATGATGCGAGTGTTGAGTACTCATTACAGTTCTCTATTTCCTAATAATGATTTTAGACTAAAGTCGAAATATCGATGAAATAAAAATTATAAAATAAATCGTGATTTCTTTTTCTTCATTTTAATTTTTAACAACAATAAAAAATTTGAAAAAATACCCTGCAAAAAGCTTTATATAACTTTTATTAAAATGAAGTAATTTGCAATAATTCAAAATGCATTAATTTATAATACGTATTTATATAAATGACATATATTAAATACTTTTATTTGTGACCAAAAATTATTATTATAATAATTTGTTATAATTTTATTATAATTGGTCAAATTTAAATAGAAATAAAAAAAACACTAATTTATTATTTATATTTAAAAATCGTTTATAATTTATTAAAAATAATTCTTCCAATATTTCGACTATCTTCGGTAGTCATCTTCAGGAAAAACTAAACAAAATATACGATGTTATATTTATTTTTATATTTTTGCATTTATTGTTCTATAGTATTCAATATAACTGTCGCCGATGTTTCAAATTGTCTTTGACTTCTTCCTCAGAGCAGAATCTTAATATAACTGCTTTTTTGAAAACATATAAGGTGGTTATTTATACTGTTCACAATTTTTCGTTTTACAATAGTTTTGATTAAGAAACAATAAAAAATAAATTAAATACAATGTTTGCCCAGAGTACAAGATTATTATATATAGTCAATATAGCTTTTTGTGAGTAATGCATAACAACTAACTCTCAGTTTCTTGTGAGCAATTGGTCTGAAAAAATTAAACTGTTTTTTTTTTGGTCACATTCGTTGTGTCGTGTTCAAAACTTTAAGTAAAATTTAAAGGTATATAATTAAGTTTTAAATTGAAATAAAAACATTAAATAAATAAAAAAATAATGGCAGAGTATTTAAATGTTCAAATTAATAAAAAAAATTTATAAGCTGCTTTTAACTCCAATAATTTTTTATAATCATTTAATGCTGAATAGATTTTTTTATAAAAACATTGAATGCCTAGTGAATTAATGTGTACGTATCTAAGATTTTTGATAGATCAATGGTTTTAATGTGGAATTGGAGAAGATAAATGACCAGCAGAATGGATAAAATTCCTGGAAACATCTGATGACTAAGCGCTATGAAACATAAATTATAAAATGCCATTTGTTTTTGAAGCAATTGCGGCTCTATGGTCCTCTTAGGAATTAATGGAATTTATATATGCATTGGAGCGATAGGTTCCACTCATTTTAAAATAAAAAAACCTCTATATAACTGTGATGAGTGCATTTGAATACATAAAAACCAATGATGCAGAAGCATACTTCCTTAGTGATGAAGAATATGGTGTTGCGCCTTGTTTAATGACACCGGTCGAAAATCCATCAAATGCCATAGAAATTTTATATAGTTCGACAATAATAAAGGGAAGAACCGTAATTGAACGTTGCTTTGGTTAGTTAAAACAAAGGTATGCGTCACTGCAATGCAAAATTCGTGTTGATATGGAAATTGTGCAACAAATAATTTTGAGCGCTTTAGTTCTGCGTAATTCTGCAAAATGTCTTCATGATACATTTTTAACAAAATCAGAAATTATCATCAAAAATATTGTGAAATTTTCTTTTAATGATACGAGCGAAGTTAGTTGCAACCCAAGTCGAGAAAACAAAAAAGAAAGAGGATGTCAATTACAAACATGCTGTCAAATAACAAATATTAGTTTCTAAAAGAATTATTTTATTTATTTTTAAAATAGCAAATATTTTTACAGTAATATAATAAATAAATATTTAATTATATAGATTTAGGATTAGATTAAGATTATTATTTTGAGTTAAACTTAGAATTACATTTCATATAAGATATATATATTTAATATACTATATTATTTAACTGAATATATAAAAACTAAAATTATAATAATTCATTATTTGGTAAAACTAAATAAATTATTTTAATTGTCAAATTGTTTTGAAAGAATGCTGGTTTGCTTAAGCAAAACAAATCTTTACAATTCAGTTAAACTTACATGCCTTGTCTTATCATTATCAGGATATATTTAGATAAAATATGATCACAGGATCAGGCTGTATGCATCTGAAAAAATTCAGATTAGGGGTTAAATGGTGTTATCGTGTTTGTGAAAATAGTTTTTAGAGTGTTTAACCTTTTGTGCGCAAATTTTATGTTGTTGTTATTAATTATTTCTTTTAAACTTTTGTTTTCGATTAATGTTAGGATGTATGGTATATGGAAGAATCTATTTGTTTGTGTTTGTGTTGAGTCTTTTTAACCGCTATTTTTTATTAAACATTGGTCAATTTTATTGGATAATTATTATTTAATATTCTTTGTGTGGCTGATTTCTTAGAGGATTTTATTGATAAATTGTTCATGAGTTATAGGTCTATAACTTTCTGAATTTGGGTTTTTGCGGCGTTATTTATTGGGGTTGTAATTGGTTATTTATATTTAGTTAAAAATAATATATTTATAACAAAACTTAATTCTAATTTTATTTATAAACACTTAATTATTACAAGTACATAATATATAGTCATAAATGCAAAATAGATTTTTATGTTTTGTTTGTTCCATGTCTCTAGTACAAAATTAAACTACATGTTATATAATATATAACTATAATATTAAAACATTTGTCAACTGGCGTAACTTTAATAGAGAAGTTGAAAGAAGTCTTCCAGAAATTTCTGCACCCCGTCACACCGATGAAATTGAGCACGCTGTCGATATATTTAACAAAACTCTAATTGACGCGGCTGCTGAGTCTACTATTGTCCAACAGGACCATGCAAAAAGAACAATTTTTCCATCGACCTTGAATGGGCTTATCTCTGCTAAACGTAATGCGAGACGAGATTGGCAAAGATACCGTTCTCCCAGATCTAAACTCAGCCTCTATATAGCGACTAAAGCCCTGAAAAAAGCCCTTGATGAGGAAAGAAACAATTCAATACAAAATTATTTAGAAAGCCTTGGCTCTCAAAAAGAGCATAATTATTCCCTATGGAAAGCTGCAAAGAAATGTAAAGCCCCAATTAAAAGAGAACCTCCTATACGCAAACAAGATGGCTCTTGGGCTCGTAGCGATGAAGAAAAAGGAACTACTCTGGCATTACACCTACAGAATGTTTTTCAGCCAAATCCCCAAATCAATGATTTCCAGCCTAACATATCTATCTTAGCTGACATACAAAACCCTCCAATTATAGAGCTTTCGAAATTGAAAGAAGTTATAAATAACATTAACCCAAAAAAAGCACCTGGACAAGACCAAATAAATGGGAAAATGATTAAAAACTTGCCAAACTCAGCGATCGTTTTCATTCTCACCATTTTTAACAGCATACTGTCTCTTGGGTACTTTCCGACGAATTGGAAAACTTCGCTGATAAAAATTATCCCTAAGCCTGGAAAGCTACATCATATTGACCAATAAGTCTATTGCCACAAATATCAAAAATTTTCCAAAAACTCCTAATTAAAAAAATACTGATTTCCTCGCCGATAGAAAACATAATTCCGGACCATTAATTTGGTTTTCCCAAAGAGCATGGAACAATTGAACAGGTCCTTAGAATAGCTATCGAAATACACTTAGCTTTACATTCAAAACAATATTGTACGGCAGTTTTTCTTGATGCAGCGCAGGCATTTGATAAAGTGTGGCTTGAAGGACTTTTATTTAAAATAACGCTCTCGCTTCCAAAAAATTTTCATAATCTTCTAAAATCCTACGTGACTCATCGAAAATATAGGGTCAGACACAAATCGTTTACTTCGCAAGAGTACGATATCAACGTTGGAGTTCCTCAGGGTAGCGTCCTTGGGCCGCTTCTATACTTAATCTATACAGCTGATATTCCACAATACCCAAACAATTTGCTGACGACGTTCGCCGACGACATTGCCATAGATAGTTCCGCCCGTGACCGCACTATAGCGTCACAAAATTTATCCACGCATCTTGGTTTGATTGAAGAGTGGCTTGCAAAATGGAGAATCAAGGTGAATGAAACCAAATGTGTTCAAGTAACTTTTACTCTAAGGAGAGAAACATGTCCAATCACATTCTGTAAAATATCTGGGAATTCATTTAGATAGAAGGCTCACGTGGACTAGTCATATTGAATCCAAAAGATGTCAATTGAATCTTAAATATAGAGAATTGTACTGGCTTCTAAATTGCAACTCTAAACTCAGTCTCGATAACAAATTGTTAATTTATAAATCAATATTAAAGCCGATTTGGACTTAAGTTATTCGTCAATACATGCCTAAATTTCGAGAGAGACTCAAGTCGCATCCAAATCCTCATGTTCGATACTTATCTTCTGCAACTGCACCAAATCGTCCTAAAAGAAAATCCTTGATAAACATGAATTCTCTAGCTCACCATTTTCTAATTATCAGAAATACGGACACACAAAGACATACTGCTAAATTGCTAATGTTTGTGTTACAAGCGCAAAAATACTGTTAGAAAGCTGAAGAATTGTGAAAATCATACAGCAAACTACAGTGTCTATATTTCTTTTCGCCAACATACACTTAAAGCATTGAGTAAAAATATTATAGAGTCACAATGACTCAATTTTTAAATTTTCAGCAACAGGCACGGGAGGGCGGAGTGAAGATATTTCTTCTTTCTGCGCTGCTGCTAGATCGGCTGCGCTTGTGCTTGTTCTTTCTAAAAATTTTACTATAAATGAATGAAGGACAAAAATGAAAACAAAAAACAGATTTGCTTGTTTACGAAGGCAGGCAGTACAAGAAAAGAGTCAAATTAGTTTTTGGTGTAATTATTTGTTTTTGCAATTAATGCTTGGCACCAGCAAGCAGCACGTAAAAATTTCGTGCATTTAATATTACTTCATAATGCAAATAAGACAAACATCCCTACTTGTTTGGAAGTTTACTGATCTACATATATATATGTATTTTATAAACATATGTACTTTTATTTGGAAGAATATGAATATTTTTTCATCTTAACATATTTTAGGAACATTTGAAGCAAATGAAACCAATTTCAATTTTTTTGTTTAATCAGGTATAATAAAATAATTGTATGTAATTGACCGTGTGCGAGTTCGAGTAATTGATGGTAAATTGAGGAAAATTATAAATTATGTCCGTATGGCAGCGAATGTTGGTGTTTACCAGAATTTCGGGTATGGTAAATTAGGTAAATTTGATATTACCATTGGGAACATATTATAAGATGTATAATAAAAAAATAAATAAATTTGAAAACTTTTAACATAAGTGCAGCTCAAAAAATCCCTAGGAAATTTCAATTTACTTTATGTTAATTTACCGAGTTGGTTAATTGGGGCCTGCAGACTTCATCGAATTGAATTATTCTGCTTATATTACTTCGTAAGCACTGCCTATGGATGGTAGAGAAAGTGAAATCGACTAAGGCATAAATTGTTATATGACCTTATATTACAAATTTACCCCAATACACGCTTAATCACATTTATTTATAATTTATTTATTACCATAACTACTTACTTTATTTATTTATTTTGTTCAAATTACATAGTTTAAGTGAATTAATTTTAAGATAGTTGTTTGTTGTCGTTTTGTCATTGGGCCTTGTTGTGGTAGGAGGCAGGTTTAGGACTATTTTCGGAAAATACATTTTATGCCGGTTGCTTTCTTTCTTCTTTTTTACCATTCTATTTTCCAATTATTTATGTGTGATAATATATTTCTTTATCATTTATATGTAAAAAATCTTTTTGTCAAAAATACTAATGTATATTAACATAAAAAAATAAAGTTCTTCAAATTCTTGAGAACGATTATAAACTATAGTCGAAATAGAGAACAAATAATAAAAAAAATTTTGAAATAGTAAAAAAATTCTCTTTTCTATATTTTTTTTATTAAACAAAATTTCTTCGTTAATATGGACTAGGCCTCCTGGGGACACCATGTAAAAAAAAACGCTCCATTCCAGACTACCTCATAGGTGGTCTGGAAATTAGTGCGCAACTAGTAACATGAAAATTGTCATTTCTATTTAATTAACGATAACCTTTCATGTATGTCGATCTAGTAACTATCAATGATTATGCAGTTATTTAAATAAATCTCCATTTCTCGGCAATCATCCGCTTGCAAAAGCTAATAGTCGATATACTTGTAACCCTTGTACTGATATTCCTTTTATACTTATTCAGTATCTGTGAAGCGCATATATTTGCGAAATAGCGTTAATTATTCAAACTGCCATATAAACCGAAGGTTTGATTTTAGTTTTTTTTTATTCATTTTAAATTAATTTCAATATAATTTTATTATAATACATTTGGCAAAGCTAAAGCATACTATTTTTAAAAAATGTTTTACCAATTATTGGTAAATATTTTATATACATACATACATATGTATTCTTATGATTGTATTACTTGCTAAAATTTAATATAAATATTATGTAAATGCGATAAAATTGAAAATCCATACCTAATAACAATTAATTACGAAAACAATTATAACTCTTTCTTCAAATGCCATCATAATGAAAAGTTGTTTCAATGCTGCAAATAAAATTTTGATATCTCTTGCCCCAGAAATTACATACAAAAATATCAATGTCCATATGTTCATATTTAAACACAAAGCAAGTAGGCATGAATGAATATAAAATAGCGAATAATTATTTTTACTACTTACCTTATAATTCAAGGAAGCAATAACAACACCTCAAAGAACAAAAGGAGAAAAAAACACAAAAAAGAAATATAAAAATTTCTTGAACCTATGAAGCAGAGAATATTGCAAAATCTTCTTTAGTATGAAGCAAAAACGACTGAAGCGACGTCGGCAGAGATTTGAGTGATTTGGGTACCCAGTAGTAGATACCTAGAACAAAAATTAATTTCTATGGCATTGTGACTCTATAATATTTTTACTCAATGCTTAAAGTTACAAATCTTTTGACTCAAAATGATATCGAGAACCTACCTGTTTATATATAAAACTCAATTCACTTTTAAAAACTGGTCATACGTTCAGACTTTGAAGCTCACATTTCCCCCAAAAATATCTACAAGATATATATGCTTGAAATGACTATATTCTGATTTAAAACAAAATTAATATCATGCTTATATCTTCGAATTAATAGATACAAATCATGCGATACTGAATATCATGACGTGAGTCTTTTTTTCGGGACACCTAATCCACTGGCCTACAGATAATCAAAAAACTCCGGAGTTTATTGATTTTGGGCTCATTAAAGGTCTGAAACATGAAGAAATAATTTCTAATCTTCTGTTCATTTTTCTGTTATGTTAATTCTGAAAGAAATTGGTTTCAATAATTCAAAACACGAAAACAAATGTACAAATTGGAAGATATACAAAAGCTTCGTAAACGAAACGTTATGCAAGAAATCAATTTACAATCATTGAAAGAAATTAATGAAGCAGTTGATCACTTGACTAAGACAATAAATGAGAATGGCGAAGAGTCTGATCTCTGTGTGCAAAACAGAGACTAAATAAAGATTTGAAAGATCTGAAAAGGTCTATGTGTAGTAATAAAAAACAAGATGTTTAAGTGTCGAAGGAGACTAGCCGAATCTGGCACCTGGCCTTAATAAAATTACAGGTGAATCGTTGCAATATCATTCCTAACGTCGATCAGCATCCTTTTCCTAGGCTATTATACAAGGCAAGTAAAATTTCCTTAAATAAAATTTCCTGAAGTCTCAGTTTCGGAGTTCAAAATAAGCAACTTAGATAAATAACCGATGTTTCATGGGGGTTTTGTTTAGCTGTAACAGGTGCCAAATATTGTTCGTTGATCAAAAGAAAGTTGAATTGGGTGCGTTTTTACGGTTATTTGGTCTTGAGAATTAATCTGTTCTGTATCTAACTTACTAAATTTTGCAGCTGCTGAATTAAGTGAGATGGACGGAGTCTTTGCAGCAGAAAAACACTTAAGATTCTCACTTATTTTAGCAATCGAAAAAATTATGTAAGAATTTGTTATCGCATTTAATTACCTGATGGCCCCTGACCAAATTTGAATAACAAAATAAACGATGTGAAAGTCGCCGGACTGACCAAAAGTTGAGCTTTATACAATTCGAACAGCCCACCTTTCTATTGGCAATTTGAAGTTGCGTTCCTTAATCAATGCCACACTGAGATGATCTATCCCCACTTCGCTAAAATGATACCAGCTTCATATTTCCTGTTAAAAAATTATTCGCTTAAATTAAATATCCTAAGAAAGTTCGCTGAATTCTCTTTTTTAATTTTTAAATAAATACAAATATTGAGAAAATAAAATATTCATTTTACAGGTTTTTCCTATAATTTAGTGCTTAACATCTTTATTTCAAACTATGAAATATGTATTTTTATTTTAGCAAACGAGACTTTATTAAGAACTTTACTTAGTTATTGTTCACTGCATGGAGCAAGTGGAGGTGGATTAGCTTCTGTACGAATGGAACTTGTACTACTTTTACAGGAATTACAACAAGAGAAAACTCAACAACAGTTATTAAGTCCACTTCCCTTTCCGACCACTTTACCATTATTAAGCGCATGTGTTGCAGGAAATAAAACTGTCATAGCAGACCCAATAAAATATTTACAAGTAATATTCTTACAAATCTTAACTTAGAATTTTAACTTACTAATGATATTTATGTTATTTCAGTCGCTGACAGTTGATATGCTTCAGGGAATTATAAACTCGTCACCCTTTCCTAAATCACAATCAAATACTTATTGTGAAATATTTGTATTACGCGATTTAGCTGTTGCTTTATCATCTTGCATATATCAATCACTTTGTGACTCAGAAAGTTTTGTAGTGAAAAATCCGCTATCAAACCGATTCCTAAGTCCAGGAATAGAAAATATTGCAAAACTTAATTCTTCTTTTGAATGTTCTCATCTTATAGGAAATACCAATATTTATAATAAGAAACGAAAATATTCATCAGATGATGCAATTTTTGTGTGCACCTCTCCACCAAAATGGCCTGGAGTTTCAAATTTAAGAGCACTCTTAGCTAGAGAAAAGGATGATGACCTACCAAGACTAAATATTTTACTAATGGAATCATTTGTTGCTACGTATATGTCATTGATAATTTATGCATTGGCCACATGTGACAGTCGTATTTTATATAGACTTATTGGTCAAATAATTTCAAATGAAACTTGGTCTATAATATTTGGTGGCGGAACAAAAAAGTTATTAAGAAAAGCCACAAAAAAAAATCAGAATATTCCAACCATTCCAGTAAATCAGACAGATACTATAACAGATGATACAAGTGTATGGAATAATGTTATTAGGGTGAAACTAAATATGAAACTTTTGGGTTCATTTGGAAATAATAATACATCTAATAGTATGAAGGAAGATAAACCAACTTATCGTGAGCAGTTTGTTCCACCAGAAATGTCAATGTTGTCATATCTTCTCTCTAAACCAAACAATTCCGGTATATTTTAAGAATAACATTTTAACATTACTAAATATAAAATTTTTTTTGTAAAATATATTTTAAAAATTTTAGATTACACTGATTATGATACAGATGATGAAATTGAATCTGAAAATGATGAGGAAGAAATCGATTTTGCTTTAAATGTGAGTAACACAAAACAAAACCGAAAAAATAACACGGAACATTCGAATCCTTTTTCATTTTCTTGGAGTATTCTCAGACTAGCTGTTATTAAATTAGTCTCAAAAAGAATTCAAGATTTTGTGCACACAGCTGGGACGGAAATTCAAGGTAGTTTTGTTTAATTAAAAACTAATGCATAATAAATTTCACTTTTTAATTAAAAAAAATTTTTATTTTAGATTTACCAGTATTAAGTCCTATTATTCATGAAACTTTACGAACTTTAAATCGATGGCAAAATTATGCAACTGAAATATTGGCTAACAAGGGTACGCTGCCTGATAATTTCATACCAGGTACATACAATTGTGTTACCTAAAATTAAACTCGTATCATAGTTTACTTAACTGGATCTCTTATTTACAAAAACTTATACAGTAACTTATTTACATGTTATTTCTTTAAACATGATTTCATTTTTACACAGTTTTTAAGATATGAAATTTAGAAAACGACAAAAAAATGTTGGAATCAGTTTCGAATTTGGTTTAATCTAAAAATGGGGACTCCACATTAATATACACACAGTAGAAAAAGTCTGCGGTCACCAACAAAATTTTTCTTGAATTTCGCATAACTTTTTTAATTTGTACTGAAATTAGTTTTTGTTTTCTGATTCATTTTAACCGAAGAAACAATAATAAAATTCAAACATTAAAAATTAACGGTTATTCTTTAAACAAAAATTAAACACAAAAGTAACAATTTTGAAAGCAGAAAAAGTGTGCGGTTTAACATTTAAATTACAAGCATTAAAATTCACAGAAATCTACAATTGCCTGTGGGATAACCTCTGTCTCAACCAGTTTTGCAGTAACCTGTGCATTTATTTTTAGCCATTCTTCTTTGATGTCGTTTCTTAACATATCTTTGCTGGAAATCGTGTGTTGGTGAATCGTATTTTTCAAATAATCCCACAAATGTTTTGTGGGACTAAAGTCTGGCGATTCTGGTTGTATTTGAAGTTGCATGGTAGCATGGTAAAGTAGCCAAATCCGTGCAATCGTTGTTGTATATTTAGAGTCGCTGTTCTGCTGAAATAAAAAGGTTGGCTCTGGGTCTAACATTCTGTCATTTTCTTTCAAATTTGTTTTTAGTATATTTAGATTCCCATATTAATCCATTGTATCTTGTACAAATTCAAGTTTACCGGCACCATTACTTGCTATACACCATTATGCCTCCACCACCATATTTCACCATTGAAATTAACTTTTGTTAATCATAGGCTGTACTTACATGATTTTCTCCACACACATTTTCTACCTTTGATTCCAAATATGCAAAATTAGCTCATCGGAGAATATAACTCATTTTCAGAAATCCATACTTATATTTATATGCTTTATTGCAAAGCTTACTCATTTTATTCTATTATATATGGATATGTATGGCTTCTCTCTTGCAACCCGGGTATAATGCTTGCTTTTCTTTAAAACTATCTGGACATATTTTGTTTTCAAGTATTTCGGCAATATGTCCAGCTAGTTTGAAAGCTGTTTTGTATTTAGTTTCACCTGGTTGATTATGCAACGTCTTTCTCTATCTGATAAAATTGAGGAGCTACCAGTGCGAGGTTTAGAAAAGTAATTACCCGTCTCTTGGAAGTTATTTATAACTTTCTGGACAGAAAAATATTGACGACCAATATCTTCAGCAATTTTTCGTTGGCTTACGTCATTTTTGAAAAATTTAACAATTGTTTGTCGCTTACTAACACTTCACGTCTTTTATTTTTCATTGTAAAAATTTACGTTTTGTATCCACAAATATTTTTAAATGATTAATTCTTTAACTCTTTAGGAAGTCAACTAATAATTAAATATCATTTAATGATTATTTATGTTTGCAGGCGAATTTAAATTAACGATAAATCTAAATATTACGAAGTGAACGCAAACTTTTTCTGCTTGTAAAGTTGTTGCTTTTGCATATAATTGTGTTTAATTTTTTGAGAATAACTGTTCATTTTTTGTTTGAACTTCATTATTGTTTCTTTGGTTAAAATAAATCAGAAAACAAAAACTAATTTAAGTAAAAATCAGGCCGCAGACATTTTCTACTATGTATATAGAATCATATTTTCAGTTTATGTAATAGTGTAGTAAGTTTTAAGTTGTGGAATAGTGTACATTTACTGGTTAGTGGTTATCTCCATACAATTGCTAATATGGCTTCAAAAATGTATGAAAAGTTGACGGCTCAGTTACTACCTACTACTGTTGCTAAAAAAGATGTACATTGTCTATTGGTTTGTAGCTGTCAATTTCTGTAAGATTAAAGATTAAATACAGAAAAGTTTAGGTAATTTTTAAAAAAAATCTATAAATGACCTAAAGGTTCTGGCAATTGTAAAACAGTAAAAAATCGTATATTAATTTATTTTTGTATTAACGCTTCCGGCAATATAGTGAAGCTATTGGTTATCAATAATTTAAAAACACATCGCTCATTTAAAGGAATAAACAGTAGAGACTTGCAGTTTATTAGATGGTCAATAAAAACAGTGAGTTACTGTCACTGATTAAGAAAGTAAGGATTGTTTTTTAATAAATAATGCACATGGTCGTATTTAAGATTTATTGTATAAACTGGGCATGTTATAAATTTTTCTTATTTTTACCGAAAAGTATAACTTTGGTCACTGGATAACTTTGACTTTTAAGACATTATGCATTAAGCATATTTTAGAACAAATTATGAATATGTGAATGAATATGTGAATATCTTCCAATTATGGATGCTTGGATAAAATTTGCAATCTTAGATTATAGTTTCTTATATCGGTATTAAGCAATCTTCGGTTAATACTTGCTGAAAAAAATTATATTGACGTGTAGTTAAGAGTGAGAATTTTGTATTACTATAACAGCATGAATATTCTCAGTTATTATTGAACTAATATTAGATAAAGAATTCAGTACGGGTGGTTTAGTTGACATGATTAATGAAAGAAACGATCGTGACTCTTCCTAATGAAAAAGGGGTTGCCTTGCCATTCATAGAAAGATTTGAAATATGGCGAAACTTGGTTATAATTTCTTACAAAATAAAT
This sequence comes from Teleopsis dalmanni, assembly GCF_002237135.1. Taxonomy (NCBI): domain Eukaryota; kingdom Metazoa; phylum Arthropoda; class Insecta; order Diptera; family Diopsidae; genus Teleopsis; species Teleopsis dalmanni. Next base: position 102,051,187 of record NC_051846.1, on the reverse strand, counting down.
ATGTTGAATGAGATCTTCTATTTTTTTCGATCTACAAGATTTTACGGTTTACGCGATTTTCTAAGGAACCTATCCTTTATGTAAATCGAGGATATGTGCATTTGATTGTTTACATCAAATTTGAGTTTGATAAATTATAATAGTAATTATTTTTGGCACCTTCTAGGTGTGACAAATAACAGTAAGTTGCTCGCTTAAAGTTGCTAATTGACAAAACAACAACCATACTTTCTCTATCTAAACACCTAGTTGTGAAGTAGATAAACACTTTAGTGACTGCAGAAAAAGTGTTACCAAAACGATAAGCGAACTATTATGAACCTTGATTGGAAATTTCAATGAATATTCCAGTCATATGTTAAAAATCTGTAAACAAATTCAAATAAAATTGAAAACTTTCACAAATTTGAGATTTATGGGAACGAAATATTTTTAAAATATATAAAATTGTGGAATATAAATATTTTAAAAATATACAGTAGTCGGCATTAGTATTTTGACAAAACTTTTTAGTGACTACTATTATAAATCTAGTTTTGCTTAGTACCGTTAAATAATGGTGCGACAATAATGGTGAAGCCCAAAACAAAGAAACCATTTTTATGTTTATGCATGCCAAATTTTATATTGTTCACCGTTAGCATTTTCTTTATGCTGATAAGAATGAAATTATAATTTTTATTAGTATTACTCAAATAGAAACAAAGAAATCCCGAAATTGCATTTTTAGCAAAATTGTAAAGTATTCCCGAGACAAAGCATCGTCCAACAGATGCTTTGTTTGTTTTTGCCGATACAAATTATCTGGCAAAGCGCATATATTACTGTTTATGTTTTTCTTTAGATGGGGCATATTATATTTCAAAAACGCACATCGTGTATGTACGGTAATGAATTTATGGGGGTTAGTAATTGGAACTTACTGTAAATATGAAATAATGACTTAACTTGCATGCAGACAACGAATTTTTGTGTGGCATAAGTATTTTGACAAAATCTTTGTGTAAATGTTTTTTAATTTTGAGCACGTGAAAACAAAATAAAATGTTTATATAAACTTTAATTAATATTAAATGTTGGTTACGAAATGTTAGTTATCAGATTTTCAATGGTAACATTACTGGCTTTAACGACAGTAAAAGATATAGCAAAGGAGTTTAAAGTGTGGCGTCGAACCGTTTACTATTAAATTAATAAGTTTGTAAGGATGGAAATTTTCACATATTTCCAACCTACATAAATTTAACATAAACATGTAATAACAACAACACGACACATGTAGCCACAAAAGACCTTTTAGTTACACATCACAATAAACTACGTTTCACTCAACACTTGATTTAATTTTACTTACTGTTAGAATTTCAATATAATCTAAAATAAAATAGATTAGTTTTATTTAATATATGTTTTATATTAAAAACTCACAAGTATCATGCAGCATCTGCATCGATAATATATTGAATTTATTTGAAATTATAATTACAATTAACAATAACTAAAGGGATGTATTTAAACAAGTTAAGAATACGCATACCTTATTTATTCACTATTTACAGCTATAGTCAAAAATATTTACACAAGTTGCAAAAAAATTTTTTGTTGTCAGTTAGTTTTATCTATGCAAAACCAAATAAAAAAAGAATTGGAAAGATAACTGTTCATTTGACAAAAATATAAGCAAATGCACTGCTGCTTATTAGTTGTCAAAAGTATTTACACAAATTTTTTTCGCGTCAAAAGTATTTACACAAAACTTTAATTTAATTTTCTTCTTCTTTATTGATGAATTTTTTAAAAAATTTTCTATTTTTATTTAATTAATATAATTAATATTTGGTTACACCACCTTTGGCATTAATAACTGCCCGTTACCAAGCTGGAATTGATCCAATCAAGTTGCGAATGAATTTGGACCGAAAATTCGCTATTTCAATTATGCTATCACTACATTTTGGATTTTTATCAATAGTATTTTACTGTTTTATGAAGTCTCAAGCACATTCAATGACATTAAGACCAGGGCTCTGTGCAGGCTATAAAAAACACGTTATTTAACTCTTTTAAAATTGGATTAAGTCTACATCCTTGATGACATGGGGCATCGTCATGTTGTAGAACCCAGTTATTCATTGGTAAAGTTCTATTTTCTGACGTTAAGATACGGTTATTTAAAATACCAATAAAATAGGACTGATTTAAGGTGCCATTTTTCATTACCAAATCTCCAAATGCATAGCATGATAGACATCCCTAAAACAAAACCGTGTCACCTTCAAATCTATTGAGTGGCTGCACTGCTTTATTCTTTTGGAGTTGTCGTAAATGCATGCAGTGGTTATCAAATTAACCCTAGAATTGAAATGCAAACTCATCTGTTCATAACACATTGTTTCAAAACTGTATAGATTACTTAAAATACTTCAAAGCAAATGAGAGAATATTTGATAAGGTCGTTAGAGTAATATTGACAATTTTGTGCACCACATAGGTATTGATATTAATATTTTTCAACCTGTGATATAGTGTAGCATCACTAATAATCTTGCCAATCAACTTTTCCGATGATGCTGCTTACTTATTGTAGGATTTTCTACGACTACTCGTAATAATCTTCTGCATTCCCTTTGATTCATGGGAGATTTCCGCCCACTCCAAATTTTTTAAATTTTCACTTATGTTCCTATTTTTAACTAGATTTTACACCGTTACACCGTAATATTTTGCACAACTTTACTTTACAACTTTACTCCGAAATCTCACTCTTATATTAGATACCAATCTCAGATCGAATTTCAATTGATAATTCCTTGGTTTTTATTATTTTCCTAAATAATATCTGAAATTTTGAAATCTCTAAATTTGTATAGTTTTTGCCAAAAGCTAACAACTGCACTTACTTAAAGGAAATCCTAGAATAAATGCTCATTAATGTTTTGTGTAAATACTTTTGACGCGAAAAAAATGTGTGTAAATACTTTTGAAAACTAATAAGCATCAGTGCAGTTGCTTATATTTTTGTCAAATGAACAGTTATCTTTCCAATTCTTTTTTTATTTGGTTTTGCATAGATAAAGCTAAGTGACAACAAAAAAATTTTTTGCAACTAACGTCCAACAACAAAAATAAAAACATGTTTGTATTCAATATGTGCAAAAACTTTCGTTGTGTAAATACTTTTGACTATGGCTGTATATATTTGTTTATCGACTGTTTAATATTTATTTTATTACATTAAATAAATATAAATATCACAACCATCACCACCGACACTAATTCAAAAAAAAACACGTTTGTAAACAATGCAAGAAACGTCAAAGCATGAAAGCTTTTGTTAAACAAAACACAGAGCACGAAGAATTAAAAAACACACGAAAACACAAAGCATACCATAGCATAGATATTACACACAGGAGAAAAACAGCAACAGAATACAACAGGCATCAAAAATACCAATGGTAAATGTACCGATGTGCTACGCGAAAGCTTCGGTCATTTGAGTATAAATAAACGCTTATTGTGAAAGCAAGGGAGTTAGTGATCCACGCTCAAAGTCATCACACGCACGCAGAGGCTCTTAATTACCAACATCCAGCGACATAAGAAGCACGCCAGAAGATTTGGAAATTAACATTTAATCAGAAGTACACAAGAAGACGTTGTGATCTACTTTCCAAAGGCATCGTTACATCGAAGAGACTAAGTATTTAAAAGCCCCGTAAACAATTTGTTTCATGTATATTTATTTTTATATGTAGTTATTTTCATATATATTTATATTTTATATACATTTATGTAATATGTTTAAATAATATGTAATAACTAATGTTTAACAATAATGTAAAATAATATGTAGTATTCGCACACGCGCGACGAAGAGCAGCTCGACTTTTGCTTTCTCTCGATGCCCAACTACTGACAACTACTTTTCTGTCTGCCTTCTTTACCACTGCACTGTATTCGGGGTTGCCATGTCGCTGTAATACTATACTTCTTTACATATATATATATATATATTATATTATATTTATATCATATAAATAAATATATTCCTAACCCAACCCATTGTAAGCGTGAATACGTTTATATGTTTCTAAAAAACCCATTATACGCGTGAATACGTTTACATAATCCCAACTCAACCCATTATAGGCGTAAATACGTTTATAGGCCCAAACTGAATCCTTTATAAGTGTGTACACGTTTATACTCTTGCGAACAAATCTCATATAATATTTAGTACGATATCCTAAACATATCCAGAGGGATATGTACGATATTTCTGAGGTCACTTCCCTTTGGAAGAAGATATCTTTAGAGATTCTTCAAAATTAAATGGATTCAGTACCGAGACACCTTCAGAAAGTTATTGAAGCCAAAAAAGGTTATACCATTTACTAAATTTTTTTTCTTTTTTTACTAATTACTAATTAATTTATATATTTTTAGGTTTCTAAGAAAAAATATTTTTTTGCTTATATTTTTGTTTGTATTAGTTATAAATAAATACAGAAAAAACAAGAATTCTTTATAAAGCCATTTCAAAATTAAACTAAAAAATTCGCGATTTTTCTTACGTATGCCATATAAGGCCACTCTAAATCTCTTTTAGCTTGTACAGATGTTCCTTAACGAAGGCCAGTCTTTTAAGCTTGTTTGCTTTGATATGTACAGCACGTCCTTAGCTTTTATTGTTTTAAAATTTCCTTTCGTTAAACGTCGTTGGACAGTGTGCTAACTTATTGGATTCTTGGCCATCAAATTCCACTTATCTGCAGCAGATTAGAAGGACTTGGTCATCAGTGGACGTTATTTTATGTTTAGCACCTGATCTCGTTAAGTTTCTTATGTTGTTATGCTTTTTAACATTATTAATTTGATAGTAAATAATTTGACGCAACATTTTAAACTCCTTTGCTATATATTTTACTGCCGTTACAGCCAGTAATGCTACCATTGAAAATCTGATAACCAAACTCAACTCAGCCGTTTTGCACATGGTTTTTAATAATTTATAATAAATTAATATTTTTTTATCACCGTTTAATATTAATTAAAATTAAATTTTTTTTTTAACGAATCTTAGAAAGTTGCACAGAAGCGTTATGATATTGCAACTAGTATAAAATTAAAATGATACTAACAAGCAATTTGGTTGGAGTTACATAATTAAGAGAACAAACATTAAATATTTAAGATACAGGCTCAAAGAGAATCATACATGAAAAATAAAGTAAGTGCTAATTTATTTCCATAAGTTCGGCTACAGTTTTTCGCTTTAACCGTTTTCGAAGAGGATTCGCCGGGAAAAGACTAGATGCTGCAACGTTAACGTGACATTGCAGGCGCTGTTTGTGTGCCATTGCACATTTCTTCGACTCTTCAGATGGCGCATTTCAAATATTTCGGAGTACCTTGTTGAATAGTAGCTGTTTATTAATATATTAAGATTAAGATAATATTCAGATTTACATTATTATGTTTTTTATGTATATATATTATATTATTTTTATATTATATTTTGTACTGTATTACATTTATTTAAATTTATATGCGTACTGCTCACGTTATTTTGTTAATATGCAACTCAATGTTGATTCTCGTCAACCTTGCTTACTGCATACGGTAATTTTGCATAGAGAGAAATGTTACCTTTAATATTGTTTTTTAAGTTTCAATTAGTTTGGGTTACAAGTGCGTGAGTAGCGTGAACAGTAGCAATATGCCTTTTGCTGGCGCACCCCCAGAACTGTAAGCTGTAAGTCCAGATTGGCTTTAGGGTATGTTTGTATAAGAGGAGTTTTTGTGTTTTTCTTGACATGAACCTTCCAGCGCAATTTGGTGTCGAATGTAATACCATGGTATTTGACTTCATCGGTGTATGGGATTACAGCGGTGTCAACGTATACTGGTTTGTAGAAGTCTTTTTTAAACAAAAAACTAAGTGCACTGATTTGGTTTTATTTAACTTTATTCTCCATTTCTTGGCCCATGAATCAATGTGGTTGACGGCCTCCTGTAGTTTGGCCGTTGCAGTTTCAATAGTGCTGTCTATTGCCAATATTGCAGTATCATCGGCAAAAGTAGCGGTTAGGTGCTAGTCTGCTGATGGAAGATCGTGTGTGTATAGGAGATATAATAGTGGCCCAGAATACTTCCTTGTGGTACTCCAGCGGTTATTTTTTATAAAGGTGAAAAAGAGTTTTCGTATTTGACGTTAAAATATCGGTCATCAAGGTATGATAAAAGCACTTCATAGTACTTTGTAGGTAGCAAGATTTTCAATTTTTGAAGCAAATCTGCATGCTATACCTTGTCGAAAGCTTGTGACACATCGAAGAATACGACATAACATACTTTTTTCTCTTCCATCGCTTTTTCTATGGTGCTAACAACTCTATGCAGTTAGTCAATTATTGAGTGATTTCCCTAAAACCAAGCTGGTGGTTTCGCGTCAGGAGCAGTTTTCCGATTAGCTTAGGACCAGTAGTAGAGATATTGGCCTGTATGAGGTTATCTCGTTTGGCAGTTTGCCATGTTTGGGTATCATGATGACCTCAGCGAATTTCCAGTATATGGGAATATACCTGATGCGAAAGCATGTATTGAGCAAATTGGCCAGATAGTCGATACAATTTTTTAGCAGGTGGCACAGGACTTCAGCCGTGATTAAATCGAATCCAAGAGATTTTTTGAATTTCATTTTGTGTATTTCGTTTATAACTGCCTTTAAGTGTAACTGGAGTTATATTTATTTCATTGTTGTGTTTATTTTCGCTTGTCTGCTGAAAGTCTTTTCTAGGTGCTATGCAAATAATTTCGCCTTTTTTGACTTGTTTTTGCCTACTGCGTGTCATTTATTTTGATCGGACCGATGTGTTTTATTGTTTTGTTGAAAAATTTGGCGGTCTTCCATAAAGAATACTTAGTTTTCTTATCGGCTGTGAGACCGAGCAGATGCTGGTTGAATTTGATGTTTTTGTATGATTTTATTTCTGAATGTAGCTGTTTATATGCTAAGTTAAATTTTGATTTGATTTCTGGAGATCTGATTTGTTGCCAGCGTTTGCGTAGTTTTCGCTTTAGTGCAATTAACTCCATGATAAAGTGCGGATTTTCTTTCCATGGGAAACAAGTTTGGGCATGTACTACTCCAGGTTGCCTGTTGAAGTTGTTGAGTTAAGGCAAGTACTGCATCATTGAGCTGCTCACTGATAGCGATATTATTGTATGTGGTTAATAGTTGTAGCTGCGTCTGAAAGTACTTCAAGTCGGTGAGAAAATTCACCTACTTTAATGAGCTTTGGATTTGTTCTGCATCTTGCGATATTATTAGCTGCACTAGCGAATGGTCGGAGCTCAGGTCAAAACCTTTCGTGATAGCTAAAAGAGCAGTAGGAACATTTTTATAGACAAAGACGGAAACGAATGTAGTTTGAAATTCCTGCGTACTGATTTGTTCATTTAAATGATGCTTGATGGTATTTTTTATTATTACAGCGCTGCCACTCCTTGCACAATTTTCCGGGTAGGGAGAAGTGTTTGAAGTTGATATAAGATTGTTTTGTAAAATGAGTCTCAGCAATCAAGACAATATCAATTTTTTCATTATTAAGCAATATTTCTTGTTCAATTTTGTGTTTGATTAAACCGTTTGCGTTCCATAAAATAAGTTTTAAGTGATTAGTCATAGTCTAAAAACTGCATATTATGCTCTAGAGCACCACACCACAGATCGAATGCGTTAAATACCTTCTCCTGTTGTTCTAGTTTTAACAAGATTTTCGAGAGCGCGTCTATGTTTTGTGTGACAGCATTTCGAATAAGTGCGTTTGCTATTTGTGCGTAGGTAGTTACTTTGGGCTTTGTAGGTGGTTCCACTGTAGCAGGCTAATTTTTGTTTGCAGTTGGTTGATTATCACTGAGAGTTTTAGATTTGTCATTAATTTTTTTAGATCTTATTTTTTGTGGTTCTTGCGCGACAATGCGGCCGCGATAGTTTGCAGGGTTCGGTTCTCCGCAATTGCATCATTTAGGTTTATCTGATACCGGCTTTTGGCACTCAGAGGTTAAGTGTTTGCCTGCGCATTTTACGTATTTAGGAGGATTACCTCAGAAATTTTCTGTGTGTCCAAAAGATTGACACTTTTTCCACTGAGGTATTAAGTTTGACGATTTTACCGGTTCTATTTTTACAATTGTGTTAAATGCTTTTCATTTCATTGTTTATTGTTTTGTTACAGATCGTTAGTCAATAGAATCAAAAGTAGTGACTCTATATGATCCATTATTTATTGTTGTCACGAAAAATTTGTTTGTTATGGTTGCAATAAGTTGAGCATGCAATGTTTTGAATTCAGTAAAACCATTAATAATGATTGGTGATGGTCGAAGCTCTTTGGTTCTGTCAACAACAGCACTTTTTGCTATGTGTCGATAATGTAGATCTACAGCTGCCATTCACCTATTACGTTTTGTTTACATCCGCAGTTTGCAAATTTCAACACTTTTGTTTTTATTGTTTAAATTTGAGTGATTTTTATTCGGATTTTGTTTGTTTTTTTTACCAATATTACAATTTTTGGCACACCGACCGCCGACTCAAGTGGCTCACCGACAAAGGACGACTCTAGGCAAGCGCCAGGTGGCTTTTTTGGAATGATTTGCAGTCAAGGAACTCTATTTTCACTGTAAGTTTCTTCGAGCTTAAATAAAACACGTCCGTTCGACTCGACTCGAACAAATTCATGACAAAATTAAATATAATTTTTTTTTCTTTTCACGTGCTCAAAATTAAAAAACATTTACTCAATGATTTTGTCAAAATACTTATGCCACACAAAAATTCGTTGTCTGCATGCATTCTTAGCAGCATAAAGAAAATGCTAACGGTAAACAATATAATTATTTAACGGAACTAAGCAAAACTAAATTTAGTAGTCAGAAAAAAGTTTTGTCAAAATACTTATGCCGACTAATGTATAAGGTGCATAATATAGTATTTCAAATTGTGTTTGAGCAAAAACTATTTTATAAACAATTTTATCACTTTAGTAATAATTTCCTTAAAATAACTCAATATTAATATTTATAACAAATATTTCTTTATTACAGGCTGCTTTGTAGAAGATAGCATACATAATTTAGAAATTCATAAATACAAAACTTTATTGAATACACAAAATACACCATTTGTATCAAATTCTTCTGCTGGCCCTATTCGTCGTTTATGGAATTTGTTGGTTCGGGAAGAATACGTTCAAGATATATTTATAAAAATTATATTCCGAAAGAATATCGATAAACAAGCAAGATATAAAGTTTTCGACAATGGTACTGACGCAGGTAAATTTTCTTTTATTTTTAATTGATGTGATAACTTAAATTATTTTTTCAATTGTTTAGAATCCTTGACTGTAGTAAATGAATGTGAGCCTATACGAATTATACATAAAGACCATGAATCGATATTTGCTTTTTGCTTAAACAATGACAATTCCGGCATAATTGCTATAGCTAATCCAAGAGAAGTCCAAGAATTCGATATATCACTTCTCTTGGAATCGCCAAGTTGGTTTGAAGATGAATGCGATTATGATGTGCTAAATATTTCAAAGGACCAGGAGCAAGTACCTACGCCAGCATTTCTTGTAGTCCAGCCTACAGAACAGTAAGTATGGTAGTTTTTGATACCAATTTTACTAGGTTTCTGAATACGTAATGTAAATTATTAAAAAAAATTTTTAGTGTGAAAAGTATATGTAAAATATGGTAGAATATTCAGTTTTTTTTCTGTCATTTTCGTCCATCAAAATTTGATGAAAGCCTTTGGCAAGATCAATAAAAGAAAAATATTGAGCCTAACCAAGTTTGTCCATAATTCCATCAATATTTGGAATTGGAAATTTGGTGCTCACCATAACCTCATTTATTCTTCGGTAATAAACAACAATTCGCCATTTTTGGGAACCGGACTTGTCAACTTTTTTAGGAACTACCCTCAAGTGACTATTATAAGCAGAATTGCTTATACATTTTCAGGTTTATAAACAGAAGGTTTTGTTACATCAAATTCCTAAATTTCATTTAGTTTATAACTTGAACTTAGAAAAAAGTCAAAAAGTTCTTTTAAATTCCTAACCTTAATTTCCTGGCATCTGTTGTAGACTTGTGCATAAGTTTGCTGTGGTTGAAATGTCTGCTTCAAACGCTGCTTCACTTCATTCCAATTGCTGTTTTATCTCAGTTGTTGAACACATCTTCCAGCGTCGCCATTAAATTTCTCGCTATTTGGGTTACAAACTCCTTCAAATGGGGATTATTGTTACATAACAGAAAAGCTCTATCTACTGCGTTAATAAAAGCGAGAAGATTGTTATCTTTCGCCCCGCTAAATGGCTTAATGTGAGGAAAATGGCTGATAATTTTGTCATCACTGAGAACTATATGTTGTACCTGCTGATGTTGTTCTTGTGGCTGCTGCTGTTGAAGCTGTTGTTGTAGCTGCTGTTAAAACTGTTGTTGTTGAAGTTATTGTTGCAGTTGTTGTTTAAGTTCATTTATCGTCTCTTCCTGTCTTTTAATAATATTGGCGATTTCAGTATCCATTATTTGACGTTTCTTATCAAAACTTTTTTGTCTGTTTATCATAATTTTTTTTGTTTTTTAATTGATTTTAATTGTGCTTTCTTGTTTTGTTTTTGAATGTTTTTATTTTTTATTATATTGTTACGAATTTCATCAGAGTAGCAATGAAATGTTTAAATATTATTTAAACATTATGTCAATGGATATTTTTAAGGAAAGAAGTTCGTGTTGAAATTTGTTTTGAGTGAAGCTAAATTGGCTCCTAGTAAATACTAGTTCTTTTCATTACAACAAATATAATAAGTACAGTTTTTTCCCAATTTTTAAAGTTCGTTTTATTTTTATAAAATCCTGAGATACGAATAATCACGCAGACGATTACGTAACATTTGGTGTCAGAAGTGGGATTTTATAAAAATGGTGAAATTGGAAGAATTAACTGTGGTTCAACTAAAAAAACAGTTGGAGAAAGTGGGACTTGGCACAGGTGGTGCGAAAACAGAACTGCAATTGAGATTTCGTGAGGCGTTGGAGGCTAATGGCATAAATGTAGAAGAACACGAGTTCCTCGATGAAAAACCTGACAAGAATAGTGAAATTATGGCAATCATGAACCTAATGATGGAGAACCTTGAGAAAAATTCAGAGGAACAGGCGCACGGTTTACGTAAGTTGGAACAAAAGTCTGATGAAATCACAGAAATTAGAACAAAATTCTGCCGAATTAAAGATTGAGTTGCAACAGGTCCAGGAAAGATGCTCGAAGAGAATAGACCAGACTAATCAGAATGTCCAGATCTTAAAAGATGAGATGGCTCAGTTGAAAAGCCAAGTTGAAAATATGCAACTAAGTGGGTCGACTTCAGCCATTGTTCGTAAAATTGGTGGCGTTAAACTAAAACCACCGACGTTTGATGGAAGCGTAACCTTTGAAGTCTTCAAACTACAATTTGAAACAACAGCTGCAACAAATCATTGGACTGTTGATGAGAAAACAGCAGCTCTAATTGTGGCATTAAAAGGTAATGCGGCAGATGTTTTACAGCAAATTCCACCCGAGGAACGTTAAAGCTATCAAGTGGTAATGGACACATTGAAGCGTAAATATGGTAACGATTTTATGACTCCATTGCACAGAGTAGAACTGAAAGCTAGAGTCCAGCGTGTTGGGGAGAGTCTTCAAGAATACTCTGCTGATATTGAACGTTTGTGTAATTTGGCATACGTTGGTAACTCTAGTGATTTCATGGAGAAGAGTAAAATTGACAGTTTCATAGACGGAATACGTGATCCGGAAACCAAGCGACAGGTCGTAATGTTCCCGAAGAAGATATACTCTGAAACAGTCAGCTGTGCATTGACGTACGAAGCTGCCGGTATTATGTGTCGTCCTACAGCAAAAATACGGAAAATATGCGGATGACCTGGTAGAAGTAATTCGTCAGATGAAAGTTGCCTTAGTTAGAAATGGCAACAAGTTTAATGGAAGATGTTTTGTCTGCGAAAGACTTGAACATATGGCGCGAGACTGTCGTCAACGTCGGAAACGGTCACGATCAAGCTCTCCATCGGAAAAGAAACATCACTATAGTAATTCTAACGGGGCTAATAAGCCGTCGTTAAACTAGCGAGAGTCAGTTCGAAGGGGCATGAACTGACTTCAGTAAATGATTGCTCCATCATCCTCGTCTCACAGTTAAAGCGGGTATCCAACAGCCTAACCATCGATGGAAAAATTAACAATATGCCGTTTATTTTGACTTTGGACACTGGTGCTTCACATTCGATAATAAAAGGAGGCCTAGAAGAGAATTGTACATCATTGGCTGGTCTAAAATTTCGAACAGCAATGGGTGAAGAGGCGCCAATACTAGGAAAGGTCATGAAACGAATCACTTTAGGTGGCTATGAATTTCAACATGAATTCATGGTCGCCGATATCACCGATGACGTGATTATTGGTATAGATTTTATGATCACGCATGGAATTACACTGGACTTAAGTAGAAAAATGTTACGATACATGGATATCGAATGTCCACTAAATACTGGATATCAGCGCAGTAGCAGTGTAAGACAGATCCGGTTGTGTCAAAATCAGAAAATACCAGCGAATTCAGAAGCGATCGTATGGGCAAAAATAAATGGAGGGGAAAGGACAAGTAAGTTGTGGGTCGTTAAAGCCGTAAGAAAAATCCGAATGAACGACATCTTACTGGGGAAAACATTAGTAGAGCCAAAAGTAGATGGTAGCATACCTGTCCGACTCTTGAATTTATCTGGTACACCAAAGTTTATAAAAAAAGGGGCAATAATTGGTGAATGTCAAGAGGTTTCAGCTGTGGTTAATTGTAGTGAAAATTCCGAAGTAATGAAAAAAGAAACCATTGCAGAAAAGGAGGAAACAATGGCGCAAGTGCTAAGTTGGACTAAGGAACTCAATGCACGTCAGAAAAGAAAGGCGATGCAGGTCATACGGAAGAATTGGTCAATTTTTGCGCTCAAGGGAAGAACTTCTATTGCAAAACACGAAATTGACACTGGTGATTCTAAACCAATTCGTCAGGCGCCTCGAAGAGTTCCACTGGCAAAAAGAGATGAGGTAACCAGTCTAGTTGCGGGTATGCAAAAAGAAGGTGTTATTGAGTCATCGGCAAGTCCATGGAGTTCGCCGGTAGTACTTGTAAAGAAGAAAGATGGAAGTACACGGTTCTGCGTAGATTATCGTAAGCTGAATGATGTTACAAAGAAAGACAGCTATCCACTACCAAGAATCGACGATACTCTCGACACTTTATCTGGCGCACAATGGTTCTCAACTCTTGATCTACGAAGCGGCTATTGGCAGGTAGAACTTAAAGATGAAGACAAAGAGAAGACTGCAAACCATCACCGACACTAAGTCGGTGATGGTTTGTGGCAATTCACGGTTATGCCGTTTGGACTCTGCAATGCTCCGGCCACTTTTGAACGTCTCATGGAGCGCGTCTTAAAAGGACTAACCTGGAAATCTTGTTTAGTCTACCTTGACGATATAATTGTAATGGGTAAAGACTTCGACAATCACCTAGAAAAGTTAAAAGAAGTATTCGAGCGAATACAAGCTGCTGGTTTAAAGCTGAATTCAAAGAAGTGCTCACTTTTCAAACGTGAAATCAAATATCTTGGTCACAAAGTAACCCCAGAAGGCGTACATACTGATGATGAGAAAATTGCAGCAGTGAAGGAGTGGCCACAACCAACAAATTTGCATGATCTTAGAAGTTTCCTGGGGCTCTGTACCTATTACAGACGATTCGTTCCTGGCTTCGCGAATATTGCCAGTAGTCTATACGAATTAACTAAAAAGAACCAATCTTTCAAATGGGGTGATGAAGAAAATGAAGCTTTTGAACAGCTTAAGGAACGACTCTGTGCAGCATCAGTTTTGGCGTATCCAATACCTGGGAAAACCTTTATATTGGACACAGATGCGAGTGGCTCTGGAATAGGCGCAGTGTTGTCTCAAATAACGGATGGGCAAGAAAAAGTGATAGCGTACCACAGCAAAATCTTGTCTAAGCCAGAAAAGAACTACTGTGTCACACGAAAGGAGTTACTTGCGATAATGGTATGTGTGAAGCATTTCCACAAGTACTTATACGGCCAGAAATTCCTCCTCAGAACTGACCATGCAGCACTTAAATGGTTGCTGCGGTTTAAAGAACCGGAAGGTCAGCTGGCGCGGTGGATTGAACGTTTACAAAGTTACGACCTTACTATTGAACATCGTAAAGGAAGCCATCATGGAAACGCTGATGCATTATCACGTCGCCCTTGTGGCCTCGAGTGCAAACATTGTTTACGGGTCGAAAATAAAGAACACATTGTGGATATACGTCTGATTAATGCTCTTCCAGAGGAGTCCTGGACCAATGAGCAGATACAAAAAGAACAGCAGAACGATGCAGACCTCTCCAATATAATGGAAAGTAAAGAGCGAGGCGTTCGGCCGGAATGGCAGGAAATGGCAGGTGAAAGGCCGATAGCTAAGGCATACTGGGCGCAATGACAGAGCTTGCATCTGAAGGATGGTTGTTTATATCGGGTATGGGAAAGTGAGAATGGTAAAACCATTAATAACCTCCTGGTAATACCGAAGTCCCGCATTGACGAAGTTGTCTCAGAATACCATAATGCATCTAGTGGAGGTCATTTGGGCGTCACTAAAACTGTGGAAAAGATCAAGAGACGTTTTTATTGGGTCGGGTGCCAAGATTCGGTTGCGGACGTTATACGGAAATGCGTTCCATGCACTACACCAAAAGGTCCGAATACTAGAAGCCGTGGAAAAATGCAACAATATAACGTTGGTGCTCCTTTTGAGAGAATTGCAATGGATATAGCTGGACCTTTCCCTACTAGTAACGCACAGAACAAATACGTGCTGGTAGTAATGGATTACTTCAGTAAGTGGCCAGAAGTCTATCCAATTCCAAATCAAGAAGCCAGCACGATAGCAGAAGTTTTCTTAAACAATTGGGTTACGCGATTCGGTGTTCCAATGGAACTGCATTCAGATCAGGGGCGAAATTTCGAGTCAACAATCTTTAGAGAAATTTGCACATTACTGGGAATAAATAAAACTCGTACAACGCCTTTACATCCGCAGTCGGATGGAATGGTTGAACGATTTAATCGTACATTAAACGAGTACCTCAGGAAAGTGGTTGATAAAAATCAGAAAGACTGGGACGTTCATATTCCAATGTTCCTACTTCGATAGGCAAGTATGTCTGCACGACATAATTCTACATCAACTACACCAGCAAGAGCAGTTTTTGGCGCCGACATCAGATTACCCGCGGACTTAAAATTTGGAATAACGCCACTTTGCGGCAAGATGACATGTGACTACACTGGAAGTAAGCGAGATCAATTAGATGAAATTCATCGATTCATCAGAAGAAGGCTCCTAGTAAATACTAGTTCTTTTTATTACAACAAATATAATAAGTACAGTTTTTTTCCAATTTTTAAAGTTCGTTTTATTTTTATAAAATCCTGAGATACGAATAATCACGCAGACGATTACGTAACAATATATATTAAAATTTATAGTATAACTTTATATTAAACTGAATGTATATTATTTCGAATATAAAAATTTATTTTCTTTTTTGTTTGTAAAAAAAAATTTTCTTTTCATACCAAAAAAATCTATACTTAATTCGCGTTAGGTTTATTTTATTTTGTCTTTGGACACAAAACTCCGATTCGACTGCGCCAATTATATAGTATATAAACACACAAAGCTTAATTTTGTTGTTTATTTTATTTTGTGAATCTTAAGCGATTGCAACGAATAGTTCAAACGCTTACATAGCATATTTGACCAAAAATTAGTTCCCACAAATAATTTTGTGAAAACACCAAATTTTGCTCAAATTTGCTTTACAAAAAATATGATATCATCTACGTTTTATATTTCTCTAGAATAGACACTAAAGAATGAAATGATGTAACACGTGCCTTATCTGGAAAGGTATGCGGCCCTTCTACAACATTGTTTTTACCACTTAAATTAAAAATGATAAATTGAAATATATGAGATGTTTTATTGATAATAACTATATTACATTAGGCAACAATATATTTACAATATTAACAATTCATTAACAAAATAACATATTAAACAAATTAAATTAATGATTTATATATAAGTTTAATATAATATCAATATAGAACAAACACAACTTTTCACATACTTCTTATAACATCAAACCCAATTTTTTCAAACAAAAGAGTTTGTATTCAGAACCATACATGTTTATGCAGTGATCAAACAAAATCGAGAAGCAAATTGATTGAGGTTTCTTAAACAATTATATTTAATAGTTATTGCTAAAACTTTAATGTTTAAAAATATACATATATATGGAAATGTAATAAATAATATTAATTCTCGATGTAAAGATATTTAATAAAATTATATATATTATTTAACATTTTGCAAATTACGAGGGCGGTTTGATAAGTCAGTGACTTTTTGAATTTCTCGCGCAGTTACTCCAAATGCAACAGTGCTACAGTCAGCTGTAATCTATCAGTGGGCAACTTTCTAATTTTGAGCAAGCTACGTCGTTCGGTTGGTGTTTGATAGCCGTTCAAAGCAGACAACCTCGTGAATTTTTACGAAAATGGAAAAAAGTGAATTTCGTGTGTTAATTAAGCATTACTTTTTACTTAAAAAATCCATCATTAAAACTAAGGAAAGACTTGATAAATACTACGGGGACTCGGCATCATCAATTTCAATGGTTAAGAAGTGATTTACAGAATTCCGTTGTGGTCGTACCAGCACTAGTGACGCTGAACGTTCAGGTCGCCCAAAAGAAGTGATCACGCCAGAAATCGTCGATAAAATCCATGAAATGATATTGGATGATCGGAGAATGAAAGTGCGTGAGTTGGCTAATGCTGTAGGCAACTCAACTCAAAAATGTTAAGCGATATTCAGCCGTAATCTGAACGAATTTTTGCGTCGTTTTGTTACTGTGGACGAAACATGAATCCATCATAACACACCAAAGACCAAGGAACAATCGAAACAGTGGGTTGCTAGGGATGAATGTGGACCAAAGAATGCCAAACAGAGTCTGTCAACCAACAAGGTCATGGCCACAGTTTTTTGAGATGCAAGCGGTGTCATTCACATCGATTACCTCGAGAAAGGTAAAACGATCACCGGCGAATATTATTCAAAGCTTTTGAACAGATTCGACGTTGATTTGAAGCAAAAACGACCGCATTTGGCGAAGAAGAAAGTGCTGTTCCATCAAGACAATGCACGTGTGCACACTTGTCTAGTCACGATGGCCAAAATCCACGAATTGGGATACGAAATGCTACCCCATCCGGCATATTCTCCAGATTTAATCCCCTGCAACTATTTTCTCTTTCCAAACCTAAAGAAATGACTGGGCGGTAAGAGATTTGAGTCGAATGAAGAAGTCATTACCGAAACAAACGCGTATTTTGAGAGCTTTGAGAAAATCTATTATTTGGAAGGAATAAGAAAATTCGAAAAACGCTGGACGAAATGTATCGAGTTGAAAGGAGATTATGTTGAAAAAAAAAATTTGTTTTATTCAAAAAGTCACTGTCTTATCAAACCGCCCTCGTATGTTGAATTGTACGCGCCGAAGTGTTATCCTCTTTTTTTAAGCAGTGTGCAATGGAGTATGGCACGATTACTAGTCTTTGTCGCTTTCCATAAGGAGTAATTTGTAAGCTTTGCAGCACTCAATCTTGAGATAAAATTTAACATATTTTTTTGTCTTTCGGTGTCTAATAATTTGTTTAACTCTTTTGTTAAATTGTTTAATTTTGTCTTCTTTTGAAAAGGTCTTGTTTCTTGTCAACTTTTTTTTTGTTCTATTTTATGTTTGATGTGATTCGTAATTTGCTTACTACGCCTATATTCGTTTATTACGAAAAATTGTGAAAAATAAGTAAGCATTTAAAAATTAATATGATTTTAGGAATTTATTATATAAGAGCAACTCATTATGAGTTGTAATTTCGTTTTTCAATACAATTATTGGTAAAACAAATCAAAGAAAATTATAACTATGTATGAAAGGGTGTAAGTATTCCAGAAATTATTTTCCTCAAAATTGCTTAATAATAATATAATTTTAAACCAAGAAAACTTTTGCACTCTCACAAAAATTTTACCTATTTGTGTAATAAATTTACTCAAACAATTTAAATATTTGTATTTCTAAAAAATAGAATTAATACTCAATGCTGAAAGATAGTAAGGACCTGTAATCGACCTGTAAAAGACGAAGGTCTTTGATAATAACATTTTATTGTGCAAATATGTAGCATATATACATAAGAAAGATTTTGGGTTTTTTAAAAACATATGTCACTCTTTTGTTATTTTTGTTTATTTATTTATTTATTAAGAAAGTTATAACATAATTAAAAAATTATATCTAACTTAAATTTACAGAAGCTATAGCTACTTGGCCTTAAGCTTACTTATTTTATTAATTAATTTTTTATTTTATGGGGGAGTAAAGCGGGGTTTTTGAATGGGAGAGTGTGTAGTGTTTAAGGCTAAATTACGGTACACATATATTTTCTTTTCTTAAGTTATATTTGAGTATATAAACCAACAGATTGGAGGTACTTGATTATAAGTAGAATGTTTGATTTTATGGGGTCAACTAATAAGTTGATTGGATTTATTTCACCCAATATGGTGTTTCTTGTTTTCGAGAAATGCGGGCATTCAATTAGTAGATAGTGTATAGAATATAAAATCTTGCAGAATGGACAAGAGAGTGGTGGTGATCCATTGAATAAATGGCAATGGGTTAAATTGGAATGTCCTAGTCTTAATGGGATGTATTTGATAAGGTAACATATGTTATGCGCGTGGGAATTTATGGTCATGTTTAAGAGGGGTAAAATTGAAAATGGAAGTTTTATTGAAGTTAATGTTTTTATAATGAGAGGAGGAGTTATCAAAGATTTCGGAGAATTTGCTTTTGAAAACTGTGTCTATATAACTGTAGAGATCCGAGATATTACGATTTTCAGTAAGTATGAACGGGTATTTCCTGGCATTTTTTGTGTGAAGATTTACTTACAGAAGAGTCAGTTGTTATACTGAAGGATGTCGTGAGATCAGATTTTGAACCGTCTGTATATATGAAGGAGTATCTTTTTAGATCATTCTTAAGTTCTAGAAATTTCTTTTGGTAGATGGATGGATGTGTAGAGGTTTTTGTGGAGTCGTGAAGACTAGTATTCAAGAGAGAGTTGCTAAATGTCTAAGGCGGATTGGTGGGGTAACTTACAGGGGTAGGAGTAATGGAGATATTGAGATTATTGCAAAGTGATATTGATTTAAGCAGAGAAGATGGTATTCTATGCTGTCTTTTTGCTCTAATAGCTTTGGTTATTTCTAAGAATAAGGGGGAATGTCTACAGTTAAGAATTAGTTTTGATAACTTAGCGGTCAGGTCTCTTCTCATCTCAAGTGGCATGACTTGAGCTTCGTAAAGAAGATTGTTGATAGGTGTTGATGTGAAGGCTCTAAAAGCTAGTCGGATAGCGGAGTGGTAAAATGTTTTAAGCTTATTGTAAAGTGATTTAGGGTAGAAACCATAAAGATAAAGTCCATAATCTAGTTTTGCAATTATTATGGATTTTATTATTCTAATAATAGTGGCTGCGTTGCAGTTAAATTTGACACTGGAAAGGCACTTTATAATATTTAGGCTTTTGGATAACGAAAGGGCGAGACTTTCTATATGGGTATTCCAGGTATAATGTCTGTTGATTGTCATACCAAGGATTTTCAAAGAACCTGTGTTGGGTATATTGAATTGGGCTGAATGGATTTTAAAGTTGCATGACTTTTTGCGGCAAATATAAAGATGTTTGCATTTTGAAACTGATAGGGAAGCGCCAGAGGTGGTGCACCAATTAAGAATGTCGGTGAAGAGGTTATCAAGGTTTAACGATGTCTTATTGCTTATTTTATTGAAGATGTGATAGTCATCAGCATAGGCGCAGAAGTTAAGATGTTTGTGAATTCAAAGTACCTTGTTTAATATATTGTATGCGATAATTAACAATATGACTGAAATTGGTGAACTCTAAGGAATGCCGTTATGACGAGGGAGGAAGGAGGACAATGAGTTAGAGTTCTGCACAGTGGTTTTTCTGTTGCACATGAAATTAGTAACGTATTTGATTATCCTGGGTCCAACTTTCCAAGAATGGAGCTCTTCGACAACAGAGTGGATGCCTATTTTATCAAATGCTTTGTTAAAATCTAAGGAAATTATAGATATGAGATTTCTAGTTGAAAGAGCGGAAGTAATTTTGCTTTCTAAATATACTAGAGAGTCAGCTACTGATTTCTCTTTTTTAAAACCGATTTGGCGACTATCTATTAGTTTGTTAATAGTAGCAAACCACCATAGTCGATTAGCTATAATTTTGTCAAGAAAGGCAAGGGTTAAGAGATATGGGTCTATAAGATGAAAGTAGAGTTTTGTTTATGTTAGCTTTGTGTATGGGAATGATTTTACTGGTCTTATATTGTTGAGATAAATAATTATGGAAAATGTTATTGTAGTGTGATAGTATTCGTATTTTAAGTGTTGGGGTAAGTTGTTTTATCATTGGATAGCATATTCTGTCTAGTCCAGGGGTTTTCCCTTTAAGGTTTTTTAGAGCTTTTTCTAGTTCTATGGGGGAAATGTCTTCTTCAATAAGCTGAGATTTTTTGGACAGAGAATAATTAATTGTGGATGTAGATAAGGACTCGGTGGCAGCGGAAGATAGAAGAGAAATTATTGTCATTAGTTTCTGATGACCAGTATTGACAGAGTTCTTGTGCAATAAATTGGCTATTGGTGATGGAATGATTATCGGACTTAAGGATGCAATAAATAGGAGTGCGAGATTTGGTACCGCAAAAAGTATTAATGTGGGACCAGATTTTTTGTGTGGAATTTAATGGATATATGTTTGTTGTGAAGTTATCTAACGATTTACGTTTAGACCTTTTTATCTCTCTTTTGAGTAATGCATTTGCTTTTTTATAATTAATTATGTTCTCTAAAGAAATTGAATGTTTTAACTTATTCCACTGTGAAATTTTGTTATCCTTGAGTTTTTCTAAGTAAGAATTCCACCATGGTACGATACGTTTAATGTTGGCGGACTTGGTGGTTTGTTGGATAGTTAAATGCGCGCTTTGTCTAATAATTTTTATGATATTTGAGGTTTCTTGGTTGATGTGTACACTTATTGGTACTATTGAGTTATAATGGTCAACAGTAACTTTGAATTTATTCCAATAATCTTTATTAGTATTAAATTTTGCCCGAACTTTCGGAGAGCAAGTGACAGGATTTTCGAATAGGGAGATAATTATAGGGAAGTGGTCACTACCACATAGATTGGATTCTATTTTCCACTTTGCCTCTAAAGTGATTGAGGGTGACGCTATGGAAATATCAACATGAGTAAAGATATGATGAATACTAAAATGAGTTGGGGAGCCGTCGTTTAGGATTAAATGGGATGATTGATATAGGAATTTAAAGATAGAGTTGCCTTTTTTATTATTGTATGGCGAGCCCCATGAGCGGTGCCAACTGTTGAAATCGCCTAAAATTAGAACGTGTCCTTAAAGATTATTAAAGATACTTCGCAATTTTTTTATTGAAAAATTTTTTTTAGGGGACGATTTTACTGTAAAATTTATTTTGGAGTACACCAAGGCTCCGACACAGTCGAAATCGTTATTGAGTATTATTTCCTGATATTGTGTCGAGTTATGGATGAGCAAAAGGACTCCTCCATGCGAATTAATAGACGAATTGACTGTAAGTAGAGTAAAGTTAATGGGGATAGGTATATTATTAGAAGAGTGAATGTGAGTCTCTTGAAGAGCAATAATTTTGAAGTTGTGGGTTTTTATTAGTATGTGGAGTTGATAGTAATTGTTTATGTAACCATTTAGATTCCATTGAATAATTTTAAGAGTCATTAAGATAAAAAGGATATAGGATGATATAAGCAAAAAATATAATGTGATGTAATGAAGATTAATATAATGTTAATAATATAATATAATAATATATGGATAATACATATCATTGTAATGTATAAGTATATTAGATGCAGTCCATAGACGAGTCTCTTACATCTTCTGAATTAGGGCTTACACTAATGTTGTCTTTTTTTACTTTGATGTCTGTTTTCAATTTGTTTTTTTAGACTTAGCTTTAAGTTGTGTTTAGACGGTTAGATATAGATGTAAGAAAAACTTTGACTTTCATATCAGGAGTTATGCGCGATAAATGTAAAGAATTAACAGTGGTGTTGATTTCACTAGTTATATTTAAAGTTATTGGATTTATGTCATTTATTATGTTAGCCGTTGGTGTGGTTTGTACAATATCGTCATAGGGTATCAGATGTCTGGAGCTGCTGGGTTGTGGTGATAAATCTTTAGTGATGGTATTTACTTCATTATATGTATTGACGTTATTGACGTTGGTTACTTTTAAGGTAGCTGCATATGAAATATCCCTGTTTTGGTGGCGTTCAGTGTATCTATGATTGTATTCGGAGACCAAGTTTTCCTTGCAGTTTATACATGTTACATCATTAAGGCACTTATCATTTGTTTTAGAACAATTATAGTCGGCAAGTCCACAGTTAACGCATAATTTACTATTTTTACAATGTGTGGCTGCATGCCCAAGACGTGTGCAGTTCCGGCAACGGAGTGGAAGAGGGATGTAAGGACGAATGTGAACTATTTGATAGCCAATTTTAATGTCATCTGGTAAGGTAGGTGATGCAAACGTAGCAATGATTAAACCTATTTCTTTGAGTTATTCGTTGACTTTCTTTAAAATTTTTTTTAGCTCGATGATGTTTTGGTGCTTTAATTCTGCAAGAATTTCTTCCTCCGGTATTTCTCTAAGATCGTTTGAATAGAAGACTCCTTTAGAGCAGTTGAGCGTGTTATGTTCGCTGACATTCACTTCAATAAAATTGTTAAGTGATGTCAGTTTAATTAATTTTGCGGCTTGCGTTTCTGTTTTAGTTTTAATTAAAGAGTCCCGTTTCGCAGTTTATTACAATTTTCAATTTCGCTCCCACATATGTTGTCAATTACTTTTTTTATAAGAAAGGGAGAGACGTTGGTTAAAGAGTCATTACTATTTATTCTTGACATCACCATGTATTTAGGGCCTTAAGAATAATATTTAAGAGTTTTTGTTGGGTCGATGGTAATAAACAATTGGTTAGATTGTTTGCACTTATCTGGAGGTTCACTCATGGTTCCACTTTTGAGCACTTGCTTGCGCTTAGTGCGAGGGGAATATGTTTGTTGTTGCTGTAGTTATTATTTTTTGTTTTAATGAAGGTTTTTAACATTAGTTTTAATTTGCTGGGAAAAAAAGAACACTACAACTAGGTTTTCTTATTTTGATTATTATTATAAATACTTGTATTTTAATTAGTTTAACTAATTTGTGAAAGGTTTATAGAATATTTATATGGGATCAAATTAAATCAAAACAACAAAAATAAAAAAAAGAAAAAGTAACGGCACTTCTAATCAACTTTGTAAATAACAAGTTGAGTGCAAAACGACGTCAATTTAGCACGAATGATAAACAGAGACTGTTTGTTATTTTTACTTTTATTTATTGGTCATCTTGTTATTTTAAAAATTTTTAAAAAATTGTTTGTGTAATGGCAAGCGCGCGTTGACAACGGGCGATGCTGTCTAATGGGCTCTTTACACTCTCGGAGTGTTTTAGTGTAAGGGTAATGTTATGCAGAGTGTGTCGGGCACGACAAAATACGCTCTTTCGGACTAGGCCGAAAATGCATGTTTTGCAGAGTGTCACATCAGTATTGCCAATTTCGTATTTTTACAATGTTTTAATACTATTTGGTTGTGCCTGAATTTAAAAGGAAATTTAGATATACTCACTTTTAATTTGCCACCAAAAACTCGCAAGAAAAAACTCATAGAAGCTGTAATAATGTTAATTTATTATGACATTATCTTACAATTATTGTTAACAGTACTTAACAGTACTTACGCCTTTCTTTAAAACTTGAAAGTGTAATAATTTTATTATTAACGATTTATAAAAAAAGCTGCGTTGCTTACTGCCATTTTTTCTCCAAAACGTATTAGAATTGTAGTAATCTGCTCCTAAAAGGCGCAAATTTTGCATTTTATTACTAAACAACACTGTTTTGCCTTAGTGCCGGGGCACAAATACGCCGGTTCACATGCCGGAGTTTGAACGGCCATATTGTTTTTTTCTCATTCTCAAATTTAAAATTTGCATTGAAAAGAACAACAATTGTACTCATGCCGTGCCCGAGACACTCTGCATAACATGGCCCTAAAAATTATAATAAAGATATGAAAGTCAGTTTGAGTGGACACTCTTAAGTACGCGGACGTGTTTTATTTAAATTCGGAGTCTGACACATATAATAAATGGTTATTGAACCGCTTTTATTTTATTATTATTATTATTTCATTATTTATTTATTGTTCTAACTTACAATTATTTATTTTTTTGTACCTGATTTTTTTAAAGAAAAAATAGTATGTTAACCTGAAATAAAAGTAAACATAATTTCCACCTAAAACAATCCATATTTTAATGCACAAGAAATGTTCAAGAACACAAGCGAAACACATGCATTTATAATGCTAACAATAAAAACACACACCAAAAGCATAAAACTAAACAGAAAT
Organism: Teleopsis dalmanni; assembly: GCF_002237135.1. Classification (NCBI taxonomy): domain Eukaryota; kingdom Metazoa; phylum Arthropoda; class Insecta; order Diptera; family Diopsidae; genus Teleopsis; species Teleopsis dalmanni. Next base: position 102,026,280 of record NC_051846.1, on the reverse strand, counting down.
TTGTTGCTTAGCAAATAACAGCGCTCACATAAAATTTCATGCAGCGCTTACACGAGTCATCTAGTCATTCATACTCACCTGAGTATATGTTATGATTCATGTATCGTACGTATTATTGTAAAATTCAATAACACCGGCATTCGTTAACGAACATACTTATAAATCATTACTGTGGCGAAGGTGAATACAAGTAGTGTGTGAGAAAAACATTTATACGCATTTAGATTTAATTTTTTACGAGTGTGAGACATAATCTTATGTCTCGTTACAGTTCTCTGATACACAACAATTTAATACACTCAAATTTTGAGTTTTATATTAAAAATAATCATTCAATTATAAAAACTCAACTTAAGCTCAAACAAGTTTATGTTATCCAAAGAAAAGTTTCTGAAAACATTATTTGTCGTTTATTTTTTAAATTTTGATGGGATAGATGTCGTTGATTATATGAAGAGCTAGGTAGATCATGCCTAACCTAAAATAAACGCTATATCGACCGTACTTTAACGAGCATGAATATGGTGGCAACATAACGATTACATTATAGTGATATATCGAAATGATGTGTTGTTATAATAGGTGTAGTAAAAAGTTATTCATTATTTTTGCATGAAATTGAAGGCCTATTTATCATAGTTTCAATAATCCGATTTAGGTTAAATATGTGCCGTTTTGTTCAGTGACCTGTTGCCATTTTAAAAGAAAATTTCATAATGACTCTCTCATACAAATACTCGTTCCTATTGGCAAAAAATTAAAATTTTTTACCAGAAAAATTATCTATCGTTTGCTATGAACAGGAAGGGATGGTAATTACTTAATGCCAGGTCTGGACTAGAATCTATAAAAACTTCCCACCTTAGCTTTTGGCGACCTATTACCGATGTATGTGGCCTGACGTTGTCCTTATAGAACACAATTCCTCTCCTATATTCTAAAGCTGACTGTTTCTGGTCGATTGCTTATTTAAGACGGTCCAGTTGTTGACAGTACAGTTCATAGTTAAGTTTTGCCGTAAGGGAGCAGCTCATAGTAAATGATTTCCTACTAATCCCAAAAACACACACAAAACCTTTCTTGCCGTCAAACGCTTACCACGATTCAACCACGTCGTTTTAACTTGACGTTGTCGCGTTGTTGTAAATGATCTACTTTTTATCACCAGTCATTAACCGCTTCAAAAATTGGTAGATTTTATTGCGATTCATTAGCGATTCGCAGATGAAAATTCTGTTCATGAGGTTAACTAATGTGGCACCTATCTGTCTGTATCCAACCTTATTGAAATAGTTCCAAACAGTTTTTTTGCAATCATTAGCTGTTGGGCATTCGAAACAGTGACGGTGAATTACATGGCGGTCGGACTTGAAAATTTCTATAATTTAATAGACATTTTCGACAATTGACCTTCGTGGCATTTTTGACCATTTTACTCGAAAAAGTTATGGTAAACGCCAGAAAAAGAGCATATTTTGTCATACAGGAAAACAGGCGGTCATTTGCAAAATATTATTATCAAACTAATTAAATAACATTTGTTTTTGCCAAAAAATTAAAAAAAAATTGATTTTCAGTTTTAATTAAAAACAAAAAAATTTAATTATTCGTTGAACATACTGTGCCTATTGCAATCCTTTCTTTTAAGGAAATCATTGTTCTACATAGCTCTGAATAGGCACATTTTACTTATGTCTTTCACCGACAAAACTTTTCTAATTGATGCCTGCCTTTTTCTACGCCTGGCATCTTCTACATTACTCTCAAAGTGGACTACTGCGACTGAAACTGTCTAAAAACATGTTCAGGATTGAAAGAGCATCATTATTGGAATTTGAAATTCATTAACAATTAATCCCAACCATTATCCCAAATTTCATCAATTAACCGCTTACTCCTGCAGATAACAATTTTGTCCGCTCACACGTACAAAAGTTGTCTTACAATTTGTCTACATTGACCAAACAAATACCTTAGTCAATATTTCAAAAATTTCTAGTATAATTATTATGCCAGAGTTCAAAAAACTTCTTTGAAAAGGATATAATCAACAGCTGTCTAACCAACAATTTCTTGCATGCTATACAGATAGAAATTCTAATAGAAGCACGATCAGAAGATACCTGTTGAAATAGAGCTAACACAAGTGACGTTGAGTATATACGACGAGGGCTAACTGTTACTGATGCCAGAGCACTGTATTCTTCGAGACTTAATTTGCATAGCAAAAAAATTCTCAATATGTGGATCAAATGCAGTTCCACTTTTTATGATGTCAACCATTTTTTTGTCCAATTGCCACACTAATTTGAATTCTTTTTAACTATTTCTCCAGTTCACTAAGGTTCCCAGTTACTAAAACATAAGCCATAATAATCTACCACATTTATTCGGAAACAATAAATGAACTTGAAACTTCGCATAATAATGATCTACAGGGTTATATGCTCAGATTTTTGCAAACACATTATTGTTAGTTTATTCTGGACGGATTTTACGTATAATGTCTACGAGAATAATTTTTTCTAAAATTTTATTCATGTGCTGATATTGTAGTAAATCATCTACTAATGCAAAACAAGTAACACTGTCGGTCATGGCTAACAACCGCTAACAACTGTGGGTATCAGCAAACATGTGAATGGGAAAGTAGACATGGGTAAAATGATGACTTTAAGTTATTCTTGATTCGACTATACTTGACGAAGAATGAATAATGAATTCATTTCAATTGTTACTATTGTAATAGTTGGTGAACGCTTAAAACGACTAGTCGTTTGCTTAATTTGTAAAGTTTTTACATTGTCGGCCGTAGCTAACATGGTGGATCCTAAGGTTTGAAGAAGAGATGGGGTTGTTTTTGTTGATTCAAAACTAATTATTCAATTATATTCAAAAATACCTAGATTGTTTACATTTCAATGCCCTGTCAGAAGCAAGTCCTTCATAATCACAAGGTTCCAACATTACTAGAATCAAGTCATCATATATGATGGTATATTAACACCTCCATCATAATCCAGCAACCTCTCTAACTTCACTTATATTTGGGTTTTCGCATTGTAGAACCCAGTCAAGAAAATCAGAAGATTTCATTATCAGAAGATTTAACCATAACTACTACGCAGTCATCACGTTTGAACATTTCTAAATACTACCACTACAACACCAATCCAGCACGCTCATTAATTTTAATTGTATCCAGATTATTTTTTTTGTTATGCTCAGAGAAAAGGCATTTATCATTATTAGTTTATAACATCACTTTATCATCATGTTTATAAAGACTTTCACCAGAACCCTAATTTTCCTTGTTATTGTAACAAATCCTGGTTATACTCTTGAGTATACCCCAGATGCCAAAATAATTTTTCAAGTCCAGAAATGTCGTTACACATTCTACAACTACTTTCTTTTTAAAATTGTTATTAAAATTTCGCACAGCAGTAATCTGTCGAAATTTTGCTAACACTATTTTTATTTTTTTTTTCTGAAAAATGTTTGTTTCCAATTTCCAGTTTAATTATCGTGTTCACTTTAAAAATGTGTAAAATAAAAAATTATTTAATTTCGATATGATTTGTTATATTTTTGCAAACTAGAATCGCGTTGGCTTTACAAACGTACATTATGAAGAGCTAAAATAATAAATGCTATAAGATGTCGCAAGTCACTCTTAAATTTTTAAAGCTTCTGTCCCGAGCTTTTGTCTCAAGGTTCGCAACAACATTTTGCCATAGCCAACCAACGCAATAGCTTTTGTTAGCAGTGCAAGACGCTGCTGTTAACAATCTAACAAATTCAAACGCAAGTTCGGTGCAGACATCTAAACCACCACAATTTAAGATTGCAGAATTTAAATTAGGTGAAGGATCCTCAGTGCAGGATTATTTCACGCGTGTGTACTGGGCGTTAGATTTGAGCATGATACCGGAAGACGAACAAGGGAAGTATGTACGTGTATACATGTGAGCAGAACTCAACGATGCTCTTAAAATTCTCGCTAGTCCAATTCCACCTGATATGTTTACATACAACGAAATTAAAAATATTTTAATTCATCATTTTGATGGTACACTGAATAAGTACGCTGAAAGCATTAGGTTCCGACAAATTAAACAGGAGAAGGGAGAGTCAATTTCCAAGTTTGTACTTCGCTTAAAAGGTGCTAGATTCTGTGAATATGGAGAGTTCTTGGATAGAATGCTGCTGGAGCAATTGCTATATGGGGTTGAATCGCGCATTATTTGTGATGAAATAGTAATTAGAAAACCAAAGCATTTCGCTGAATCATATGAAATTGCGCATACAATCAAGCGAGCGCAAAAAACAACAGATGTCAAGGGTACAGAGTTAGGGCAACCAAGTGAACCAACATATAAGTTAGGTTGCGCTCCAATAAAAACAAAACGTAACATCAGTGAGAACCATGAAAAATCGATGCGGATGACAAAAGAAAAAACAGCGAATTTTTATGAATGTGGTGGTCAGCACCTTAGAAGAGAGTGCAAGTTCAATAAGTCCAAATGCTTTGCCTGTGGGAAAGTCGATCACATTGCCAAAGTATGCGAAACGAACTTAAACCAAATAGCAGAGAATGAACCCGAACCAGTTCAACAAATACTTAGTATTAATGCACTTAAGGCGGTAGGAAGAATGATGGTTTCTGTAAAAATTGATGGAAAGGAAATTCAAATGGAATTAGACACCGGCGCTCCTTGCGCGGTAATTAGTTGCAGAACTCTTCTATCGATAAGACCGAATTTTAAGTTGCTTAAAAGTGATAGGCGATTCACAAGCTATACGGATCATTCGGAATGGGCTTCGACTACGCATGATGTTGCAAAGAAAAATGGTGGTTTTCGCATTACAGGCAATTACAAACCTACAATTAACCCGCAAATGATAATTGATGAACATCGAATTCCGAAAGCGGAAGATTTATTTAATAAAATGAAAAATGCAACAATATTTTGTCATCTTGATGTAACAGATGCATACAATTGATGAATAACTTGCACATGTATTAACTCTAAACACAATCACGCATGGGTTAGTACGTCCAACACGTGCAGTTTATGGAGCAGCAAATATACCAGCGATATGACAAAGGAGAAGGGAGACAGTACTGCATGGTATGACGAACGTGTTAAATTTTTTCGACGATATCTTAGTATATGCGAAAAATTTCGACGAATTGTTACAAGTTTTAGAAACCATTCTAGGCCGTATTAAGTTAAGTGGTCTGCGTCTGAATAAGTCGAAGTGTGTATTCGCCACAACATCTGTGGAGTTTCTTGGTCATCGAATTGATGCACATGGCGTGCACCCAAACCATCAACGGTTAAAGAGCTTCAACTCAGTTACTCAGTCAAAACTAATATTGACTTCACCTCAAGTATTAATTCCGTACGATCCATCACTACCGGTAATGTTAGCAACAGACGCAAGCCGAACGAGCCTAGGTGCTGTATTATCACATCGTTTAGAAAATGGAGTAGAGCGGCCAATAGCTTATGCAGGTCGAACGATGATTGCTACGGAACAGCAATATACACAAATTGATAAAGACGCACTAGCAATTGTGTGGGCAGTGCAAAAATTTTTCAATTACTTATATGCTCGTCGTTGGATTTTGATTACGGATCATAAGCCGTTGTCACAGATTCTTCAACCTAACAAATCGCTTCCAGTACTACACATAAGTAGAATGGCTTACTATGCAGAATTTTTAAGCAGATTCGTTTACGAAGTTATATACAAAAATTCAAAAGCAAATGCAAATGCCGATTATTTGTCACGCGCTTCCCTTCAACAAATAAATCAATTGCAACAAACAGTAGCGAGTCATTCAGATGAATTCGATCATTTCATGATTTCCCAGATAAATCAGTTACCTGTTAAAGCAGAACGTATTACAATAGAAACCAGAAAGGACAAGCATTTCAGCAAGATAATCAGAATACTGGAAAGTGGCCGCTGTTTAAAAAGAGAAGGTTACAAATCGCCAGAAGCGAGTTACGTGTTGTCATCAGGGTGCTTGACGTTCAAACATCGGGTCCTTATTTCTCCTCATTATCGACAAAAATTATCGACCTACACACATCACACTTAGGAATGGTAAAGATGAGGGGCATTGCTCGTTCTTTTATATATTGGCCGGGAATAGACAAAGATATTGAGAATATGGCCAACGAGTGTGATGGGTGCGCGAGACAAGCGAATAAGTCGATGAAATGCGATAGTCATCATTGGGAATACCCAAAAGGACCATGAGAACGTATTCATATTGACTATGCAGGGCCATTTGAAGGGGCAATGTTGCTAGTAATTGTTGATGCTCACAGTAAGTGGTTAGAAGTTAAAATCACAAAATCTACTACGGCTGAAGATACAATTTCGCTTTTGGACGATGTATTTGCTGCTTTTGGTGTTCCGATTATGGTGGTTTCTGACAATGGAACGAATTTTACTTCTGTAGAATTTAACAATTTCCTCACAACAATTGGTGTCAAATACCATAAATATTCAGCTCCGTATCATCCAGCTACTAACGGTCAGGCGGAGCGTAGCGTACAAACAATCAAAAATGCACTAAAGGCAATAGGCACAACAAGCAAGTATTTAAAGAAAAATTTGAACGAGTTCCTAAGGCAATACAAAAATGCCCCGCATTTAACTACAGGGTTCTCGCCAGCTCAGTTGTTTTTGGGAAGACATCTGCGAACACGCTGAGATCTCATTCGGCCAGATGAAATTGCAAAGAAAGTGAAAGATAAGCAATACTTGCAGTGTTAATCTGGTAATGGGTGTAGGGAATTCGCAGCAGGCCAAAGCGTATACTTCTTATCGGGCAATTCGCGAATGCATAAATAGCTCAGAGGAACAATTAATACACGTTTAGGTGATTTTCACTATGAAGTGCTTTTTAATGGAAAGGAAGTAAAGAGACACATAAATCAAATTCGAAGAGCTGCAAATAAACCAATTAGAAATACACTAGCGAAAGAATATCGTTAATAAAAATATTTGTTCGAAAGCTGCGGTGACAAAACGGAGAACCCGCTTGAAGCAGAAAACAATAAAGCAACCATTGAAGGGAGTCCGGGATTTGAGAATGAGTTCGAGAGGTGGGCAACGCCCAACACATCAAGAAATGAGGAGTTTAATTAAGTACCACATCCAATAGCTGAGAGTACGCCTGAGACGACCAACGTGACTCCCGCTGTACGACGGTCGACAAGACTAAGGAAAACTAGAGTGCCCTACACACCATAATCCGGTGGAGGAGAGAAAAATGTTGTGTATGAACCAACACTAGCAACACTATTTTATGAAGTTTGACAGTTTATCATTTTAACTGAGTAGTGTACGTTAATAGTTTTTTGTTATTAAGTAAAATTAAGAAAATGTTATTATTATTTTAACTTGAATGAATAATGTAGAAATATAAAAAACATATTCCTGTTTAAAATTGAGCAATTTTGGAATAAATATCTTTGATACACATTTTATGTCCAAAATATCCGAAAACATTTTACCGATATGCCAACATCATAAGTAACTTTTCTAATTGTGATTTGAAATTCTCCATAACACTCTTCTTTACTACTTCAACGTTTTTACCCATTGTTGATGTGCTACGACGTCTAGGGTGAGCAAAGTTATTAACAAACAAACCAAATAAAAAAGTTTTTAAGGTAAATTTTTTCTTGCCGATAATGGCGTGTCTTTTTATGACGAAAGAAACTATTTAAAAATTAGACCGATTCGAATAGCAAAGAAAGTAAGTTAAAAAAAAAATATGCATAACAGATGTCTCTACAAAAAGAATAGCTTTGAAACAAAAATAGGCAAGCTCAAAGATTAACTTTCAATTCGTTGAACTTGTGTTTCCAAATAAAGCTGTAGTTTATAAGCTCGTTCTAATTTAAAGCACGGCAAGTGCTTTGGTTGGTGTCACTAATTAAATAAAAAATAAGTGACAATAAAACCTGGAACTTGAGCATTGAAAGTTTGTGCAGCCTTGGCTTCTTGTGAATAAACACGATTAGTCATCGCTTCTAATTTGACAGGCACGAGTTCTAAGCCTAGCACTTGCAGTCCAACAAATTATATACGGACTATAAACTAATTAAATAAAATTCGATTATATCCAAAGACCACTGATGAAGAGTACTTGGCAATACTCGAAACAGCGTTGTATGGTCAGCCAAATCGCAATAAATTAAATAAAAAAATTTTTGTCTTTGCCTTTCTTTGCTATTCGAATCGGTCTAAAAAAGTTTTTATTTAAAAATTTTCAGCATATATTTCGTTCTGTTTTTTAAAACTTCATCAGTGCTTAATTTTTTGTAAAAAAGCAAATAATTTACGTTTATAATTATCTTATTAATTTTTTTAAAACAAAACATTTGCAAATGTTACCAAAATCAACGTGTATATAAAAACGAACAAATTTAACACAGAAAACATTAAATATAATATTAATTATTTTAAAAACATTGTAACAACCGCTTAGACGGAGTAGTGTCACAATAATCACAAAAATGTCACAAAATATTGTAGTGGCTTTGCGATGTTGGAGTCGTAGAGAAGTAACTAACCTTTTCCAAATACTATTACACACTAAACGCTTTTAATATAAAAGGTATTAGACGATGCAGGTGATTTATACGGCCTTAGCCAGGCTACAGTCAGCCCTATTTGCGTTAGAGTGGCCAGGAGTTCTACTTCTCTTCACTCCAATACTGAAACCACAAAACACAAAATAAGAACGATACAATGCTGCACACATTACCACCAGAAATCCAATTGAAAGATGTTTTGGTGTGTGAAAGCAAAGATTTCGTTGTCTTCTTGATGGGTTGAACATATCATTAGAGTGCAATGTATATGCGTTAGTTATATTGGCAATGCATACAATTAATATAATAATAAGTGATTTTATATTTAAATATGCAGTGTATATAAAAATACACTAATTGTTTCCAAGCGCATTGCATTGTTTACAAACAAATACATAATTCCACACAAGGAATTTGACACCACACATATCGGCGGCACTTTGCCTTCGAGCCAGGCATTGACCGCATATACAACAACATCAACAGTAAGCGTACCCGATATAAGTGGAATCGAAGACGCTTACTTAACAATAAATTATTGAATAGTAAAGTACTTACGCTGCGCCGTTTTGTACTTAAATAAAATGCATATAAAATATTAAAATAAATAATACCAAAATATATATATAAATATAAAATATTTAGTAAATAAGAAAGTACATAAGCTGCGCCGTTATGTACCTAGGTTAAGTCGAAAGTAAAGATTCAAATAAAAATCAGAACTAGAAATGCACTCATAAGAAGCGCACCAAGTTCTCCACTAAAACAACTTGTTTTTATAGGTAAATTTTTTCTTGCCGATAATGGCGTGTCTTTTTATGACGAAAGAAATTATTTAAAAGTTAGACCGATTCGAATAGCAAAGAAAGGCAAAGACAAAAATTTTTTTATTTAATTTATTGAAATTTGGCTGACCATGCAACGCTATTTCGAGTATTGCCAACTACTCTTCATCAGTGATCTTTGGAAATAATCGAATTTTATTTAATTAGTTTTTATAGTCCGTATATAATTTGTTTGGACTGCAACTGCCAGGCTAAGAACTCGTGCCTGTCAAATTAGAAGCGATGACTAATCGTGTTTATCCATAAATAGCCAAGGCTGCACAAACTTTCAATGCTCAAATTCCAGGTTTTATCACTTATTTTTATTTAATTAGTGATACCAAGCAAAGCACTTGTCGTGCTTTAAATTAGAACCCTGGCACTTGCAGTCCAAACAAATTATATACGGACTATAAACTAATTAAATATAATTCGATTATTTCCAAAGACCACTGATGAAGAGTACTTGGCAATACTCGAAACAGCGTGGTATGGGCAGCCAAATTTCAATAATTTAAATAAAAAAATTTTTGTCTTTGCCTTTCTTTGCTATTCGAATCGGTCTAACTTGTTTTTATTTTGAAAGTAAATATCTATGTTAAAAAGAAGGAACGCCAAATAAAAACGGCGATTTGAATTCCTAGTAAATTTAACATTTTTACAGAAGAATGTGAAAACAGTTTTTGTCGCACTTGCAGTATTACATAATCTTGCAGTTACTTATAATGAAAATGACTCAAAAATACTTAATAATGACAATTTTACTGCGACATTAGTTTTTTATCTGACTGTGAAGAAAAATGTGATGATAATTCAGCAAATCGAAAAAAACATAATGTTATTTTAAAAACAATTACTGAAAAAAACTTTTAATGAAGTTGCAAATTAAATCACTATTTACTAATCATAAACAAATCTTAAAATTTTATTTTTTTGCTAAATTAATTCATATTCCAAGTCCAAATTTTTTTGCTTTTTTCTTTCTGTTTCCATTTTCATTTCATGCAGTTCTTGTATGCTTGATTTTTGCTTCCGCGATCAACATTGGCGGATCAATTTCAAACGATTTCTAAAAAGTATTAGTTATCAGTTAATTCCGTTAATTATTTTAAATGTTCGATAAAGTTCCTGGTTTCGTTTTCTTTCTTATGTTAATTTGTTTTCTAGCAATTCTACGGTGCATATTTGCTCCTCTGCGTCATTTGAAAAGGAATTTGGAGTTCCAGTAGTTGCTATATTTTTAAATTTTTTTTTATCAGGATTAAATAAGTTGTGGTCAACCATAAACTCATTTGGAAGCCAAACAGAGTCATCACTTCTCAATGCTTCACCAGAACAATGTGGTCCTCCGCCTGTTTGTAAGAATTGACATCTTTCTGTAGTTTTCTCCTTTTTGGCGTTCTTTTTTATGATTGACCATTGTGCCTTCAGTTGCACCACTGATCGCTTCACAGAACACATTTCGTTAAAGCTAAAATAAACCATTTTATAAAAATTAAAATAAGAGGCTATACATATTTAATTATGTAAGTTGTGTGCATACAAACCATTCGTGCAAATTTGCCCATGCATTTTGCTTGGCTTTATTTGTACATGTGTCCGTGTTCATATTTTCAATGCTTTTAATATTTTTACGAATGAGCTCTCTAAGCAAAGTCTAAAAAATGGAATATAAAGATAATTGATAATAACTATTGCCAAAATACGATGTACCTTATCTTCAGCGCTCCAATTATCTCCTCGAACTTTTTTTGCCCCTATGGTAAAAAAAATTGTGAACGTTAGCACAACAATTTTTCCTTAATTTGAAGTGACGGTGTTGTAAAAAGGTTCATTCTTAAGAGATATGTAATTAACATTTGTTTTATAGTTATAAACGGTTTTTAAAACGTTTATGAATAAGGTGTTTTATAAGAAATTTTTGTAAATAAGGCCGTTAGTCTATTTACAAAGAACATTTAACACGTCGTTCAATAATGTGTGTGACTAACTAATTAAAACACATTTTTTTGCAAAATTCGTTTTTATTCATCAACATAGTCCCCTTTTAGGGAGATACAATCATTCCAAAGCTTTTGCAATCTTTCGATACCGCCTTTGTAAAACGATTTTTCTTTGCCTTCAAAATAGGCGTTAGTTTCGGCGATTACTTCATCATTTGAGCCAAATCTCTTACCACGGAGCATCTTTTTGAGGTCTGTGAAGAGCCAGTAGTCGCTGAGGGCCAGATCTGGAGAATACGGTGGGTGCGGCAGCAATTCGTAGCTCAATTCGTTCAATTTTGCCATCGTTTTCATCGACTTGTGGCACGGTGCATTGTCTTGGTGGAACAAAACTGTTTTGTTCGCGATATGAGGCCGTTTCTTTGCGATTTCGTCTTTCAAACGCTCCAATAACGCTATATAATAGTCGCTGTTGATGGTCTTCCCCTTCTGGAGATAGTCGATGAAAATTATTCCATGCGCATCCCAAAATACAGACGCCATAACCTTGCCAGCCAACTGCTGCGTCTTTGGTCGCTTTGGGCGGCTTTCACCTGCTGCATGCCACTCAGCAGACTGCCGATTTGACTCTGGAGTGAAATGGTGGATCCATATTTCATCCATCGTGATGTACCGACGCAAAAACTCCGACTTATTGCGCGTAAACATATCCAAACAGCTCTTTGAATCATCGATTCGTTGTTATTTTTGCTCCGGTGTGAGCAAACGCGGCACCCATTTAGAAAATACCTTTTTCATGCCAAAATGTTCGTGTATTATGGTGTGTACACTGCCTGCTGATATCTGTAGAATGTCAGCAATCTCCCTCACTTTCACTTTACGGTCGGACATAATGATTTTCAGTGTTTTTACAACGTTTTCCGGAATAACAGCGTCATTTGGCCGTCCAGTAGATGGAATGTCATCGGTGTCTGTACGACCACGTTTGAATTCGGCATACCAATAACAAATGCTTCTTTTTGATGGAGCAGAGTCTAAATAATGTTTTTCAAGCCATTCCTGGCATTGAACAGTATTTTTTTTCATTAAAAAAATATTTGCAGTTATTCCACTGTCGAGCTATTGCTCTAAGCTCGCTTAAAGATTTCCTTGTTTAGCCTGTGACAGTTCTGCGTCAAGTATTTATTGGCCTACTTCTTCCCCACTCTAACGCTGCGTGGGGTATTTTGTTTAAAGTCTTCTTGAGCGTATGGCCAATTCATCTATATTAGCATTTCCTGTTTTATTTTTATAATTTCCATCAGATTTTTAAAATATTTCTTATGCTTCAATTGATGATGGATTGCAGCTTGTGTAAGTTAGCCAGTACTAACCATGCATCAGTATAAATATGTAACTACTATGTCAGCGACCCACTCCCTGCGCACAATTAAAATTGTCGCTCAATAAATAAAAATTGTAATTGTAAGTGCAGCTGAAATTGTTATTGTATTTTAATAATAAATAAAAATTAGCTTATATATAAAATTTGTAAAATAAGCAAAACAATTTATAAGTGCATCACACAAGCCAATATTAATTCAATAAAGAAATTTAGATGTAATTCTCAACCGAAAGCGAAACGTCTTTTATTTTAAAACGCTCTGTTAACTCGATACAAATAACTTGTATGATAGTTCAAGGTAAACACTAGGTAAAGTGTGGTGTTCAATTCGGAGGATTGTTCTGTAATTATTCGCATTGTATTAATCAGATCCACGCACGATCTCGCTGGGCGGAAATCCGATCAATTTTTCCTTATAAGTTTGTCGAGGTGCTCCGCGATTCTGTCAAGGATAATTTTGTTTAATGTTTTTGTTGTAGTAGGAAACAGTGAGATGCCTCTTTAATTTAGACATTTCATTTGATCTCCTTTTTGAGAATTTTAACAATTACTGATTCTTTTCATGACGACGGTATGGACTCAGGGAGTCATAATTTATTGAAAATAGGTAGAAGTTTTGTCGCCATAAGTTGTGGATCGAGTTGAAAGCACGACCGCCAAACGGTCACTACCAGGCGATTTGCTTTTTTTTAAAGATGAGATGGCACTGCGTTTTTGCATTACTGTAGGTGGTTTAGTAATAATTTGTCTGCTGATGTTATGGCGCCGTTGGGAAGTAAGAATATCCTCGGTTGTGACAAATACGCGCGTTTTCAAATATCTTTTCCAAACTGATAATTTGTCTTGTTTTGAGGTTACAAGAACACCATTTTCGTCTTTTACTGGAATATTGCGTGCATTATTCTTTAGTCGGCTTAAAATTCTCGTAACAACGATCAGTGTTTTCATGTCAGTATTATTAGCAGATTCTTCGCTTCAGAGGCTAGTGCGTCACAGAAATTCTTTTTATTTTCTTTGGCCCTCTTTTTAATGACTTTATTGAAGGGCTTCATATTTGTGATTTAGTTCTTGACGGCGAGTTATATCTTTTCCCCGAGGATTTTTACTTTTGTGAGCCTTCTTTCTGCTATTTTGTCCAAAATTTCCTCAGACATCCAGTCCATGGTTAATGATCCTCAGCAAGAATGTTTGAGTTTTACTTGCAAGATACTTTTGGTTATTTTCGGCTCCGTTTTCGATGTGCAAAGGACTGTGCTGTCTGTTGATCCGTTTTTTGCTCATCATCACACAGGTAGGCAGCTTTGACCCGATCCATATTTACACGTAGAACTGTCATCAGCTTATCGTCGCGATTGGTTACCTTAAATCGTCCATCGTAAGGTGCTTTGAGAGATGGTCGAACAGTGTCATCGCGTAAATATGATTACATTTTTTTAAAATTCGATTGTACAAATGTTTTTGATATGAAGTGATTTGCCGTAGGTACTGGTCTTAGTTGCTCCATTTCGTCTCTTAGTGACTGTACGAACTCTGAATTGGACATGTCTTAACTGGAACTTACCTGGTAATCTAAGTGTCGTACCATAAACCTTTTTTGTAGGAGTCGCCAAGATGTCGTTTTTGTATGCGTTTTTCAGTGCGAGTAGCACCACTGTTAGTTTATAAGTCCACTTTTACTTGGATCTGCACTTTAAAGCTGTTTTAAGTGTGCGGTTTTAAGTGTGAGCTCATTGAATAATTTTGACTCGAATTGTCGGTCGTGGTCGGTTATTATTTCAGAAGACATGCCGTAATGTGCAATCCAGCCTCCCTGTAATGTTGCCGCCACTGTATAATATCGACAATAGGAATAGCAACTGGCCATCTGGTAAAGCCAACCACAAATCACCAAAGGCCTTTTTTAACATTTTTTAACAGTTTCGGCACATTTGAATCCATTTGCAACACAAAATTTGATGCACGTGTGGTAACAGTACAACCATCATGGCAAACCGTAAAAATATCCGATTGTCACTTTTGAAGAAAACAACACATCTGGCAATGCTAAACAAAAAGCACATTGAATTGTTGATTTTCTGTTAGTAAAGTAGTTTTGTATTTGTTGTATAATCTTGTATTCTAAATAAAATAGTCAATGAAAACGACTAAAGTGGTGACCACGACGCGCAAAGTGAAACACTTACAGAACTAATTTTTTAAAATTGTGAAATAACATTAGTTTTAGAAATACTAAACAGCATTCTCTAAAAATATTAACGGGCTTATCCAACACGCACCATCGTCATCACAACTATCAGAACAAGAAAACTTGGAACGACTAAAGTGGTGACTCCGTTAAAAAATTAAATAAAAACTACCAAGTATTGCATCTTATGCAAGAATACACGCGCAAACTGCGTTCCAGACAAATACATAACAACATGGCGTTGAACGCGGAACAAACTACAAATACACAAGTAGGCTCCACAGAAAAAACCTGAACCACAATGTGAGAGTCCTGAACTATAACAAAACCAATCCAACGGTATGGTTTTCACAATTGGAACGAGTTTTTCGTCTAAACAATATTCGAGACGATATAGACAAATTCGATTGGGTTGCAGTAAATTTGGATGCAGATGTCGTGATGGTTGCTGCAGATTTAATTACGAATCATCCAACAAATAATTAATATGAAACACTGAACACACGTTTGTTGGGAAAATTTGCACAATCAGCCGAATCCAACTTGTGGCGCCTACTAGAAGGTGGAGATACTACGGGTATGAAGCCGTCGGAAATACTTTCGCACATGAGACGTCTGCCACCGGATCCCAATAGCGAACAAATCATTCGCACGTTTTTCCTCAGCGAAATGCATAAATCGATTCGTCCGGTATTGGCAATTTGGGATGAGGATGATCTGAACAAACTGGCCAATTTAGCTGATAAAATGCTGGAGGCGTCAACAACAAACGCAATGTATATGTGTGCATAGGCCACAGCCTATGCAAACCGCTGCAACTGTGTGCAGCACGGCACATAATGATTTGTACATAGCTATTCAACAACTTACAGACCAAGTAAAAAAGCTGCAGGTTGAAGTTAAACAACTCAGGAAAACAACCACGAGTCGCTAAGGTTCTTGATTTCGCTCGCCCAAAACTTTAAGCGATGTCAACGGTCAACAGCGACGTCATGACAATTTGTGTTACTACCACGCCAAATTTGTGGACAGTGCCACCAAGTACAAGCCAAGCTGCTCACGATGGGCACCTTTAAACTAAAAAAGTTGTCGTCAAGCACATTGGTTGACGGCAGTAGTAAACAATTTGACCACATAACCATTGATTCATCTGTAGCAGAAATACAACCACTCATAAATAGTGAACGTCTTTTTGTCGTCGATCGCAGATCATGTTTTCGTTTTTTGGTTGACTCGGACTCAGTTGTATCAGTAATGCCATGGCATTTGGTGAAATTCAAAACAACACAAGGAGAGCTCCAACTATACACAGCGAACCAAACTCTCATTACCATATTTGGCAACAACACAATGGAATTAGACCTAGGTTTACGAAGATCATTTAGGAGGCAATTTATCATCGCAGATGTCGAAGTTGCTATTATTGGTGCTGATTTCTTAAACCATTTGCATTTGTTAGTTGATCTAAGAAGCAAACAACTTATAGACATTACGACAAGGCGTAACACACGAGGTGGTCTTTCAGCTTCTCCGCCATCAACCATATCTACAATAGACGAGACAGCCAAGTTCAGCAAGCTGCTCAAAGAATTCGTTGATATTACACGACCAGTGTTGAAACAGTCATTTCCCGACACTCAAAAGCATGTGTTGACTTATCAAATTGAGACAAAAGGCAACATTGTGTTTGATCGTCCTAGAAGGTTATCTGTAACTTGAAACTTGCTGTGGCAAAATCCGAAATCACTTTATTACTGGACCAAGGTATTTGCCGTTTGTCAAAAAGTCCAATGGCAAGTCCCCTACTCATGGTGGCGAAAAATAATTGTTTCTGGCGTGCTTGTGGCGACTATCGAAAGTTGAACGCAATAACGATACCGGACAGGAATCTTATCGCTCACGTTCATGATTTTGTGGAAAAGTTACACAACAAAACGTTGTTTTCAGCACTCGACTTGATGAAAGCATATTACCAAATCCCAATGGCAGAGGACGACATCCAAAAGACTACCGTGAGCACACTTTTTGGCCTGATTGAGTTCCAGTACATGCCGTTCGGATTGAAAAACGCGACGCAGACACTCCAACGTTTCATGGACCATATTTTTCGCGGCCTTAATTTTGTGTATTGACGACATTTTTATAGCTTCAACGTCCATAGAGGAGCATGAACATCATCTCCGAACAGTGTTTACCGTTTTGCGCCAACATAAACTCAGGATAAATGCCAATTTGATAAATCGGAAATTCTTTTTCTGGACTACACGACGACCGAAGAAGGTCATTAAACAACCACAGGAATGCATTGAAGCAATAGTGAATTACAAACAACCTGATACAGTCAGTAAGCTAGCACGTTTTCTAGGTGTTCTGAATTATCACCGGCGTTGCATACCACACTTATCGCAACATCAAGCACAACTTAGTGATCTGGTACGAAGCAATAAAAAGAATGACAAACAAAAAATCTCTTGGACCCCCTAAAGTCTCGATGCGTTTAATAACTGTAAACACAGCGTTGCGAATGTTGCACTAATTGCACATCCTTTACCTGGTGCCGAGCTGGCACTCATCTGTGATGCATCTGACGTTGCCATTGGCGCTGCCGTAGAACAATATGACCAGGGCACTTGGGTAGCACTCGGGCTCTTTTCTAGAAAACTCTCAGCAACTGAAAAAAATTCCAGCGCATATGATAGAGAATAATTAGCAATCTACAGCACCATTCGTTTTTTCAAACATCTCCTAGAGGCACGAGTTTTCGTCATTAAAACGAACCACAAACCGCTGATATATGCTTTCAAACAGAAACCAGAGAAGGCGTCACCACGGCAGCTCCGCCATCTCGATTACATTTCCAACTTTTCAAAAACCATTGTACAGTCGAGTTGTAGCTGTACACGTAGTAAGGTAGTGTAAGGATGAAAATTTACACTAAATTTCCACCTACATAAACGTGCACTAAAAACAATAACAACACGATCTAAAACACACCAATACAACACAGTTTTTTATAAAACAACACACTTTATATATTTATATTTAAACTTGGAAAAAGTGGACTCACTGGTAATAAATGTTGCAAATATCTGGAATTAAATAGATTAATTAATATTTAAAATATTTAGTCAAAACAATTTACCAAAACCCAAACCGCTTACAAGCCTTAATAACACCTCAAACTAAGCTGAAATGATATTGAAATGAAATATAAAAATATAATTAAATAAATGAAAAATAAACTCACCTTATTTATTTGCTAATTATATTTCTTATTTTTGTGTTGTAAATTTGATGAATATTTGCACTTTTAATATTTTATTTTATTGTAACAAACAAAATAAATAAAAACCACCACCGATCGAATGTAGCTTTAAAAACACGTTTTGTAAGAATCAAAACAAAGCAGCGTTAACATAAGAAAACAACAACTGCCAAAAATATTCGCCGTAAGAGAAGCTCAAAGAGAAGTTAAATGCACAAGCTGAGTACAAAACATGAAATAGAAAATCAGAACGGCAAAAGTAAACAATTACAATTACGTGAGATCAGCTGTAAATAAAATGATACGCTACAAAAAAGCTCGGTCGAGTGTGTATATAAGACGCGCATTTTACTTATGCGGGCACTTGGTTGATAATTTCAAAGGCACATACACCTTGGAAGACCAAGTCAACTAAGCTCTAGAAGCACAAAGGCATAATAACTATTAAGACACGACAGTTGGTTTCACGTCGACTGGGTCCAAAATAGTTGCTAAAATTAAAATTCATAAGGATATTTTATATGAAAGACATATCTAAATCAAGGTATAATAATTATTAAGGCACGGCAGGTGGTTTCACGTCGACTGTGTCCAAAATAATTTCCAAAATTAATATATTTATAAGGATATTTTATATAAAAATATCCCAAGGAAGGAATAATTACTAGGAAATACTGAGACACGAAAGGTGGTATCACGTCGACTGTGTCGAAAGTAATTCTTTGTAATACGCAAAGGAGACCGACTATAACGAAAATCTCCAAACGAAGGCATAGTTGTAGTAAAATACTTGAACACGACAGGTGGTCTTACGCCGACAGTATATAAAGTAATTCTACAAGATCCAGAATAAGCGCACTAAAAACTCCCACACTCTTAGATAAAGTCATAAGAATACAACATCAGGGGCTTGAAGGAGGAAGATCTACCAAGGACATTCAAGCACTGAAACTTCTCAAAAGACATCTCTATTTATTTGTTTAATTTTTTCCCCCTTAAGAAAGAAAAAAAACCATACATACAAATTTTGTTTATATATATATTTTTTTTTATATTTTTCTTTGAAATAAAAAAAGCTAATTTGTTTCCTTATATTAAATATAAATTTAAAATTTATAAATTTCGAAATAAAGCATTACGTAAATAAAGAAATTGAAACAAAACCACAGCAGCTGAATATTTTGGTCACAATCTATAAATTTATTGTGACGACTTTGGCGAGACTGAGCATACCTCAGCAAATAAGCAACGACTGCAAGAAAGGGTCGTTACAGTAGTAATTCGTCCCAATTGTTTATTGCTTTCATGGTCATTAAGTAGTCATTCAAAACTCTGTGGTTTGTTTCAACTGTACCTAATGTCTCATTGTTGTTGCTGTTACTTTTTCTATCTTTAGTAATTTACAAATGTTTTTGAGAAGTTCATTTGTGAATTCTGTACCCCTATCAGTTTTCATTTTTCTGAAACAACCGTACTTAAGTATAATTTTTTCTACAATTGCTTTCCCAACTTGACGCCGTATTTTGTTTCTAGAGGTATAGCTTCTACAGATTTGGTTAACTCACATTAAAGTGTCAAAATGTATCTGTAATTGTTAGAAGGAATTAATGGGCCTACAGTGTCTATTGTTATTATATCAAAAGATGTATTTGGTGTTTCGGTAATTTGGTATTTTTCTTTTGTGTGCCTAAGTATTTTAACTCTTGCACATGTGTCACAGTTGTTGACGAAATCTTTTACCATTGTGTTCATGTTTTTCCAAACAAATTTTTGTTTTAATTTATTTATGCATCTCTTAATTCCACAATGTCCTCCATGTAAAGATTTATGATATTCTGTTATTAACCTGAGCATTTCATCCGTATTCTTTATTCGCTTTGGTGGTGTATATTTAATAATGGCTAGATTTTCTTTTAATTTTAATTTTTTTTGCAGCTTATTAAATATCTCTTTCAGTTCTTGCAAGTTTATTTCATTTAATATTTCATCATTTTCCGCCAGCGCTAGCTTTGTAATTTTTAAGTTGTTCATTTTGAATAATAACTTCCTCAGAATCAATTTTATATCTGATAATGTTTTCTCGTTAAATTATACAACTATCTTATT
Source organism: Teleopsis dalmanni (assembly GCF_002237135.1). Taxonomy (NCBI): domain Eukaryota; kingdom Metazoa; phylum Arthropoda; class Insecta; order Diptera; family Diopsidae; genus Teleopsis; species Teleopsis dalmanni. Next base: position 102,005,946 of record NC_051846.1, on the reverse strand, counting down.
TGCTGCTATTTTCATTGAACTTTTTACTTTTATGTTCAAGTGCTTTCCCACCTTTAATATTTTTTGCACTGTTTCTATTGAACTTTTTATTCTTATGTTCAAATGCTTTTTCTTCAATTCCATCTGCAGAATGGTTTATCTTTTTAAATTGAAGTTTCTTTATAAACCTTACATCTGATATTGATGTCGCGTTTCACATGTGAAGGTGATCAATCTCCGTGTTAGCATTTAAGGTTTGTTCTTGACTTTCTTTTTTATGTGCTTGAATATTTTTGTTCATTGTTCTGGTTAATACATTTATGTGTTTAGGTATCATCTCAATTCGTTGTTTTGAATCTAATTGAATCCTAGACAGTGCATCTGCGTTTGTATTCATTTTTCCTTGTTTGAATATGATATTAAAGTTGTAATCCATTAAATCTATCCTAATTCTTGTTAGCTTTGAGGATGGATTCTTGTGAGTAAAAAGACTAACTAGTGGCCTATGGTCAGTATATACCGTAAAATTTCTTCCATATAAGTATGGTCTGAAATAATTGATTCCCCAATGTATTGCGAGAAGTTCTTTCTCTTGTTTAGAGTTTTACTAGCATAAGCTATCGGTTTATCATTTCCTATTTCTTCTTGTGACAAAACTGCTCCTAATGCATAATTAGAGGCATCTGTCGTTAATATAAAATTTTTCGAAAAATCAAGATAACTTAAAATTGGTGGTAAAATTAATTTTGTTCTCAAACTTTCAAAAGATTTATCACAATCTTCCGACCAGCAGAATATTTAATTCTTCTTTAGTAAGTTATTGTGAGGTCTAGCTATCTCAGCAAAATCTTGTATAAACCTTCGATAATAATTGCACATGGCAACAAATCGTCTTACTTCGTCTGCATTTTTGGGTTTTGGATAGTTTCTAATTACTTCATGCTTGCTTGGATCTGTGCGGATTCCATTGGCTGTTATGAGGTGACCAAGGTATACAACTTCTGGTTGTAGGAAATTACATTTTTCAGGATTTAACTTTAGATTGTATTGTTTTAATCTGCTGAACACTTTCATCAGATTTTGATTATGGTCTTTTAAATTTAAACCAAAAATAATTATATCAACGTATAAAAATGCGGATGTGACTAAACCGGCTAATGCTAATGTTAGCATTCTTTGAAAACTATTGGTTGAAATTTTTAGTTCAAATGGTAATCTTTTGAATTGGTAGTGACCTTTATCAGTAGAGAAAGCTGTTAATGGTTTTGATTCATGGTTAAGTGGTATTTAATGGAAAGAACTAGTCATGTCTAAAGTAGAAAAATATTTCGCTTTACCTAATCTATCTAGAATGTCTTCTAAACGAGTTAGTGGAAATTTATCATCGATTACTTTTTTGGTTAATTGTCTATAGTCTACTACTAGTCTCCATTTCTCTTGACTATTATTGCTTTTCTTTGGTACTATTAAAATTGGTGCATTATATAAGGCTAATTATATGGGCTCTACTATGTCATCTTCTATTAATTTTTTTACTTGTTTATTCATTTCTTCTATTTGTGCCTGTGGTATTCTATAGTTTTTTATATATATAGGTGTTCTGTCAGAGGTTGAAATATGTTGTTTATAAAAATTGTTAACGATTAGTTTTTCACCTTCTAGATGAAAAATTTCTTGAAAATCTTCACAAATGTCTAGAATTAATTTTTTAGTACTTTTATCTCAACCTTCTATTTTTAATAATTTCTTAATTTGTTCAAATCTTGAATAAATTCTGTTTTTATTGTGGTAATATAAAATATTGTAGTTATTTAATGGTTTAATATCTATTTTAGCATTTTTTATTGCTACAGGAGTTTCTCTTGTATTTAGTAATCTTATATGCTGTATACCTTCCTTGGGTATCAATGAGTTAGCTATAAAGACTCATTTCATTATTTCTTTGCCACATACTATGCTTTCCTCTTTTGTGTTATCAGTTTCGATCCTTCGCCATGGATGGAGACGCTAGACTTCATATGATAAATGATTGTATAGAAAGAGGAATTAGGCTTATGATGGATTATAATTCGATTTTGACAAAATATGAAGAGGAAAAACAATATGTTCTGCAAGTAGTCGAACATTATCATAAAAATTATCCTTCACATAGTCAGATTTATGTTATAAAACATAATAAACACAAGATATTAATTACTGAGAAAAGGGTTTTCTTGAAATTATAATTTTTTATAAATAATTAACTAAATCGTAGCATATACCTATTACGTAATTGTGCATGCCAGCTAAAAGTTATGAAACAGAAAACAGAGCACAGTCGCTCAACTAATTATTGTGTTTTGCGCATAATTTTTAACCGATTTTACTCATCAATATCTTATTAAAAAGACATTTTAATTATCTATCAAATGAGTACATATTAATAACTGTTAAAACAAGTAACAAAGATAAAAAATGACCTTGAATTGAAAAATTTCTGTTTTTTGTACTGAAAACCCAACTTTGTTCGAGTGGCGCAACGTCATTTTTAATGCTATTGCTCCAAAACTTTGGGAATATCATTTTTTTGGTCAATGGCATATTTCTGGGGGGTGCGCTCATTAAAAATTAAATTTTAGTTTTTCTGAGCCACCCTACTGTCACATCGGTATTGCCAATTTTATATTTTTACTACTTCTTGGTTGTGCCTAAATTTAAAAGGAAATTCAGATATGCTCATTTTCAATTTGCCGCTAAAAATAACTAGCAAGAAAAAAGTCATAGAGACTGTAAAAATGTTAATTTGTTATTATATTACCTTATAATAATTGTTAACATACTTACGCCTTTCTTTAAAATCGGAAACTGTGATAATTATTTTATTAGCAATTTATAAAAATCGGCTATGTTGCTTGCTACCATTTTTTCTCAAAACGTATTTGAATCATAGTATTATTACTAAACAACACTGTTTTGCCTTAGTGCCGGGGCCCAAATACGCCGGTTCTCATGCCGGAGTTTGAACGGCCATATTGTTTTTTTCTTATTCTTAAATTTAAAATTTGCATTAAAAATAACAACAATTGTACTCATGCCGTGCCCAATACACTATGCATAACATGGCTCTAATAGGCTCTTAATGCAAACACTTATGAACAATTTGTTTGGCGAGTATGAGTGCGTCTATACCTGTCATAATGACAACCAGTTAGCAACATAAAGATTATAAAATAAAATTGTAAATTTTGAAATTATAAAAAAAATTATGAAGGGTTTTCGAATAACAAAGAAAGAAATAAAGGACAAACACAAAAATTTATTTTTAATTTTATTGAAATTTGGCTGACCATACAACGCTGTTTCGAGTATTGCCAAGTACTCTTCATCAGTGGTCTTTGGGAATAATCGAATTTTATTTAATTAGTTTATAGTCCGTATATAATTTGTTTGGACTGCAAGTGCCAGGCTTAGAACTCGTGCCTGTCAAATTAGAAGCGATGACTAATCGTGTTTATCCACAAGAAGCCAAGGCTGCACAAACTTTCAATGCTCAAGTTCCAGGTTTCCAGGCTTTTATTCCAGGTGGATAAACACGATTAGTCATCGCTTCCTAATTTGAACAGGCACGAGTTCTCTAGCCTGGCACTTGCAGTCCAAACAAATTATATACGGACTATAAACTAATTTAAATAAAATTCGATTATTCCCAAAGACCACTGATGAAGAGTACTTGGCAATACTCGAAACAGCGTTGTATGGTCAGCCAAATTTCAATAAAATTAAAAATAAATTTTTGTGTTTGTCCTTTATTTCTTTCTTTGTTATTCGAAAACCCTTCTAAAAATTTAATAAAGCTTCTTTGTCACTATACAAAGTAAGTCTAGCTTAACAGCAACACTAATACTTTATTCAAAAAAAATTATGTAAATAAAATTAATACAATTAAATGCTCAGGATAGCGACACCGAAAGAAGCTGACTAAGTGCTGACTCAGTTGCAGTGTATTTTCATTTTCAAAACAATACCAGAAAATTTGTAGAATTTCAGATTCTGTTTATAACTTCTCATTTATTAACAAGGGCAGAGATACGTCCAAAAAACATTTTTTGATACTAATTTAACAAGCGCCTGAGCAAGTTTTTCACTTGTTGCCAGTGCATCAAATGATACAATCTCAAGAAGCTTAAATACCCTAAAAACAAACGAATGTACATGTGTTAATACAGCAACAGATCGAGTCCGTTTGGCCTCTAAGTAACCAAAAGGAAAAGAAATCTGTATATCGTGACGTTAGCTAGCCACACCTTTATTAATCAATTAGTTTCGCTAGATAAAATCTTGAATCAACACGTTGGCAAAAAAAAAAGAGTAAATTAATGAAATACACATTGAATTGAAAATAAATCAATATTCAAGCTTTTGAAATTGAAATTGAAAGAAGGTGTTAAAGTGAAAATTTATAAAATGTTTAAACTTCATATTAAATTAATTTTTGTAAAGCTCTTTTGTTAATACTTAACCTGAAATTTAAGTGTTTTATTATAAAATACTTTTTTTAATGAACGTAAAAGTATTTTATAAAATTATAACTAAAAATTTATACCGTACCATAAATTACAGATTACATTTTTATGAAATATTTTGCTATAACCGTTGAAAAATGACAAAAATTGAAACTCAATATAAATTCTAAGATTTATACTTTTGAATATTATTCATACCCAATATTAAAAATTTTATATAATTAAAAGGAAATAATCGTACACAAAATACAAAATTTGAAAAAAAAATTTGTAAATATAAATAAACATTTCAACTGATTTTCGTCATTGTAATTAAAAATTAATCCAGCGACTCTAACGATAAGGAAATAAAAAAAATATCCATTCCTAGTAGAAATTGAAAAAGAAAACATTAAATACAAATTAAATTAAACCCTCAAAATTTCAATTAAAAGAAATAATATAAAATGTCTAATCCAAATAATCTCCTACGACCGCTGTTGTTACGCAACGATCCTGTAATAGATGTCCCAGGATGGTCCAGTCAACCCTAAACCGAAATACAAATCTTCTTACCATAAAATAAATAAAAAAACATGCTAATTATTTAACAGATTTGGACAAAATACTTTACTTTGTAATATATTTATGGGAATTCTTAGTAAACCCAGGAACATTTTTATCTTGAAAGAAAATCAAAAATATTCCGAAATATTGCAATCTATAATAAATAAATAAATAAAGTCGTGCAATACACTATTTTGAAATTGAAAAGCAATATCTAAATTTTTAGCACTGTATTATGCAGACAAACCGACATACCCACTCCTAAATATTAACTGACTTTTCTTATTCAGGAAAATAAAATTTTCAAATAATTTTTTCAGTCTATATATTCTCGTTTGTCTTTAATTATCAATAAATTTAGTTGCATTTATACGTCGACCATTATAACATAAATATATGCATATGCAATATATGCACTCGATGCCGTAATACTTAAGTACTTAACCGGGACCTTCCGAAATTATTGCGTAAAAAGGAATCCATAGACTTCAAACTTTCGTTTTAAATTAGGAAATCAAAAACTTCGCATCAATCATTCTTTTCCGAACAGTAGCAATAGCTTCGCAAAGTGAAGAACATATTACTGGGAATACCTTTTAGAGTACTTGGAGAATATGGAAATTCAACAGATTCACCAATATACAATAGAATCTACCCGTATTCTGTCTCTCTTTAAAATGAAGTAAAGAGCCAAGTAAATACTTTATCAAAAGATCGTATAATTATCTCGATTTATCCGATTGAATGACAGAATTGAAGGATAATAAACAATTTTGGTTAGTAATCGATTACAGGAAGTTTTATTCCTTTACAATTGCAGAAAAGTTAGCTTTTACAGAAATAGAAGATATGGCAACGAGTGATGAAGTCCAATCAACGTATTTTAGAATCAAATTATCTTAGACAAAAAAAAAATGTATCAATCAATCAAATCAAATTAATACTGATTTTAAAACACAAAACGTCCAAATGACTAATGGTAAGTATGATGCAAAAAATATTCCCCTTTTGCATTAGTAAGTATGAAATTCATACTCAGAACTTTAGTAGATAACGTGGCTAACGAAGAACAGCAGAAATAAATAATAATTGACACTAATAAAAAAAACCCATAGAAATAGTTAGGAAAACATAAACCCATAATAAAACTTTTATGTGCTCACAAGGATAAACAAAAAAATAAAGAAAATTATCAAACACATGCAAAATTAAGAACCTCATCGAAATTTTTTTCTGTATGGTGTTCCAAAATTAATTAACTTTATATTCTGCATCAATAACAATAATGGTCGAAAATACATTAAAAATTAAAACTTTAAGAGCCTTGCTTTATAAAATATCGCTAAAATAGTACGCTTCATCAAAATTAACGATGCCTGTAAATTTTTTGCTTTTCATAAAAGCAACATACAAATATAACTACTCTATCCATAGTAAACGATCAATTGAAATTTTTTCGAAAGAACTTCGCGAACTATTACATTCAAGAAAAGAATATCTAATAGCATTGACAGACGAGCGCACTAAATTATCATTAAGCAACCTTAAATGATTATTTTAAAAATACCCTGACAGACGGTATAAATTATCATTAAGAAGTTGCTGTAAATCTCATGCTCTTCAGTCCATGCGTGGCGCTTAAGTTTATTAATTTAAGTCATAAAATCAAAAGAAATATAAAATATATAAAAAAAATATAAAATATATAAAAAAAATATAAAATATATAAAAATAATATAAAATATATAAAAAAAATATAAAATATATAAAAAAAAATATAAAATATATAAATATATAACGAGTTTTCAAATATGTTTTGTTTACATTTTGACATCCAAATAGCTTGAAATTTGTTCCATTTTTTATTTCGTTTCACTTGCATATGCAGCATTACCATTTCTAAAAACCTAAATGACGAATAAATTGGGTTAAATTCGGTCACTTAAAGACCATAAATGATCATTTAAAACTGCTAAATGAGCAAATAAATTATAATTTAGTCCCTTAATGATAATTTAGCTTCCGTCTGTCAATGCTATAAAGATTATAGAAAAACAAACACAAAATTTAAAAACTTGGAAATGAAAACAGATCCATTACTATTTTAACAAAACAACATTCCATATAAGTGTGGTGCCCATGACCTATGTACATCATTGTTTAATATGGCAAGTCATTGCATAAAGTAACAAAAGTGACATAATTTATTGAATGCACATTTGTCGCTTTGTCGTTTTGACTTTGATCATGTTACACTTTTAAATTTTGTTTGACTCACGCCGTTATGATTGTGCACTCGTAACATGATGCGCGAGCTAAACGTTTTATCATATGTGGTCATTGTACGGTAGTAACACAAATTCCTTTAGAGAAATGTTAAACCTTATGAATAACACTTATAATAATATATATAAGTAAAAATGCATAAGAAATAGATAACATATGTTAGAATAGTAAAATAGATACTATGAATATCTTACATGTAAAAATTATATACTTTATCAAAAATTGGGAGTAACCAATGTATTGATTGGTTACTCAAGAATATATAGGAAATAAATAATAAGTTTAGTAGATAAGAATATTTTGTATAAATAGAGTAAGATTTTACAAATAAATCAGATTCTTTTAGATTCTTTTGCAAAGGCAACAAGAATAAACTATATGTTATTTTGAATCTCTGGTTATATGCGGCATATCTGCTGGTAATACCATTAAGGCGGCTGAAGAGCTTAGAAAGTACTTAAAGGCAGCTGAAGAGCTCAGATTAATACTTATCCTTGCTAGGTCGAAACCTTTTGGGGCTCTTAATTACAATCCCTTAGCAATCCTGTCAAGTTAATACATATCAATGTATTGGATGAAGAACCTTGCATGGCAATCCTGAAGCTACACATCTTTGCATGGCATAATCTTTGCATTATATTATGAACATCCTTAATAATATCATTACATGGCGATCCTGCCATCCTTTAGTAATAACATTACATAAGACTCACATTGAGTGTTAAGGTTCAGTTAGACGGTAGTTAACGTAAGATGTTAAGAAGAAACGAAATGAAAATTTCGCTTTAAGTTAAGGCGGTGTTAGACGGTAAGTAAGCAGCTGATTTTGTTTACATTGGAACATGCAAATGAAATATTTTCAAAAGTTCCAGTCGGTAGTTGAGTGTCCGCAAGTGTAGTGAAATTCTGTGTTATTTTTGTTGAAAGTGAAATAATTAACAATAGTTTAAGTAAATTATTAACAAATATGTATAATCAAAATGAATTGACTGTGCAAGCTTGTAATTTGTTTCTAAACATATTGCGCTTGTACAGCATGAGAAATCAAATGCGCAATAGAAGGTGGCGAGTTCGTCCTATTAATGTGGATCGTGCTCTACATGGCTATTACCGAAAAACGTTTTTAGCCATAAAAGAAAAAGATAACGAAGAATTTTTTAGTCATACACGGATGTCTAAAGAATTATATACTTTATTATTGAAGTTAATAGCTCCTTCTGCGACAAAATGTGGGCAGCAAATAAATGCTGATGAACGTTTATCACTTACTCTTTTGTAAGTTACATGTACTGTTTTATTAGTAATTTTAGTAAAAATAACACGAACATTTTTTAAAGGTATTTGGCACATGGCGTCCCTTTACAGAGTTTATCATGGAGCTATAAATTGGGAAGAACTACAGTTAGAAACACCGTGTTGGAAATGTGTGATATTATTTGGCAACTACTATCACCAATATATTTAAGTGAACCTACAGAAGAGCAATATCGGCATATTGCATCAGATTTTTGGCAAACATGGAACATTCCAAATTGTGTTGGTGCAATTGATGGCAAGCATGTTGCTATTAAATGTCCTCGGCGATCAAGTTCCCAATTTTTTAATTATAAAAAATTTTTTAGCATCGTACTAATAGCAGCTTGTGATGCTAAATACACTTTCACTTCGGCAAGCTTGGGAGCATATGGTAGTCAGAGTGATGGAGGTAGTTATATTTAGTTTGTATAATAATGTATTGTTAATATAATAATAATATAATAATAATGATATAATAATATAATAATGATTGTTAATTTGTAGGAATATTTCGAGTAACAAGATTTGGTAAAGACTTTGCTGAAAACAAATTACCGTTCCCTCGCAGTATTCCTTTACCATTAATTTCGCAACCATTCCCTCATTACTTCGTCGCTGATTGCGCTTTTCCACTAAAGAATAATCTAATGAAACCATTTCGAGGAAATGTTACAAATAGAATACAAAAAGTATTTAACTACAGATTATCTCGGTCACGTCGAGTGATTGAAAATGCTTTTGGAATTTTAACAGCGCGATGGAGAGTAATGAGAACAACAATGGAGTTTAGTCCAGAAAATGCAGAAAAAATTGTATTGGCATGTTTGGTGCTTCACAATTTCATTATGCTGCATGATACAAAGCGATGGTACTGTCCGGAAAATTTTACAGACATTGAAATGGAAAATAATTCTGTAGTTAGAGGAGAATGGCATAACGAATTAATATCTGTTGAAGGACCATTGCCTTCCGTAACGTCTTTTGTACGTCGTGGTCCAGATAATGCATACAATTTGAGAATGTACCTAGCTAATTATTTTGTTAATGAAGGTGCAATTCCTTTTCAAAATCATATTAATTGAAAGAAAATACTATTGCATAGAATTTATATAATTTTTTTTATTAATGTGTTTAAAAAGCCATTTATAACATTATTATTATCAAATTAAAATATTTTTTCTTAAAATTAATAAAATTGTTTTTATATTAAAATATTACATTATTATTATATATAAGATATTAATTATTGATATTATAAAATAAATAATATTAACTATTATAAAATACAATTACCTATTGTAAAAATGTTAATAAAATAAATTTATTAAAATATTTTCTGCTGATTATTTTTGCTATATAGAAATACAATCAATATTCAGCAATATTAATAAAATAATTATATAAAAAAATATAATATAAAAAAAAAATTTATTAATAATCACATTCATAATCACAATATTTTTTCGTCTACTCTCGTTATAGTAAACATATTCCGCACATAATTCCACCCTCATCAAGGTTTTGCGAGCAACTGAGCACAGTTTTTAAAATCGCTGAACGTCAAAACCTAATTGAATTTGATTTTTCTATAAGTTCGCCACATATGTTTATTTCGTTCCTATCAAATACACAGGTTTGGTTGTTTGTGCATTTCGCTTTGACTTAACTTCTTACGTTAACTACCATCTAACTCCACCTTTAGATTTCAAATAAATCAACGTTGGTACTAATTACGAAAGCAAACACATATTTCTAAATAACTGACTATTCGATGGTACATACCATTTGATTAAAAAAGAACGAGAAGTTAAAAAAAAACGCAAAATTTTCATTTTTAATAATTTTCTTTTTATCGCCTTCAAAGTGCTCTCCTCCTGACCGTTTGACCATTTCACCGTCCGGACTTTGGCGTTCTCTTTTCGGTTTTGGTTCATATCAATATCAATACTTTGATATTGATATTGATTCGAAAATTTCCTAAAATATAGTCTTTGAGATGATCTTTCTTTTAAATATAATTTGAGCCCAAATTAGCATTTGAGGCATTTAGCGTGGTCCCAAGATTACTTAAAAACTATGATAGGTGGAAAGCTGAATTTTAGTGTCTGGAAAACTTATATTATTATCTAGATTTCAAATTATCTAGATTTATTATGGTTTTCCGCCCACTGCCACACCAACCCCCCATACTTTATTTTCATATTAAATCGATTATTATCGTTAAAAAAAGCTTTTTACACTCATTAGACTATACATATACATGACGTACATAGCAACACAACTTCGTGCAAAAAATTGGCGTGATCCGCCCATTACTTCCTAAGTTATTTGCAGTTTTATGCAATTTTACGAAATTACGATTTAGCAAAAATTGAACCAACTTTAAACCCCCTTATAGCTTTTCTACTATTTATTCCAAAATGATCATTTTTGATTTTTTTTTAAAGCTTAGGAAATTGTTATTCATTATGTGTAAAAAAAATTTCAATTTTAATTATCAATAAAATTTTATTAGCGAAATTGCACAAAAAGTCAGTAATTTTTTCATGGTCATTTCCACATCTATCTGCAGTACCCAAAAAAGGCATCCGAGTTTTTTCATGAAATTTTTCCTACTAATAGCCAAATAGTTAAACTTTACAAAAAAAAATTGATCTGCGCACTCTATGTTTTACACCTATTTTGGTCTTCAGAAACCAGCGAAAAATTACGAAAAATATGACCTTCAATAAACTTCATTTATTTCAACAACAAACTTGTAATGAACCTACTTTTTCCTAGCCGGGGTAGTTCTCAGCCTAGTCCAAGGTCTTACAAGAAAATTTCTATTCGCGGGGACCCAGCGTTCAACTAATGTCGTTTCTACCGTTGAAGTAAGATGTCGTAACACAGTAATTATTTTCGAATTCAAGTTTTTTTTTCCCTCTCTGGTACATCAGGACAGCTTACAATGTCCAGCGTTGATTATCAGGAACCGCCAATCACCTTAAACTTTGCCACGTATCAGAGACAAAGAGACACCAAAGCCGCGCCACGTCGTTTGCTTATGGTGTCAACACGTTTATAATCTTCGAACGAGCACCAGTACAAAATCTTTTAGTTAACCACTGTTAAAGCCGTCAACTATTTCTTTTATACTGGGGCTATTATCACTATTATCCCGAGCACCAAAATAAATTTTATTAGTAAAAATCAAAGTTTTATTTGACACTTTTTGCTCTTAAGCAATTTTTAATTTTTTTACAAAAAAAATAATTAACGTTGTAAATCAAAATTTAGTTTATAAATAATTTTTGAATTAATTATTTCTTTATATGGACAAAAACTGAGTAATTCACACCACCGGTACGTTGCGTTTCGTTTAACATAACCACGAGCCAAGAGACCGAAAACTTCTCCGCTTGCGCCTTTTATTCTCCTTTTTTCTAACTGCGTCGAGCGGACTTTTTTGTTAGCCGTTGTTCGGTCAATACCCTCAACATTTCCCCTCATCAGGCATTCTGTTGTAGACTTCTGAAAGCTTTAAATTACACTCGCAGCTTTTTTTCCTATTATCCGCTGCAATTTTTGGCGATCAACCGAAATGCACAAAGCAAATTAATAAATGACATTTCTCATTTTTTCTATTTTTG
>NC_051846.1:101953721-101993605 GCF_002237135.1 Teleopsis dalmanni | reverse complement strand
TTTATAATCTTCGAACGAGCACCAGTACAAAATCTTTTAGTTAACCACTGTTAAAGCCGTCAACTATTTCTTTTATACTGGGGCTATTATCACTATTATCCCGAGCACCAAAATAAACTTTATTAGTAAAAATCAAAGTTTTATTTTACACTTTTTGCTCTTAAGCAATTTTTAATTTTTTTCAAAAAAAAATAATTAAAGTTGTAAATCAAAATTTAGTTTATAAATAATTTTTGAATTAATTATTTCTTTATATGGACAAAAACTGAGTAATTCACACCACCGGTACGTTGCGTTTCGTTTAACATAACCACGAGCCAAGAGACCGAAAACTTCTCCGCTTGCGCCTTTTATTCTCCTTTTTTCTAACTGCGTCGAGCGGACTTTTTTGTTAGCCGTTGTTCGGTCAATACCCTCAACATTTCCCCTCATCAGGCATTCTGTTGTAGACTTCTGAAAGCTTTAAATTACACTCGCAGCTTTTTTTCCCTATTATCCGCTGCAATTTTTGGCGATCAACCGAAATGCACAAAGCAAATTAATAAATGACATTTCTCATTTTTCTATTTTGTTTTGATTATGCTTTGTTTTTAATAAAATGTGTTTCATGCGGTTCGGGAAAATAATTTAAATCTATTTTAATTAATATAGTTCGAACTATATTAATTAAAATCAATATTCGTCAGGGTATTTCAAGGTATGTATAGCATATGTTAGATATGTTGGAGTACATAACATCAAATTTTATTTAATTATAGTTATCTTTGACGTCAGCATTTTTGTGAAACGTGTGAAAATGTGAACGTGTGAAATGCGTATTGTGTGACTAAAATTTATTCAAAAAAATTTAGTCGTCACACTCCCTCCTTCCTTTACGAGAGGATATCAATACGGATATCTCCATTTCTGGCAATACGAATCAGTCGAGTCTTGCCGTCCCATGTAGCCTTGAATCGATGACGCCTGCCTCTGGACCACTTCTTTAAATCATAGCCCTGCTTCTGTAACGTTGCTTTGGACTCTTATATATTTTATAGAAGTCGTGCTGCTCCTTGATGTGGCGATCGTCTTGCTGAAATACACTTCGATGTTTCACTTGTTGCTGTCGACTTTGAATACTAGGTGGATTTTGCGATGCGTGACATACTTCTACTTGTTTTAGAAGACGGATTGTTTTTTCCTTTAGGTGAATCGGACTATTTTCCTTTTGATGTAGTAGTTGTGTTAATGCTAATGATTTGGTAAGACTAAGTATTTCGTCATGTTTTTGACCTTTTGTCGAATTCGTTTTGATAATTTTATCTTTTTGCTTCCATGGTATTAGCGAAGTCTTTGACGGTGCTTGTTCTTGCGAGATGTTAAACACTTCTTGTACTGCGTGCTCTGGGGTATCTAGTAGCTGTTTTCCATCTGGACGTGGCGTTACATTGATAGGGCTTGAACTTCGGTGTCGTTGTACTTCTTCAATATTACTAGGCCTTGAATCTTGCTGTTGTGCCATGTGCTCATGTTTATCTTGCTGTTGACCAAATTCTGCTGGCATTTCGTTGAATTTAGGATTTGGTTGTCGTGGTATTTCTGGTATTTCCTTTTTTATATGTTTTAGATCTTGGTGCTGTGCTGCTTGCTTCATTTCAACTTGTAATATTTCCTGTTTTTGTATGACTCGTGGTTGACAATACTCTGCTGACATTTCTTTGACTTTAGGACTTTGTTCCGGTTGTACTTCTAGTATTTGCAGCCTGATAGAACTCGGATCTTGCACTTGTTGCATTTGTTTCAATTGGACTGGTAATGATTCTTGCTCTTGTGGAACTTGCTGTTGTTTACTTATTTTTGGATTTTCTGGGATTAGTCTGCGATCTTGCGGTGATACATGATGTTGTTCCGCGTCATTTCGATGTCGCATGCTTTGTGTTGGTATACTTGCTGGAGTAGTTGAAGTTATAATTTTAGATGTTCCTGTAGGTGTTTGCTTGGTGATTGGCTGGTATTGCTGCTGGTTGCGGAAAGGTGACTTGGAGACTGGACTATGAATGACTTTATCACATTTCAATGTATTGGCTATGCGTCTCACGGTCTTCTGTATTATCACCGGTCGTGCACATTCCACTGCTACGCGCCCAAAGATTACCTCGCTATCTCGTGCTCGATTTACTTCATGCTGCTCTTCGCGTAGTTCTTCGAAGTCCTCAGCTAGTGCTATTAATTCCTTTAGACAAGTGAAATTCCGACGTTTGATGTATATTTGGTACTCTGTGCTCATGTTGCGATATACTCGTTCTAATTGTGACTCTTGATTTAAACCTGCGTGTCGCATTAGTTTTTGTAGTTCCAAAAGATACATTTTAAACGTCTCTCCTGGTTTCTGCAATCGATTTCTCAGTTCGTCCTCCAATCGCTCGAAATATTGATGTGGTAGAAAAAATTCCAGAAAATCTCTCTTGAACGCTTCCCAGTGATTCCAGTCTCTCTTATTGTATCTAAACCACACCAAACCTTGTCCATCTAGTAACAGGGGCATTGTTCGAGGCAACATGTTCGTTGATATGGCATACAGATCAGCTAATTCTTCCAATCGCTCGATAAACGTCAATGGATCGCTGTTGTCATCATACCGGATCGCCCATTTTCTGACCTGGTCGGTGACGCTTGCCTGTGTGTTCCTTTGAGGAAGATACGAGTGTACATCATATTGTGGGTGTGTATATAACTGCCTTGCCGTTGTGTCGTTGATCATGCTATGTCGCTCTGATGTTTCGCTGTATTCTCTGTCGCGTGTATATTCCATGTTGCTTTCCCTGTGTTGCACAGTTTGTTAATCACCGCCGCAAATCTTATATTATTCAGTAGTAGCCAGCCCGAATTCTCCGAGATACTTAAGTCATGTTTCCGTAAAATAAAAAAAAAAATATCTACGACCTGCTCATGTTAACTGTGTATTTTACCTCGTTAATGACGATGGAAAAGTTGTTATCCAAAACGTGAAGTGCTGGTCTCAGGGTCCCTGCTCGGGCGCCACTTGTAATGAACCTACTTTTTCCTAGCCGGGGTAGTTCTCAGCCTAGTCCAAGGTCTTACAAGAAAATTTCTATTCGCGGGGACCCAGCGTTCAACTAATGTCGTTTCTACCGTTGAAGTAAGATGTCGTAACACAGTAATTATTTTCGAATTCAAGTTTTTTTTTTCCTCTCTGGTACATCAGGACAGCTTACAATGTCCAACGTTGATTATCAGGAACCGCCAATCACCTTAAACTTTGCCACGTATCGGAGACAAAGAGACACCAAAGCCGCGCCACGTCGTTTGCTTATGGTGTCAACACGTTTATAATCTTCGAACGAGCACCAGTACAAAATCTTTTAGTTAACCACTGTTAAAGCCGTCAACTATTTCTTTTATACTGGGGCTATTATCACTATTATCCCGAGCACCAAAATAAATTTTATTAGTAAAAATCAAAGTTTTATTTGACACTTTTTGCTCTTAAGCAATTTTTAATTTTTTTTTTCAAAAAAAAATAATTAAAGTTGTAAATCAAAATTTAGTTTATAAATAATTTTTGAATTAATTATTTCTTTATATGGACAAAAACTGAGTAATTCACACCACCGGTACGTTGCGTTTCGTTTTACATAACCACGAGCCAAGAGACCGAAAACTTCTCCGCTTGCGCCTTTTATTCTCCTTTTTTTCTAACTGCGTCGAGCGGACTTTTTTGTTAGCCGTTGTTCGGTCAATACCCTCAACATTTCCCCTCATCAGGCATTCTGTTGTAGACTTCTGAAAGCTTTAAATTACACTCGCAGCTTTTTTCCTATTATCCGCTGCAATTTTTGGCGATCAACCGAAATGCACAAAGCAAATTAATAAATGACATTTCTCATTTTTTTCTATTTTTGTTTTGATTATGCTTTGTTTTTTACTAAAATGTGTTTCATGCAGTTCGGGAAAATAATTTAAATTTATTTTAATTAATATAGTTCGAACTATATTAATTAAAATCAATATTCGTCAGGGTATTTCAAGGTATGTATAGCATATGTTAGATATGTTGGAGTACATAACATCAAATTTTATTTAATTATAGTTATCTTTGACGTCAGCATTTTGTGAAACGTGTAAGAATGTGAACGTGTGAAATGCGTATTGTGTGACTAAAATTTATTCAAAAAATTTAGTCGTCACAAACTCAATAAGTGTAATGTTCACGTTTAAGTTTTGTAAGGATGGAAATGTTAACTAATTTCCAACCTACATACAATCAGTTTGGAGTTAATATCTGCAATGAAAACTGGTTAATTTTTATTGTTAATTTAAAACGTAAATAACTTACCATAAACCCACCCCCGCATGCACGTAACTGCACCAAATGAATAAACCTAAGATTACACTGAAAATGCAAGAAATATAAAATATATTTAAACAAATAAATAATACACTCACCTTATTTATTATTCATATTAATATTTTTAATATTTGTAATATTTATTTATTTATTAATAAATAAATATAAATAATAAACCACACACACCGGCACTATATAAAAAAAAAAATAAAAACACGTTTGTAAACAAGACAAAGTATGAAAGCTTTGGTTGAACTAAATACAAAGCACGGCGAATTCAAGAACATACGAAAACATACACCCAGGCGAGCAACAGCAGTAAAAGACAACAAGTATCAAAAATGCCAACGGCAAATGTACCGATGCGCTACAGGAAAAGCTTCGGTCGTTTGAGTATAAATAAACGCGCATTGTACCAGCAAGGGCACTTGTTGGGAAACTCTCAAAGGTAGTAATACGTCTTTGCGAAACAAGTCAGTAGAACTATAGCGTCAAGGTTGTACATACGTCTTGACGAGTAGATTGTATATGTAGTCTTATATGTAAATCAAGCGAAGGTAGTCATGATACATCTTGACTAGTAGGATTTTCTGTAGGTTTGAGTTAGGGTAGTAATATGTTACGTCCTAACATTAATGAATGCTAACCAAGGCTGTAACCCACCATAACACTTCTAATCTCCAGTTAACGACGTCTTCTGACAAAACACCAAGATTAGCACGAGTAGTGTCGTCTGACAGCAACATTTTAGGCATGTGGAAACAACAATCGGAACAATCATCGAAGCACAATTATTCCAAATAATCGTAGTCATCAAATTAGCAAACCAGCATTATATTATAATTATATTAGATTGTAAAACCTTATTTTATTTTAAATTCTCCTAAATAAATAATTGAATTACTACATCACATTGTCTTTGACTTCCAAAATAAAAATTCTATTGCAACGACCCCTGGACAACGGCTAAGTATTCCTCAGCATAAGTATCATTTTAACTTACAAGCTTACAAGCTAATTTAATTATAATTCGAACTCTACTCTCTTATTTTGTACTCTTATAAAAAGCTTATTCTATTTATATAAAAGCTTAAACTCTACAATAAGTAATAACAAAAAGACATTTATAATTTTATAAATATTTAAATTATTTATATTTCAAATTTCAACTAAATCGGTTGAAAAACGACGAAGTTATAACACATTATGTTCTACGCCTGACCGGAAGTGTGATTAAAGCGTTTAACCTTGTATTGCTATTCATTCAAATTCAATTTTACAACAAGCAAGTAATGCGTATTTAAAATATGAACATTTGCGGATCTGTCTTCTTACTTTTGCTTCTAATGTGTATTGTCTTGCCTTCGCAATAGATAACTTTAAACGAGCTTTTAATTTATACAAGTAATCGTCTATGTTGTATCTACCTTTCAGAATACAAATTTTCAGTTGGAAAAGATGGTAATTTACTAAAAATCAGTTCGTGCGGGGTATACCCTGTGTCTATATGTGGTGATGTTGTAAGCAAATGTGTAGTATGATAACCAGTTATCCCATTTATTATCGTTTGCAAAGTTAAGGAAGTATTCATTCAGGACACGGTGATTTTTTTCAACCGTACCTATAGTCACATGATGGTAAGGTGTGGAGAATGTTTGATTTATTTTTAACAATTCTGTGATATATAATATGAGTTCATTCATGAACTCTTTTCCTCTGTCTGACTTTAGTATTTTAAATGTTCCATATTTCAATATTAATTGTTCAACAAGTGTCTTTGCAATTGTTTTCGCTTCTTTGTTAACCATTGGATATGTGACGATGAATCTTGTACATTGCATGGTTTGAATGTATCTAAAACCATTTGATAGTCGCAAAGGTCCAACAGTATCTAGTATTGATGTATTTCTAGTAGTGCTGTTCATATTCGAATTTACGAAGTATTCGAAGAATTCGAATAGTAAACGAAGTATCGATGTTTAGTCTGTTTAGTCCTGACACTGCTTTCTGTTTTTATTAGTCAATGTTTAGCCAGAAAGCAGTGTCAGGACTAAACATTGGCATAATAACAAAAAGCATCATAGCAGTAATAGAGCGGCAAAACAACAAGTAACAAGATGGATGCAAGAACGAAGCTGTTTTAAAAACAAAATATTGTAAAAGCTGCAATAGAAGCAATTGAAAGTAGCATCTCGAAACGAGAGATGAGAAGCGCATCATTGAAAGAACAAAGAAATAAATTACAGCATCTATGGAAGGAGTTTCCTGAAAACCATGAGACGATATTAAAAAATCATGGATCCAAAGATGACGTTTATTTCGAGGCAAATTCATACGAAATTATGGAAGAATTGGTTAACGAGCTAGATAAAACAATATGTACAAAATTAGCTGCGGAGTCAGAAATATCAAATACCGAAGACGTAATAAAATAAATACCGCTGGATAAGAACCAGGAAACCGAATCAAATGAGACAAGGAAGGAAGAAACAAACACCTTAATGTTCGAATTTAAAAGATCAATTCAGAAATTAAAAAAAAAGTTTATAATTGGACTAATGCAAGAAGAAGAACAGGAGCTTATAAGAGAAAGAGAAAGCTGGCAAAAGCAAATAGATATAATACAAAACTATTATATAAGGTTGCGAATTGAACATAATGTACGTTCTGAAGAACTGCTTATAGAAAAAGATGATATTGAAGAGTGGCATCGTGAATACGAAGTAAAATTACTAAATAAAATAAAAAAGCTTGCTGAAACAAAAAGGTCAGTTAAATTAGTAGAGATCAAGATTCCATTATTTAACGGCAATGTTGAAGACTGGCAATCATTTAAGAAATTGTATGAAAAAATAGTACACGAAAACACTGATGTATCTAAGGTAGAAAAGATGTATCATCTAAAGTCACTCCTTAGAAATGATGCTCTTACTGCAATAAAACATTTGCCAGTATCCGAAAACAACTACGAGGCAGCATGGGAAATTTTAGATCAGCGATTCAGTAACAAACGAGTGTTGTTCCAGTCCCTAATTGACAAGATATTGATCAACCACAAATAAACAGCAGTAACGCATCCAGCGTAAAATCGTTATGGCATACAACAAACGAATGTATGCAAGCATTATCAGCTATGAACATTGGAATCGAACACGCGGATTCCGTTATAGCAAGTATAATAATGCGCAAAATGGACAAGGAAGGGCTGCTTGCGTATGAACAAATAACAAGAAGAACGAAAGAGATACAAGCGCTAGACGATGTTTTACAATTCCTAGAACAGCTTTATCGAAGGTTAGAAGCAGCCAATAGCAGAAAACAACATAATAATTACAGCAGCTACAGACAGCCATCGCAAAAGGTATCCCTCCTGACAGAAAGTATCATCTGTCTGTATTGTAAAAAAGGAGGACATGCAACAGACAATTGCCGAAATTATTTAGCTGTATCAGTAGCTGAGCGAAATGTATGGGTAAAGTCATCCAGAACTTGCTTTAAATGTTTAAAGCACCCGTTTACGAATAAAACGATATGTGAAAATAAAAAATCCTGTGGGCGAGCACATCATACAACGCTGCATAAAGATTCGGTAATGGCAAATTGTGTAAATGCAGCAAAAGATGTGTTATTGGCAACAGCACAAGTACGTATAGAAAATCAACAGGGAGAGTATGTGACACTAACGGCATTAATTGATCAAGGATCTCAGACAACATTCATTAGCGAAGAAGCTGCTCAGATATTGCAAAAGCCACGAGTTAAAATCAATACAGAATTATATGGAATTGGAAAAGTATTAGTAGGTGTTGCAAAATCAAAAATAAAAATAGAAATGCAGCCACGATTTGAGAGCAGACATAAATTTGAAGTAGAAGCTTTGGTGTTACCAGCATTATCCTTTATTAAATAAAGGAATGGCAGAAATACGTTCTTGCGGATCCCAACTTTGATAAATCTGAAAAAATTGATATAGTGATTGGCGGTGATTTATACGTAGGTGTAATGCAAAATGGAATTTGTAAGAAAAATGGAATGCTTGGCCAACATACTAAACTTGGATTGATTATCTCCGTGCCTCTTCGTGTAAAGCAACCAGGAAAACAACGAGCAATCAACATGACAACAAATCTCGAAAAATTTTGGGAAATTGAAGACATTCAAGAAAACAAAAATCTTCACGAAGATGAAATATGCATGAGGCATTATAATGATACAACAATAAAAGATGAAAATGAACGCTTTGTAGTAAAGTTGCCATTTAAAGCTGAAAACGAACTTGAGAATTCTTACAAACAGGCAATGGCACGATTCATGAATTTAGAAAAGAAACTAGAGACTAATGAAAAGCTGAAAACAGAATACATAAAATTTATGGAAGAATATGAAGCCTTAGGCCATATGGAGGAAGTACTTAAAAAAGGAAGGGCAAAATATTATCTACCTCATCAGGCTGTTCTAAGGAAGTAAGTCTGACTACAAAAATCAGGGTAGTAATTGACGCTTCGGCAGTTATAACTAATGGCAAAAGTCTCAGTGATGTACTATACGTGGGACCGCGACTACAAAAAGATGTTTTCGATATTTTAGTAAAATTTCGTTTAAGCAGAAACGTGATAACAGCGGATGTAGAAAAGATGTGTCGTCAAATAAAAATACATAAGGCGGATCAAAGTTATCAGCACATAATATGGCGTAGTAACAAAAACTCTTCATTAAAAGAATATAAATTAACAACGGTAACGTATGGAACGGCTTCTGTCCCCTGTCTAGCCGTTAGAACACTCGTAGAAATTGCTAACAACTGTTCAAATAAAAAGTTAGCGGAAATAATAAAAGAAGATTTTTACATGGATGATCTGCTGACAGGAGCTGATACAGTAACGGAATGCAAAAATATAAAAAAAGAAATATCTGAAGCACCTGAAGAAATATTCAATGAAAATATATATAATAAGAATTACAACGAAAAGGAATCCGAAGAAGATGAACTTCTAGGTATATCAGGGGATACCAATAACCATGAAGGCAAATATGAATTAAATAATAATTTAATAACTTCAAAAACAAATTTACAAATAACGAATCTAAAAATTTTGTTTAACACAAATTACTTTTTATATCTGTTTTTGGCCCCGGAACTCCTCACTACGGAGGATTTTGTACTGCAATTAATTAAAACACAAATTACTTTTTATATCTGTTTTTGGCCCCAGAACTCCTCACTACTGAGGATTTTGTACGGCAATTAATTATATTAGTTGGGCAGCGGAATAATCTATAATACAGAAAAGTGGTACCTCACCACAAACATTAAATAATATCTTTACAGAGTTGTATGTAGTAGTATAAGCATAAGTATTGGAAGCTTTGGGAAAAATGGAAGGAAAACACCTTATATATATATGATGACAGCGTCAGACATGAAGGAGGCGATACAACTACTACAACATAATCATATTAAATATCATTAAAATTTTATTATGGCCCCCGGCAGAATGTTCAATCACGAACATGAATTATGACCCCCGGCAGAATGTTCAATCATGAACATGAATTATTACGTTATGACCTCCGGCAGAATGTTCAATCATGAACATGAATTTATATATTTAATTATTATAGTTTATTATTATAAATCCATTATCACCTAAATTCTTAGAAATAGTAACATTTTTGAGCATCCGTATCTAAATTATTAAAATAAAATATATTCATAAAAACAATAGGAGGGAAATCCCTAGTGTTGGGACTTCCGTCCTTTTTTAACCATTTTTACAAACAACAAAATGTAATACAGTCCATTATTAAAATCATATTATTTTAACCTTGATGTAAAAATCAGTCTTAAGATAATTTTGTATAAAAACACAACATTGTTTTAAATAAAATCAGTAACTAAAGAATACTCAATCAATGTACATCAATAATATAATAGTACACAATGTTTAGCCCTGACAATGCTTTCTGTTGTTTTTATTAGTCAATGTTTAGCCCTGACAATGCATTTAATTTCTATAGTCTCTTACCTCTGGTAGGGGAAAACTATAGATTTATTTTTTATTTAACTTCTCCTTTGATTATAGCACTTTTGCTATATCCGGCTCGAAGGACCAAAATGTACTATTATATTATTGAACATAGCTCTCTTGGTATATCCGGCTCGAAGGACCAAAATGTACTGATATATTATTGATGTACACTGATATAGCACTTTTGCTATATTTGGCTCGAAGGACCAAAATGTACTATTATATTATTATTGAACATAGCACTCTTGGTATATCCGGCTCGAAGGACCAAAATGTACTGTTATATTATTGAAGTACACTGATTGAGTATTTTGTAGTTACTGATTTTATTTAAAACAATGTTGTGTTTTTATACAAAATTATCTTAAGACTGATTTTTACATCAAGGTTAAAATAATATGATTTTAATAATGGACTGTATTACATTTTGTTATTGTTTGTAAAAAAGGTTAAAAAAGGACGGAAGTCCCAACACTAGGGATTTCCCTCCTATTGTTTTTATGAATATATTTTATTTTAATAATTTAGATACGGATGCTCAAAAATGTTACTATTTCTAAGAATTTAGGTGATAATGGATTTATAATAATAAACTATAATAATTAAATATATAAATTCATGTTCATGATTGAACATTCTGCCGGAGGTCATAACGTAATAATTCATGTTCATGATTGAACATTCTGCCGGGGGTCATAATTCATGTTCAAGATTAAACATCCCTCAAATAATTTGTGTGATGCACGTTTGTTTACATTTTGCGCTCGCACTTCACCTTTTACAAAAACTTCGAAGTTTTTCGAATAATCGAAGAACTTCGGTTTTTTAAAAACTTCGAATAATGTGAACAGCACTAATTTCTAGTAGAAGTTAATTGTAGTTCTTCCTTTGTGTGCCTTATTTGTTTATTTCGTTGACATCTCGCAAGTAATTATATATTTGTATATCATTTGTTTCATTTTACGCCATGTATATTTCTGTTTTAATCTTAATAATGTTTTTCTTATTCCTTGGTGTCCACCGAGAGGAGTGTTGTGATATTCCTCTATGAGTCTGTATTGCTTTATGCTATCGGATATGTGCTCCGGTGCTTCGTATAATAATATTTTGAGACGATTACCACCTGTTTTACTTTGTTGTATTTGGTTAACCATGTTCTTAAAGTTTTCTTTTTCACTAGTTTTAAATATTTTATCATTTTTATCTAGCGCTAGTTCATAAATTCTTAACTTTTCAATATCTGCAATGAGTTTCACCATCGAAATCGGCTTCGTAGGTTCTTCACTCATTACCACAATTACATCGTTTTTCGTAACGTGTATGGTACCTATTTTAAATTGCTTTCTAAGCTTAGCATTGTATACAAATTGTAATCTGTTTACTCTGCGTATATCACTAATGGATGTACAATTTCAACAATAGAATTGATCAGGTTCAATCAGCTTTGTAATTCCTTTAATGTTATCCGTAATTTGTGCAAATTTTGATTTACTTCTTGTAGCTACACATATTTTTTTTTTATATCTTTTTTATTCAAATGTCTCAATAATTCGTCTTCATTTGGAAGGTTTAGTTTTTTGATGGACTTGGCGTCATCTTGTTTTGGTGTAAG
Source organism: Teleopsis dalmanni (assembly GCF_002237135.1). NCBI lineage: Eukaryota > Metazoa > Arthropoda > Insecta > Diptera > Diopsidae > Teleopsis > Teleopsis dalmanni. Next base: position 101,981,616 of record NC_051846.1, on the reverse strand, counting down.
ATTTGTGAGTGTTTGAGTATCTATCTTTATGCGTGATAGTGCATCAGCATTGGTATTAATTTTCCCTTTTTTGTATATAATCTCAAAATCGTAGACCGAGATCTACTCGAATTCCAGTCATCTTTGAAGATGGGTTTTTATGTACAAATAGTGAGATTAGAGGTCTAATGTCTGTAACAACGTAGAATCTTTTGCCATAAACATATGGACTGAAATAATTTATAGCCCAATAGCTCTTTTTCGATTTGGCTAATAGCTGTTTTCCGATTATTGGCTTGTTTAAATCATGCTTTTGTAGTGCTTTACTAGCATAACAAATAGAAAATTCAGAGCCTATATTTCCTTGTGAAAGAACAGCACCTAGCGCAAAGTCTGATGCGTCAGTAGTTATGATGAATGGTTTGTTAAAATCAGGGTAAAGTAGTATTGGTGGATTTAATAGTTTATACTTAAGTGTGTCGCATTCCTTAGACCATTCAAACTTTTAGTTTTTCTTGAGGAGCAAGTTCAGTGGCTTAGCTACGTATGTCAGCGAAGTTACATATGAAACGCCTGTAATAATTGCAAAATGCAATATATCTTCTCACGTCATCGATATTCATTGGTCGTGGGTAATCTTCAATTACTTTATATTTAACGGCGTCAGTTTTAACGCATCCTCTAAGCAGGTCAAGGCAAACTTATAGTTAACGATTTTCTCGTTAAGTTTTCTGTAGTCTATTACTAAACGCCAATTTTTACTGTCGCTTCTTGATTTTTTAGGTACCAAAAGTATAGGTAAATTGTATGGACTTCTTGATGGTTGTATTGTGTCATGTTCAAGTAATTTTTTTACTTGAGAGTTGATGTCGTCGTTATGGCAATGAGATAAATTATAGTTTTTTATATAAGTTGGGATGTTATCCACGGTTTATATTTTTTGTGTATAGAAATTAGTGTAGAAAGCTGTTCTTCATCTAAATATGTTGGTATTTGGATATTATGGGCAATAACGTTGCAATTCATCTAAAATTTTGTGTAGTCTATCATTGTTGATATTACTCTTATTCGTTTGCAGAATGTAATATTGTAAGGGTTGTAACTTTAATTGTAATTTATTTATAGTAAAATTGTGATCATTAGTATTCACAATTCTTATGTCTTATGTCACAATTGCCTTTTGCTAGTACAATTGTATTAGCCATGAAGACACCTTTACTGATTTCTTTATTAAATAATACGGTATCTTCATCAAAGTGTACATCTACTGGTAAGACACGTTCCGTTGTTGTTTCAATAGTAATTGGTTTGCATACTATTGGTGTTTCTGCTTGTTTATTGCCTGATTGCATGGTTAAAGTAAAAGAATAATATATATATATCAGGCGTACCGGTATGAAATGAGCGTTTTTTGGTGAAAATAAAACACTAATTATTAATAGGAAAGTAAAAAACATTTTATTCAAAGTATTGGCCATTGCTTTCTATACATTTTGACCACCTTTCTGGCAATTTGTGGATACCACGCCAAAAAAATTGTTCGTCTTTTAAAGCAAACCAACCAGACACCCAATTTTCGACCTCCTCGTAGGAATCAAAATGCTGCTCAGCCAATGCGTGTCCCATCGATGAAAACAAATGGTAGTCGGAAGGAGCCAAGTCTGGTGAATACGGCGGGTGGGGTAGCAGCTCTCAGCCAAGTGTTTTGATTGCATCCTGAACCCGTTTTGCTTTGTGTGCAGGTGCATTGTCATGGACCAGAATTACCTTGCCGTGTCTTTTGGCCCATTCTGGTCGTTTCTCGATCAATGCATGGTTTAAATTTATCATTTGTTGTTCATAGCGACCAGCATTGACGGTTTCACCAGGTTTTCGGAGATCGTGGTACACCACACCTTTCTGGTCCCACCAAACACACAGCATTGTCTTCTTGTCGAATCGATCTGGTTTTGCAGTCGATGTTGATGGTTGTCCCGGATTAACCCATGATTTTTTCCGTTTAGGATTCTTAAAATAAATCCATTTTTCATCGCCAGTAACAATCCGATGCAAAACCGATTTTCTTTCGTGTCTTTGAAGCAAAATTTCACAAGTGTTTTTTCGGTTTTCCATCTTTCATTCAATTCATGTGGCACCCATTTTCCACACTTTTGGATCTTTCCCATGGCTTTTAAACGGTCAGAAATTGTTTATTGTGCAACATTTAACATTTCTGCCATTTGCTTTTGACCCAAAGTGTCATCTCCATCCAATATCGTTTGCAATTCGGCGTCTTCAAACTTTTTTGGCGGTCTTCCACGTTCTTCATTTCTCACATCAAAATCATTATTTCTGAACCGTTGAAACCATCTTTTGCTTATTGCTTCTGATAGATTGCTTCCTTACGTCTACCTCGTAAGGAAAATTCTCTATTTCTACTGCGAAAGTTTAAATTATCCATATTCCTTCAAAAAGTAAAGTTAATTTGGATGTTCATAGAGATAGTATATGTTCACTCGTTATACCTGTAAGTTTATACGGGTTGTGAGAGTTATAGTCAACGTTAAGGTTTTTTATAATAGACACTTCGGCACCAGTTTCTATTAATAATCTTATATTAGTTTTTAATTCAGAACAGAAAATTGAAATATATAATAGTTAGACAGGGTTTGATTTAAAATTTGTACAGTAATTAATTTCGAACCAGTGGGGGGTTCTCCATTTCCACCTCTGGTTGTTCGTAGTTTTCCTGGGCGTCCATCGCACGTACGTATCTACGATTTGTATTTCTATAACAATTATTTTGGTATTGGCTGCTTTGCATGTTATTATAGTTTGCTTGGCCATTACTTCGGTTTCTTTGGCCAGTATTGTTACGTTGGTTTCTTTGACCATTATTGTTATTCTGATTTCCGTGGTTGTAGTTGTTGTTGTTATTAATATTATACTGATTTCTTTGATCATTTCTAAAACGATTATTTTTGTTATTATAATTATTATATCTACCTAGAGAATTTGAATTATTTCTTCTCTGATAGTTATTTTGTGGCAGTCTGTTGCCACGGTAATGTGAAACACGTTGATTTTGTTCGGAGAACATTAAGCTTTCTGCCATTTTTCTAGCTTCTTGGAAAGACTTTGAGAGTATAGGGCAATTAGGCCTTTTTTGTATGCTAAGGGAGCGTGTTCATCATTGCAAAGTAATATCATCTCGCCTTCACTAGATGTTGCGTTTACCTTCTGTTTTAGTAACGTTGCATTGTTTAGGTTGGTTAATAGTCGTGTCATCTTGTCGTTGAAATCCTACGGGCGAAATCCTAACTCGAACAGACTGTTGCAGCTTGCAATCTACTATATATTCAATGAAGTCTTGTTTGTTTTCAGTCTGTACCTTATTGTTGCCATTTCTGAGTCGTCGGAGGAATCCGCTTAGTTCTTCCTGTTTACCATTGAAAGTTGGTAAAAACCTTTTGACGTCTTCTAATACCTTATCATGGGAAGATATATTACTGGTCATGTTTATGCTTTGTGTCAACAATATTGTAACGGAAAATTATCAAGAAAGGTGTTATTAAACTTGTTTTATAAATATTTATGAATATGCTACTTGATATTTAATTTAGTTTAAGAAATTGTAAAAATGTAAAAACTTCATGGTCACAAAACATTGAAACCAAAGCATTTGCTGCCGAAATTCAAATCATACATTTGTTTCAACTATTATGCTAAGCAAGAGCGGTGCAAAAAACCCGTAAGCAAAATATGTCATTATTCAAGAAATTAATATTTCATTCTTTCTTAAAGTATCAGTGATTAGTTTGTGATTTTTCATGCTATCAACTTAAAAATTGTAATTTGTGACATATCTTAAAGTATTGAAATCAGTTTTAATGTCATCCAAATATTAAGAAAGTGATACTTGTAAACATAATATCATAACACAATGAAAGGCCTTTATTTCTGTATTTTAACTAAAACTTGCTCTTTATAATATTCATGCAAAATATTTCTTTATGTAACAGAGTGACCTTTGGATCCAATAAAATATCTGATATATCTACAATTAATTCATCGCAATCTGGACGTGGAACTACATTAGTAAGTAAAATATAAAATATGACGCTTTTGTAAACGTTTAAATGAAATTTAAGAAAATCTGTTTTTATTGAAAAGTTTAAATAAAAATCAAACATATTATTAACAGAAAGTAATTTCAATGCAACAAATAGTAAAATATTTATTTTTGCAAAATCGATATTAAGAACTTATTGAGCTCAATATTTATTTTCAGATGTTGAAACGTAAGATGGATAATATAAAAAGAATGAGTGCTCATCCCATTATGCCACTTTATTTAACTGGAGGTCAAGATGGTTCTGTACAAATTTGGGAATTCGGTCATCAGCAAACTATTTGTACTCCAAGACCTTCAGGAACTTTTGCAAAAGTTACACGCTGCAGATTTTCCGAACAAGGGAATAAATTTGGAGTAGGCGATGGGGATGGTAATTTAAGTTTATGGCAAGCTGGAATAGCCTCTCAGTGTAATCGCTCGTTTTTCGTAAGAAATACTACCATATCTTATAATTAATTTCATTAAATCGTTCGATTATAGTCGTACCATTGCCACAACAAAATGCTGTCAGACTTTGTATTTTTAGGATCATGCAGTCTACTAGCTACCGGTAAGCAAAATAATTTATGTATTAGATATCCTATAAAGTTCTGATGGTTTTTTTAATTGACGAATTTTACTTGCTGAAAAATGCCATTTCATAATTATATACAATTATAAAAAAAATTTTATAATTGTTTATAATTATACACAAAATAAGCATGGTTTTTTGCATTGTCTTTATCTATTTACAGGATGTGTTTTTGTTAAATTGATTGTTTTATTTTTTTTTTTATTGGATATGAGTAGTAATATCTTAACTATTTGTTAATTTATTACTAATGCTGAATTGTACTTAATAGATATTAAGTAATACATGTGCGGGCTTGCTAAACCAGTGTTCAGCTCCCATACAAATAATTTATAATACAATATTATCTATAAGCCTTTTTTTTTTTGTAAGCATGCATATTACAAAGGAAGAACCACTTATTTTAAAAGTAACATATGAAACAACAATACTGCTAGTTTATTTAGTCCAACCTTTTTGAAATCGCTTAACTAATAAGAAACTCAAATTGCATGGTTACCAAGACTAAAAATTCGTCTACTGTGAACGATTTTTGGAAGTACTTTCGAAATTTCCTGTTTTTTTTTTTTTTTTTTTTTTTTTTATTTATTAACGATTCTTCAAATAAAGACAAAAATCGTTTTAATATTGCACCTAGTACAAATAACAAAAAAAAGGTACTAATAAGCAATTTTATTTGAATATTTAATGTAAAAAAAAAATGAAGCTATTTTGCTACTCGCTGTCCATTAAGTCTGCCACTGTTTTCCTTTTTAGCCGTCTAGATACTGCAACCACCTGGAGAAGACTGGATGCTGTAACGTTGACATGTGTTTTCAATCGCTGTTTGTGAGCAATGGCACACCTTTTTGCCACGACGTCGACTGTTGGTATGTCAAGGTCACGGTGGAGATCACTGTTTCTAATGTAATATGGAGCATTTACGATGCATCGTAGTACTTTATTTTGAAAGCGCTGGATAGTTGCAATGTATTTCTTGCTGGCACAACCCCAGAACTGTATGCCATAACTCCAAGCCGGCTTTAGTATTTGATTGTAGACCATTAGTTTGTTGTGGATTGCCAGTTTAGAGCGCCTGCCTATGAGGTGGTAAAATTTCTTTAGTTTTAGGTCAAGCTCTTCTCGTTTTTTCTTAACATGCGCTTTCCAGCGCAGCTTGGCGTCAAGCGTAATGCCCAGATATTTGGCTTCGTTGGCGTGTGGAATTTTTGTGGCATCGATATGAATTGGAATATGGTTATAATTTCTCAATGAGAAGACTATATGTACTGATTTTTCCTTATTGAGCTTGATTCTCCATTTTTTTGCCCATGAAGCAATTTGATTGACTGTGTGTTGCAGATTAGCCGTCGCGTCTTCTATATTGTTTTCGATTGCTAGAACCGCAGTATCGTCTGCAAATGTTGCTGTAACTAGTTGGTTTGCAGAGGGTAAGTCGTGTGTATACAGGAGATATAGAATGGGCCCAAGAATGCTCCCCTGCGGGACGCCTGCGCTAATCTTCTTTAGTGCTGAATGTGCATCTTCATATTTAACACTGAAGTACCTGTCGTTTAGATACGATGATAGCAGCTTACAGTATTGTATAGGCAATAATGATTTAAGTTTATGGAGTAATCCTTCATGCCAAACCTTATCGAAGGCTTGTGATACATCTAAGAACACGGCACAACACACTTTCTTCTCTTGCATCGCCGATTCAATGGCATTTACGACTACATGTATTTGGTCGATGGTTGAATGGTTTTTTCTGAAGCCGAATTGATGATCCGGAATTAAGCGTCTTCTCTCAATTATTGGTGATAAACGCGCTAGTAGTAGTTTTTCAAAAAGCTTCGATAAGGTTGGCAATAGAGATATTGGCCTATATGAGGATACATCATTGGGAGACTTCCCTGGTTTGGGTATCATAATTACCTCAGCGAATTTCCAAAAAATGGGTACATGTTTCAAACGGAGGCACGAATTAATTAAATCGCATAGGTAGATGATGCAGTTATTGGGTAAGTTCCGAAGAACTTCAGCCGTTATTAAGTCAAAACCAGGAGATTTTTTGAGTTTCATTGTCAAAATTTGTTTTCTCACTTCTTCCGTAGTGACTGGAACAATTGCAGCGTCGCCTTCGGGCCAATTTGTACTTGACCCAATAACATCTTGGCCTTCATTTGGACTGAAGGTTTTCTCTAGGTGTTCAGCAAACAGGTTCGCCTTTTGAGAATTTGTTTTAGCCCAGTGAGTTTCGTTTATTTTTACTGGGGCAGACTGCTGCATTGGTCTGTTAAATGATTTAGCAGCTTTCCACAAAGAGTATTCATTTTTTTTGTCTGCCGTGAGGCCCATCAGAAAACTATTAAAGGTATTATTTTTGTATGATTTGATGGATGTGCGTAACTTTTTAGTTGCTCGGTTTAGTTGCGATTTAATTAACGGACATCTTGTTGCTTGCCAACGTTTTCGCAATTTTCGCTTCTCCGTAATCTTTTTTGTGATGAAGGGTGGGTATTTTTTACCATGTAAAGTTTGGAGTTTTGGTGTTGGTGTACTGTTCCACGCTGCCATCTGCAATTGCTGAGTGAAATGAAGTACTGCGTCATCTAGTTGCTCGCTGTTAACAATATGATCAAACTTGTGCAAATGTACAAGCTGAAGCTGAAAATATTTCCAGTCGGTAAATTTATTTGCTAACTTGAGTGTGTTCTGGTTTATTGTTGGATTTTGTGAAACTATCAGCAGCACTGGTGAGTGGTCAGAGCTAAAGTCGAAGCCTTCTGAGATGGTTAGGTGAGATGCTGGAATATTTTTGTAGACAAAGAAGTCTATTAGGTCTGGAACTTTGCTAGTATCCGACGGCCAGTACGTTGGTTTACCTGTTGAAATTGAATTACAAGCTGCGAGTTGCATGGCTTTGTACATTTCTCTTCCTTTGGTTGTATTAAGTCTTGAGCCCCAAAACGTATTTTTTGCATTGAAGTCTCCTCCAATTATAAAACGGCCTTGAAACCGGTTAAAGAGAGATAAGTAGTCTGCACACTTCAACTGATGCCTGGGAGGACTATATAATGCAGTTACGACCAGCGGCTGATTAAAGGTTTCCACGGAAACAGAAGTAGCTTGAAATTCGATTGTGCTATATTGTTCTAGTAAGTGATGTTTTATCGAGTTTCTAATTATGACAGCGCTGCCACCCCTAGCGCAATTATCAGGATGTATGGTATGGTATAGAATATAGTTTTTAAACGTTATGTGCGATTGCTTAGTAAAATGAGTTTCAGCGATTAAACCGATATCAATGTTTTCGCTATTTAATACGACTTCGAGTTCATTTTTATGTTTTGTTAAGCCATTCGCATTCCATAAGAATAGTTTCAAACGATTAGTCATAATCTAAAAATTGCATATTGTGCTCTAGCACGCTTAGACGTTGTTCGAGCGTTTTAAATACCTCTTCTTGTAGATTAAGTTTTGTTAAGATAATTGACAACGCGTTGTTGCTTTGTGACTCAGTACTTTGAATGGGTCCCTTAACAGTTTGGGCGTAAGTGACTGTTCTAACACTAGTAGGTTCAGTAATTTTGGATTTACTTTTTGTTACAGCAACTTGATTATTTTCGTCAGCCTTAGTTTTGTCAGCTTTGTTTTTTAATTTTATTTTTTGTAATTCTTTAGCGACTATACAACCACGATAGTTCGCTGGATGCGGTTCGCCACAGTTGCAGCATTTAGGCTTATCGGACACTGTCTTTTGGCACTCCGAAGTTAAATGTTTGCCGGCGCATTTAACACAACGTGGAGGTTTTCCACAGAAATTTTTTGTGTGACCGAACGATTGACATTTTTTACATTGAGGAATTAAGTTTGACGGTTTGATGGGTTCAATCTTTACAATTGTGTTAAGAATACTTTTTATCTCATAGATTTTCTTCACATCTTCGGTTGAGTCAAATGACAAAAGGAACATATCAAGCGGTTCTTTAGTCTTCCATTTGAGTTTGTTTATCGCACCGATTGCTTTTAAACCTTGGTTGTTTAAGTCATTTATAATTGATTCTTGATCACACGAATGGTGAAGATTTTTTACAATAACTTTTATTGGCCTAGTTTGCTTGTCTTCGTAGCTGAACCAGGAAATATTTTCGTGACTTAATAGTTTTGTGACAGATCTATAGTCAAAAGAGTCAAAAATTGATACTCTATATGAACCATTATTTATAAGTCTCACAAAAAACTTGTTTTTTATAGTTGCAATAAGTTGTGCATGTAATTTTTTAAAATCATTTATGCCATTGATAACAATAGGAGGAGGTCGAGCAATTTTATTAGGGGCAGCTTGTCCTCTTTGGCAAGTATTTGTTTTAACAGTAGGTCTACTTTGACTAGATACTTCAGGAGAGGATTCGGCCTTACGTTTTTTAGTTGGTCTTTTCTTTTTTAAGATCCAGTCTGTCTCTCTGGCAAGTTCCTCCTCATCGGTTTCATATTTTGCAATTTCTGGTACGTTTTTAAAAGGTTTTAATTTTTCGTTTTCACTTCTCAGTGCAGTTAACTCATTGGATAATAATAAATATAAATTTTCAAGCTTTTTAATTTTATTCTGAAGTTCTGTATTTTCTTTTTCAAGTTTGATCATTTTTTCTTTATTTCCACCACCAGGAGGTGGGGTATTAGCATCAGTCATATTAATTTTTAAATTAATACTATTTTTAGCGCGTATATTTATACTAATAATATAAATTTAAATTTAAATTTTTACCTTAAAATTTATAAATAAATATTTTTAGCGTCCTTTCGCGTATTTATTTATTTAGCATTTGTTAGTTATTTAGCTATATTAATTACACAATTACACAATTTATTTAGTTTTTATAGATTTGTTTACAACACTTTTCTTGTGATTTAATTTAAGCTTAAAAGCTTTATTTGCTGTCTCTATCAGCTGTTTTTAAATGTGTGCGAATTTGAGGCAAAATTAACCACTTCAAAAACAAAGTAATTCCGCAAAACCAAAATCCGCTTTTTTACATAAAAACAATATAAATATGTTAATATTTTATTTTGTCGGGCACTATATTTTATAAATTTTTTAAAGAGTCACTGTCTCGGTTTTATTTTTTTGTGATAATTTTAAATTAATTTATACGTTTTACACTTAGAAAAAACATCAAAGTACGCAGTGATATTTTTTGCGCGCGCACCTCCAAAGTCATTGTAGTCAATCACCTTTCCTGTTGACTGTCAACGAATGATTTCGTTAGTTATTCGTAATTCGACATTGTTCGTATCAAATACGTTAGTTTTTCTATTTACTTTTTTACTGTTAATAGGCATAAAAATTCATATTTTATTCACAATTATGTAAAAAAAAATATATTCTTACCAATATTTGCAAACAATTATTTTTTTTCGAAATTTTAACTTTAAATTTTATTACGTGTTTTGCAAATATATGCCAAACAAAAACTCCATTTTGTTCAAACTCTCCATCAAAAATAGTGATTATTTTATTTGTTCAAAACTCCTGAGGTTTTGTTTGCTTTAGCCTTCTCAGTCCGTTGGTAATATCCAGCAGTTGAAAAGGTTTTACATTGATATGATTGAATCGTTTTTCATGCCTAGCAGCTACTTCTGGTATGCTTTCTTTCACTATTGTAACTTTCAAGTCTTTATGTATTTCTTGGTTTGTTACATAATGATATGCATTTGTAATCATTCGTAAACATTTGTTTTGACTTCACTGTATAATATATCGGTTCGATTGTTTCGTACAACTCCATAGCTGTATGCCATACATCCAAATCGGTTTCACGATAAATAGATAAATCAGTCTTTTACAATATAAATTAAGTTGAAAATGATGTCCAATTAGCCAATACATTTGTCGACATTTCTACTTGATTTGGTCGGATTTCTGTTTGACATGATGTTTCCAATTTTCCAAGTTTATTATCAATTTGTATGTTAACCCAAGGTATTTTTCTATTTAGTTAAATCTTCCAGTCAGCGGTCCAGTGGCTGATATTGTTGAGCGTTCCCTGCAGACTAATTGTTACTGCTTCTTGTGTGTTTCCATATGCCATTACTACAGTATCATCGGCGAATGAATGTGTCTCGAGTTGTAGGTATGTCAGCTGTGGATATTCTTCTAAACTGTGTTCAAATGTTCTTCTTCATATGTTACCCTGAATGTTCTTGCTGATAAGTATGACTCAAAAAGTTGGCAAAAACTAGCCGGCAGCATATTGCTCATTTATATATAAGTCTTTGGTGCCATACACGTTCAAATGTTTGGCATACTTCAATAAACACTGCAGGACAGTATTGCTTTTTTTCAAATGCTAGTCGAGTGTTTATTTAAACAGAAAGTAAGGTATGTTGATCATAGACTTAAGACGTCTAAGTAATAGCTTCTCGAGTAGTTTTAAATTTGTTGGTAAAAGTAATATCGGGCGATACATTTCGGTACATATTTTAACCGAAGACAAGCATTGAATAAATAAGTCATCGTGATAATTGATTTACCCGGTGATATATTCATCTATTTTTTGGATTGGGGTTATTAACAATTTTTTGTGCTATTTCTACAGGTGTTATGGACTTGATAGTTGACGATAGTTGGTATACAGGTCTTGTATTGACATCAGATAGAATGTCATGCGGTTGGAATACCGTAGCAAGATGTTAGGCAAACATTTCTGCTTTCTCATCATATTTTCTAACCCATTGTCGTACTGCATTTCTGATTGGTGTCATCTAAAGGAGTGGGCGTTTGAGGCGAGAGGTTGCTTTTCACAGCGAGTAATCTTTATTTGCTTTGGCTCCCAGTCGACTTAGATATTGCTCGAAAATTTTTTGTCTATTATATTTAATTAGTTAGTTTTCAGAACTGGTTAGCCGATTAAAGATTATTTTGTTAGTCAGATTTTTGGTTCTATGCCATGTACGTCTTGCTTTCATTCTTTCCTTTATTAAATCCCTGATCTCAACTGGACGTGAAGCTTCTTGTTCAATTTGTTCTTTTGGAATCAAAACAAAGTGCTGTGTAGTTGTCAAGTCTGTTTATCAAGTCTGTCAAGTCTCACCTTCAAATCAATATAGTTATCTAAGTTTCTTCTATATCGGTCTCAATTTGTGTGCTTATTGGAAAGGTTTGATCTTCTTTTTGATGACTTTTGCACTTAAGGTTAATAGAACGGGAGTATGTTGCTACAAAATTAGATAATATCCTTTTCAAAATGAAGAATTCCATCAGGTCAGGAATTTTGTTGCTATCTGTAGGCCAGTATGAGTTATGAGTTATAATTGCATTTTACTACATTTATGGCATCTAATAGTTGATTGCTTTTACCAGAAGTAATCAACCGAGACCTCCAGGCAAAATGTTTGACATTGTAGTCTCCTCCAATAATAAATCTTGACTCAAGGTTATAGAATATGGTAAAGTATTGCGTTATGCTAATGGTATGACATGGCGTACAATATACAGCACCAATATTTAATTCAGCTCCGTTATGTTGCATTGTGATATTACACTTATATATTTTATATATATATTATATTATGCAATCAATATAATATAACGTCAAATTTTTGCGTTCCGCAAGGGACAACACACGATCAGCGATTATTGACCTCTCTACTAAGGATGCCAGTCTACTGATCACAGCTGCCTCAGTCAGAGTGGGCTGGGTGCGCAGTAAGATCAAAAAGCTTATCGCACCCATGAGATGCTTTAAATTCCTTCAACTTGTACGTGTTACTAGACAGTGCAAAGCCATAATGATAGATCAAGCTCATGTATGAGATGTGGAGATGGTCATAGGGCAAAAACGGACTTAACCAAAATGTATCCTATGTCCTGAAAACTTCAAGGGTGGTAATCTACACTACTCAAGAAGTTCCTACAAATCCTACAGGAAGGCTATGCAGAAGCTTAAGTTTAAAAATTGATTAATTTCCTGCAATTGAACTTAAATCGATGTGCGGCTGTCCTAAACCTTTTATCCCAAACAGCTTTGGAATTTGTAATATCTTAGATATTATTTATTAGTATTCTTAACAAACGTGTTCACCTTATGTCTAGAAGCCAACTGCCTCATGAACGACTAATTAAAAGCAGTGCACAATAAACAGTGTTACTTTGTGCACTTTTCGGTAATGTATTATTTAAGTACTCTACAATACCCCCCCCCCCCCCCAGCCCTTCATGGTAGGCATTTCACTTTTATTGGATCTTAAGACTAATACTTAATTATGATTAATATACTCTTATAACTTCACAATTTTGCTTACATGAACTATGGTTGCGATTACTTATTTCTATGTCTTAAATTATATCTTTGAGTTTTTTGTATTTCATTATAAGTTGCAGCTGTTACAATACTGTTTTGACTAATACTATCAGTTTCATTATTTACATTTTCAAATGACCTCGGTATGACATTAGATGCAAAACTGAGATGGAATGAACATGTAAAAAAAAAGAGAGATGAACTGAATATAAAATACAGATCAATTAAATGGCTTATTGGAAAGAAGTCGAAACTGTCACTTCATAACAAGCTTTTAATTTACAAACAAATATTGAAACCAATTTGGACATATGGTATTCAGCTCTGGGGATGCGCTAGCAGCACACATGTGGAAACCATACAAAAATTCCAAAACGTTATATTAAGGGGTGTGGCAAATGCACTATGGTACGTAAGGAACTCTGATCTGCATCGTGATCTAGGGATAAATACGGTGGTGGAAGAAATACAGCGAAATGCAAGAATGCACCTGCAGCCACTGTACTCTCATCCGAATGATGAAGCTAACGAACTGGCGTCAATAAAGCCAACACGTCGCCTTAAGCGTCTAAAACCTTGTGATCTTTGGTCGCAACCTGTCCGAAATGCGTGATAAATGAACTTGCGTGATTTCTGATTAAATTCTTTATAATTGTTGATTAAAATTGTTTGTTAGTTTATTATATTGTTAGCTAGTTACTCTTATAAAAATTTATTTAATCAAATAAAATAAATTTATATATAAAAAAAAAAAAAAAATGATTTTAAAGATATCGGTTGTAACTTTGTTAACATAATTATTTTTATCTGATACATTTTTGTTAACATTTGCATTACATTTGATCATTTGGTTTAGCCCATAAAACTCTACCTGGTACAGAATAATCCTTAACCATTACTACATCCTCCATACAAAATTGAGTTTTTTTACTCCCTTTGAAATAATTTTTTTGTTTTTCCTGATTATTAAGAACATTTTGCTTAATTTTTTTAATGTTTACAATTTCAGATTTTCTCTTAGGATTAATAAGATCAGTCTAGTACGAAGCTGTCTTCCAAACATTAACTGTGCTGGGGCAACACCTGTACTAGTATGCTTTGTATTCCTATAATCAAGTAAAAATCTAGACAATGCTGTTGAAAATTCTGAGGGACCAACCTGGTATAAATATTTCTTTAAAGCGCTTTTGATCGTCTTGACCGTATTTTCGGCCTGCCCGTTTGATGCAGGATTACCTACTGGTGTTGTGATATGTTTTATTCCAAAAGAAACAGCTATCTTCTTCATAAATTTCATACTTTCGTGAAAAAAATGGTTTTAAATCGGGATCGCTACAATTTGTAGGCCACTCCGTCAGTACAAATTCTTTTATCTGGGTTAAGACTCTATCGTTTTTTGAATGTTCTCTAATTTTATCAATGCTAAGTTGCAACTGATTGACCTCTTTAACGAAATTTAAAGCTAAGTTTTCTGATGAATACGAAACACTATCCTCACTGTTGGGGTGCCTTGAGAAATAATCAGCTATATTAGCTTGCGATTTTACATGAACAATATTAAACATGTAACCCGATAAAACTATAGCAATGCGTTGCAGCCTGTTTGCGGCCATTACTGGTATACCCTTTTTGGGACCGAAAATATACTCTAATGGTTTATTATCTGTTATTAATGTGAATAATCTTCCATAAATGTAGTTGTGAAATTTTTTCACTCCAAACAAGATTGCTAACGCCTCCTTGTCTAGCTATGAATAACGCTGTTCCACTTCTGAGAGTTTTCGTGAAGCGAATTCAATTGGAACTTCAATACCATTTTCCAATACCTGTGACAACACTGCCGCCACTCCAATAGGACTGGCATCTACAATCACTCTTGTTTTGCATTAAGGGTCAAAATAAGCTAAAACTGTACTTTTACTCAACCCGTTTTTCAGATTATCTACTGCTTCCTTATGCTATGTTGTAAATTCAAAGGTGTCTGATGTTTTCAACAAATCATATAAGGGTGCACACGTACTTGCAACCTCGGGCATGAATTTCCTATAAAAATTAATCACTCCTAAAAAACTTTGAAGTTCTTTAACACTTGTAGGATAAGACATTTTTTTCGATATCCTTGACCTTGTGCGGACAAGTGTGCAGCCCATTTTTGTCAATGATATGACCTAGATAATTAAATTTATCAGAAAAAAATGTACACTTCTCCCGTGCTAATTTAAGTCCCGCATCTCTTAATATTGTTAAAACCTTTATCAGTCTCTCTCTGTGTAATTGCCTATTCGACGCAGTTATTAAAATGTCGTCTAAAAAGACTACAACTCCTTCTAACCCAATCAATAGTTTGTCCATTATTTTTTGAAAAATGGCTGGTGCTGATGCCAGTCCATATACCAATCGATTATATTGAAAGAGTCCTTTAGCAGTAGAAATAGTTGTAAATTCTTTCGCTTGATCATCTAATTCGATCTGCTGATATGCCATTGACATATCTAACTTCGAAAATTCAACCCCGCCCTCTAATTTAGCGAAAATATCTTCAATACGGGGTGAGGGATATTTTTCTACAATTAAATTAGGGTTAACTGTGATTTTAAAATCACCACAAATTCTAACTTCACCATTTTTCCTTAACACTGGTACATTTGGTGTTCCCCAATCACTATATGTCACCGGCTTAAGCACACCTATATTAACTAAATGGTTCAATTCCTTTTCAAGTTTAGGTTTGATAGCCAATGGCACGGGTCTGGGTTTGCAAAATTTTGGTCTGGCCTCATCCTTAAGATATAGTGTTGCTTTACTTTTTATGAACCGGCCTAACCCACCGTCAAACAAGCTTTTAAACATTTGTACAATTTCTTCTTTTTGATCTGTTTCTAAGCTAAAAATTTCAGCGACTTTAGGTTTAAATGTTGTAATAAAATTACGGCCTAACAGTGGAGGACCCCCTCCTTTTATTATTAGGAATTTAATTATATCGATTTTACCGTTATATGTTATACACAAATCACAACTACCAGTTGGTAATATTGGCTCACCTGTATAAGACTTAAGCGCAATGCTAGTTTTTTCAATTGGTTTTGATTTAAAATTTTTTTCAAATGTATTTAACGCCATAATACTATAAGTGGACCCTGTATCCAGTTCTAATTTTATCGGCATATTTTCAATGTATACTGTGACTATTATAGGCTCATTACCCCCGCCATTCAATGCATACAAGACAGCTTCACCAGTCTGTACAAAATTAAACTGTTTTTGATCTTGTAACTGTTGACTAGAATTACACTTTTTTTTCAAATGGCCTATTACGTTATATTTTTTGCATTTATAATTTCATATATAACAGCTCACCGCCAACCTCCTGCTTTATCGTCAACTCGTTCGGTTTTTGAATATAATCCGCTGCATTGGCGATATCGATAACCTTCTGCCATGAGCATGTGTTTGCGTCTTCTAGAAATATTTTATCACGTGCCGGGCCTTTCTTAAGCCCCATCACAAATTTGTCTCGTATCGCCGTGTCCAAGCTATCAGCAAAATTGCAATTAACTGCAAGTGATCTGACACGCACTGCCCACTCATTTATACTTTCTGCTGAACTTTTATTCGCAGAATAAAATTTATATCGTTCCGCAAAAGTTGATGTTGGCACCGTGAAGTGTTTATCAAACACGTCCAAACAATTAATAAACGTAGTGATGTCGTCATCTGCTTTCTTTGGATATAATAAATTCTGCAGCAGTTGATACGATTTTTCCGATATTGCTGTTAACAATATCGCCTTTTTCTTGCCCTCCTCAATATTATTCACAATAAAAAATTGTTTAATTTGCGATTTAAAAATGTGCCATTGATTATGTATCTGCACAATATCTGCACAAATTGAGGGTTCATCCTCGTTGCCAGTGTAATATCTTAGATATTATATATTAGTATTCTTAACAAACGTATTCACCTTATGTCTAGAAGCCAACTGCCTCATGAACGACTAACTAAAAGCAGTGCACAATAAACAGTGTTGCCTTGTGCACTTTTCGGTAATGTATTATATAAGTACTCTACAGAATTAAAGTCGGATGTACTTGTAATTAGTAAATTTTACAAATCAGAAGAAACCTCCAAATCGGTACAAGATATTTCTGCAAAGACAGAAGGGTACATATCCCCAAATACCTCTCAATAGAGATTTGAAGCGTTTCTTGATAAGCTATCAAGAACAACTCCCATCATTGTTGCTAGAGATTTCAATCCATGGGCAGTCGGATAGGGCAGTACTATTACAACATGCCAAGATAGAGTACTAATAGAGATGTTCATTCACTAAACCTAACCCAAAAGAACAATTGGCATATTCCAACCTTCGATAATGGTAGAGGCGTATCCTACATAGATCTCACCTTTGCCAGCCCGTCATTGTAGAGCCGCCAGAAAAAAACCACTTCTGTTTGCACAAAACATTTTAAATAGGCTTTGTTTGCCATTGAGGCAAAGGCCATTGAGGCCTTCATTATTTTGCGTTCATTTCTCATAGTTAGTTTTTTGGATCTGCCCGTTGACTTCTTGCAATCAAGTCCTCCCTAATTTTTTCCACGTGATATGATATTGTACAAATTAAATATTTAATATTTGAATATTCAAATATAATATTTAAATATTTTTGAAGTTTTATAAAAAGAGCTGAAATCAACTTTATTATATCACTTCAAACTAAACACTACTTTAAAAATAATAGTCTCTTCTCATTTTGCACATATGCACCTGCATTATGAATGAGGTGCAAAACAAAAATGATAGAAATAAAATTGTTTATCGGCTAGCAGACAAACCAAACCACTAAGATTATTATTTACTAATAATTAGTACTTATTTACTAATAATTAGAACTTATTTACTAATAATTTATTATTTACTAAGATTATTATAAACCTAAAAAATTTTTTGCTTTTTACAAAAATTAAGCACTGATGAAGTTCTAAAAAACAACGAAATATATGCTGAAAATTTTTAAATAAAAGCGTTTTAATTTGGTTTGTCTGCTAGCCGATAAACAATTTTATTTCTAAATAAAATGATATCAGATGATAAAAATACACAAACACAAAAATGATAGAGCCAACCATACTCTCAGAAAAGCAACATATATTTTTATGTTTTGTTCCTTAACTCTTCCCTTCTTAGATTAAACATCGTTTGATTTGATATTATAGCATATATAGAGATGTGTTGATTCTTTATCATAATGCCGTTTGCTGGTTTGTTTTTTAATAAAATAGATATACAATTTAATTCACTTATATTTAAGATTTCATTATTTTTACATATAACTAATTCTTTACTTTTTTTTATATTTACTTTTAATTCCATATACTGAGTTCTTACAAACAATAATGTTTACGAAAGATGATTTCATAACGTTTGTTTTATGTTTTACAGATTTTAACAAATTGTTTCACATGTTTCCGTCTCAGTTGTAGGTATACTTATAATATAAAAAATTTGATTTTCATTGGTAGCAGTGCTAATATTTACAAATTGCAATGCTTACTTTAAGTTTTCATAAGGAATATGATTCTTTTCGAAAATATTTATAACAATTTCTAATTTGATAACATAAATGTGTTTACAATTTTTTCTTTTCGCCATTGGAGGGCTTACTCAATATTTATAATTTGTAATGAACCTAATTTTTCGTATCCGGGGTAGTTCTCAGCCAAGTCCAAGGTCTTACAAGAAATTTATATTCGCGGAGACCCAAGCGTTCAACCAACGTAGCTTCCACCGTTGCGATGTAAGATGCAGTACAACAAACTATTTCTTTTTAATTCATGCTTTATTTTATTGAACAATTTTTATATATATGTATATATGTAATATGTATATAGCAATAAATGTATTTAAACAATTTACAGAATATTAATATCTTTACAAATACCGGTAGATAATAATAAGCAATCACAATATTTTGTTAAATATAAATAACAATATAAAAAAAATAATTGATATATAAGTTAATATACAGTATATATGCTTAATATATACAATATATATTATCCTGCATTTACACTGTTCAAATTTTTCAAGATCGTTGCGTACAATGGATCACTATGGTCAAGCAAAATTATATTTCGGACATTAAAATATCAAAGCTTTGAACAGCTCAATCAATATTTGAAACAACAATGTCTTTATACTATAATGTATTCAATTAGCTAAAATTATTATTGCTTTTTAACAATCATGTCCATTATTTCCTTTTTTTTATTTCAATATTTGAGTATTACCTTACCCTTTCTGATCGATAATGGTGTACTATCCAATTACTTATAGTAAAATCCAGCGACAATTATAAAAGCAGCAACCAGCTTATGTTCACCCACGTATCGAGAGAACACCCAAGCCGCGCCACGTCCTTTGCCTTTGGTGTCAACACTTTCGTTTAAATGTACGTCGTTTGTAAAAAAAACTTGCACTGGTACAAAATCTTTTAATCGACCACTGTTAAAGCCGTCGATTATTTCTTTTGTACTGTTGTTCTTTACAAATGTTTTTACCGCTTCGCGCCGTGTTGATAAAACGATTTGATTCTTGTTAATTTTTATATTAAAAATTGTAAAATTTTATTAAATTTTAAATTGTTAATTTTTACATTAAAATTGTTTTAATTTTTACACAATTTAAGCGTTTTTTTTTTTTTTATTAGCCACATTACACTTCCATTATCCTGTATATCTGTTATATTAAGACACAAATCCGCATCTTGCAATGCAAACAAAAACTTTATATTTTAAAGCACCAGATGAATTCTGTCGCGGTTACGATGCGTTAACTTCAAAACAATCACGAGCCAAGAGACAGAAACTCCTCTGCCTGCCCCTTTTATTCTCTTTTTGTCTAACTGCATCGATCAGATTTCTCCGCTAGCCATTTTTCGGTCAATGTTCCCAACATTTCCCCTCATCAGGTGTTCTGTTGATTTCTTTCCAGACTTCTAAGAGCTTTTACTGCACTCTCAGCTTTTTTTTTTTTATTATCCGCTGCAACTTTTTGCGATCAACAGAAAAATGCACAAAACAAATAAAAATGACATTTCCAATTTTTGCTATCTGTGTTTTGATTATGTTTTGTTTTTTTTTTAATAAAATGTGTTTCATGTGGTTCGCGAAAATTAATTTAAATTTATTTTAATTAATATAGTTCGAACTATGTATATTAATTAAAATAAATATTCAAAAGGATATTTCAAGGTATGTATAGCATTCTTTTGATATGTTAACTTACACCACATCAAATTTTATTTCATTATAGGTGTCTTTGACTTCAGTATTTTTTTAAATACGTGTGGACTGCGTATTGTGGCAAGATTAAAATTTATTCAAAACAATTAATCGTCACAAATTTCATTTTTAATTATTTCAAGTTTATATTTTATTACAATAGCAATTTCATGCTGAATACTTGAATTAGTTTTTTAACATTCTTAATATATTATTAGTTACATTATTTGATCTTATATTCTTATATCTAGGCTTAAGTCTATTGATCTGTTGTTTTATTTCTGTGGCCATGCGTTTTAGAAATGGGAGGTTATTAAGGTTAAGGTTATTAATTTTATTATTTATATTTGAAGTTAGTTCGGCAAGTACAGTTTCATATACTTCTAATACTTGTAACTCCTTATTTGAGGTAAAAAGAAAACAAAAATTTAATTCCTTATGAGACTTTTATGGACTACTTTGCCTGATTGTGTTAAGACTGTAGGGTTTCTATCTTCTGTTACTATTTCTTTTCGATATCTTGGTGTAAGTTTGTTTCCAAGTCTTTTATTTATTTTCACGAATATTTCTTTCCCTACATCATAATTTTTAGATTCAGTTCTGTTTTTATTGTGATAATCTAAATCAATATTTTGTTTATTTTTTGTCTTCTGCAAAATCCTATGATTTTCTAAAATTTTAGGATCAGTGCTTATCTGTCTGCCAAAGAACGTTTCAACTGGTTTCTTGCCTATTGTGGAATGGATTGAGTAACTATATTCAAATAGTGCTTAATCTAACAATTCCGGCATAAATTGATGAGAATGCTGTGCTGTAAGACAGCGCATAATTTCTGTTATGATTTAATTGGGGATACCAAAGACTAATAGGATTTCTCTCATTGGCCCTTTAACATCTTCGACTGCTCTTGATCTGATAAGTTTTGTTTCAACTGCATATTCAGGAATAGAACTTTCTTGTAGAGTTGGTTTAGCTGAATGACGGTCATTGTTCAAATTTAAATAAATATTCTCAACATTCTTATCTTAAGGAAAACTCTGCGGCCTTTACTATTTAGCTATTTTTTATTTAGGCATGATAAAATTGGTTTTTTTAATTGTATTTAAGATAAGAAATCCGTGCACATTAGCAGTGGTGGTTGTTTAAATTGCTTATCATTCATGTAAGCAAAATACCACCAACGCACAAGAAGATAACAATTACTTGATTATTTAGGATAGAGTATTTTCTTGTCTGCTCAAATTGCTTATTTTCGCATGCTCAAATTACTTGTATATTTAGGATAGAATATTTTCTTTGTTTATTTTATGATCAAATATTTTGTATCTTTAATTTGAGAGATAAACCAATATCATGCATTTAGTTATAAGGATAGATTTTAAGTTACTATATAAGCAGTTCATTTTTAAAAATAAATTCAGTGTGTTACAAACATTCAATGAGTATTAAATTTTTACTACGGGGTAATTTTTTAATATTTTTGGTCCTTCGAGCTTTTTTTGTATCCACCACCAGTGGTAAGATACTTAAGGTATTAGAATCAGTGAAAAAGCGTATCTGTGGCTTAGACAACAGGCAAGTGTTTAAATTTGTGAAAAGCGTATCTGTGGCTTAAACAACAGATATTAATAGCTACTACTTCGAGTTTGATAAAATCCGTCGAATTTATTAAGCGTACCTGTGGCTTGAACAGCAGGTTAAAATATTAATCGGTTATATCGGACGCGTTTGTAAAAAAAAAAAACGGTTAAAATGCCTATATCCAGAAGTGCCGCTGAAAAGCAGTTTGATCGGCTCAAAGATATAGCATATACGTTACAAATAAAAGAGAAGGAAGTTGACGTCCAGGAGATGTCGTCAAAAGACATTAAGAAGAACAAAAAATGGTTAAAAGATACATGGCATTTATACACAGAGACATTTGAATCTGTATGCGAAACATCTTATAAGGAAAATTCTCAATTTAAAGAAACAGATAAAGCTGCTTCAGAAGCATACAAGAATATGTAAAATATATTAGATGATTTTGAACAGCTTGCAAAGCAAGAAATGTCTTCACCTGCAGAGTTAGTAGAGGAAACGGAAGATAAAAATGCAGAAAGCACACATGTAGATACGCCAACTTCTGTGGATGGAAAGGCAGGTAATATGGATTCGGGCAGAAAAACAAAACAACAGTCTCCAGGCAATGAAAGTGTAATTATACTGAATCGCAAAGAGTCAAATGAAAAACCTAAAAAGATTATAATGCGTTTTCAACAAAGAATTGATTTGTTGAAAGAAAAAATAAAAAACATTAAGGGAAAACTGCCGGAAGCAACTAAAGGGTTGCTTGATACGAACCAAGCGAATATTGAAGCTCAGTTTAAAGACATCACAGTATTATACAACAAAATTTACGATGAAAATTATGATGACGAAGAGATAGAAGGAACCTTCATACTGATGAGAGCCAGTTATGAAGAAATTTTAGAAGAAATTGCGATAAAATATGACTTGAATATAGCGACTGCACACTGCAATCCAACACGTTTAGAAGACTTAAGACTGCCAATTTTTAATGGAACTGTAGACAATTGGAACTCTTTCTAAGAAATATTCTCAAAACTAGTAGATAGTAACAAGATGCTATCTAATGTTGAGAAATTTTATCGACTGAAAAACGCCATAAAAGGGGATGCTGCACGGCTAATTCAACATCTTCAAGTAACAGGAGAAAACTACAATGCAGCATGGACAATATTAGAGCATAGTTATAATAACAGAAGGCTATTATTTTGTACGCTATTTGATAGAATCATTGATCATAGCAGCGTTAATATAATGCTGCAAGTATTAAACATACTGCAACAGAATCATATCAAGCTATAAAAGCTATGGGAATACCAATTGAGGATGCAGATCCATTTATAGCAAGAATTCTCATACGAAAACTGGATAAAGAAGGTTTGCTGAGGTATGAACAATGCGTTCAAAAAACAAAAGAAATTCAAACAGTAAAAGATGTTATGACATTTTTAGAGCAACAATATTTAGCTCTCGAATCGGTTGGCTGCAAAAAAGGAAATATTACAGACAAAAAAATAAAATCGACAAATGTGTTTCAAATTTCACAAAAACAATGTATGTTTTGTAACACAGTAGGTCACTCTGTTATTGAATGTCGGAAGTTTACTCAGCTATCGGTTAGTGATAAAAACTCCTGGATTAATAAAACAAAGTTATGTAAAATATGTTTTGCACACAAAAATGACAAGAAATGCTATAAGTTGGATAAAAAGTGTGAGCAATGTGGAGGACCGCATCACAGTATGCTACACTTTCAGAGAATTGTGCAAAATAAACCACAAACTAGTGCTGGTGCAGCTGCAAGCATGATTACCAAAGAAAATAGTGCAATCACTTTATTAGCAACAGCACAGATTCAAGCGGATTTGGCAAGTAGTGAAAAGGTTTTGTTAAGAGCGCTGCTAGATCAAGGTTCACAGAGGACATCAATTTCAGAGGAAGCAGCACAAATATTAAGGTTACATAGAACTAAATCAAGAACGGATCTGATTGGATTAGGAAATACATTAGTAGGAATATCAAAATCAACAGTAGAACTCGTAATTCGTCCAAGATTTAAAAGCAATAACAGTTACAAAATTAAAGCTATGGTTCTTAGCAAGCTAACATCAGCACAACCTAATAATTCGTTTAATGAAGATTTAAAAAAATGGGATAATTATTGTTTAGCTGATCCTATGTTTAATAAATCTGACCGGATAGATATAGTGCTGGGAGCAGATATCCTTACCGAGATATTGCAGCCGGGTTTGAGAAAATGGGGTAAAATCTTAGGTCAAGAAACTTCCCTTGGTTGGATATTATCTGGAGTTATCAACACAAACAATACAGTCAAAACTATAATATCAGCAGTTACTTCAAACATTGAGAGATTTTGGGAAATTGAAGAAGTTTGTGAAGCACCTGAAATAAATGAAACTGATAAAGAATGTGAAAAATGGTTTAAATCAACAACAACGCTAAATAAGGAAAACAGATTTATCGTAAAATTACCATTTAAAAAAGAAAACGAACTAGGAGACTCTAGGAAAATGGCTATGGCCAGGCTTTTGTGTTTGGAAAAAAGATTTAAAAGAAACTCTAAGCTAAAAAAAGAATATATCAAGTTCATGAAGGAATATATGGAAATGGGTCACATGCAGAAAGTTTCTAAAATGATATTTGGTAAATTTTATATGCCTCATCAAGCTGTAATAAGAGATGACCATTCAACAACAAAAGTTCGGGTAGTATTTGATGCTTCAGCAAAAACTACTAACGGAAAAAGCTTGAATGAAATACTACACACTGGACCTAAGCTACAGTTGGACATATTTCAGCTACTTATCAAGTGGAGATTGTGGAAGTACGTTATGACAGCTGATATAGAAAAAATGTATCGGCAGGTGTTGGTAGCAGAAGAAGATCAGCCGTACCAAACTATCCTATGGCGTGAAGATCCAGAAAAACCAATAGAAGAATTTGTACTGAAAACAGTAACCTATGGAACTTCTTGTCCACCGTTCTTGGCAAAAAGAGCTCTACTAGAAGTTGCTTATGATTGTGCAGATAAAAACTCAAAGTTATATCAGGTAATAAAAAATGATTTCTATATGGACGATTTGATGACAGGTGCGGACTCCATAAAAGAATGTGTAAACATTCAATTTGAAATCAGTCGGCAGCTAGAAAAGTTTGGATTTCATTTGCGAAAATGGATGGCAAACGAAAAGGGAATTTTAGGTGAAATTTCGGACTCTGGAGACAGTTATATTATTAAAGTAGAAGACGGAGAAGCTGTTAAGACGCTCGGTATACAATGGGTGCCGAAATCAGATAATTTTACCTTTTACATCGAGTCAGTAGATAGTACTAACATAACTAAACGCAAAGCACTGTCTATATTGGCTCGAATCTATGATCCACTGGGTGGTTGACACCAACAACAACAATGGCGAAATTATTTATACAAAAATTATGGCTTATGAACTTGACGTGGGATACGAAGTTAGACATTAAATTATCTCACGAATGGAATGCGATTGTTTCAAGGATTTCGACTATTAAAGATATAAAAATTCCTAGATGGATATCAACTTTAGCTGACACAAGTTTAGAGCTTCATGGATTTGCGGACGCTTCAGAGAAGACTTATGCAGCAGTAGTTTATGCTAAAACTTCTAATGCTATTACTATGCTAGCAGCAAAGTCTAAAGTAAATCCGATAAAAAACAAAAAGACATTACCCAAGCTGGAGTTATGTGAGGCTCATCTGTTAGGAAAACTTATGAAAAGCATTAAAGAAGTTATAAACAGAGAAGTCAAAATATATGCTTGGAGCGATTCAACAATAGCATTATCATGGATCAAGAACGAAAATAAAACTAAAGATAAATTTATTGGGACTCGTGTAAGAGAAATCAAGCAATGCATGCCTTCGGCAACGTGGAATCATGTTAGGTCAGAAGACAATCCAGCGGATGTGGCTTCAAGGGGCTTGAAACCAGAAAAACTTGCAGCACATAGTTTATGGTGGAATGGTCCTACATGGTTAAAAGATGAATCAAACTGGCCAACAGCAACTGAATCTGTTCTTTGTGGAACAAATAATATAAACTCTTCACAGAACATAATCAACGATATAATAGATCGGTATTCCAATTATAGGAAATTATTATACGTCATTGCATATATAAGCAGATTCATCAGAAAGCTAAAAAAGGAGAAGTTTCCTGTGTGGTTGACAGTAGAAGAATTAAGGGAGGCAGAAAATATTATAATACGGCATACTCAACATTTATATTTCACAAAAGAAATCAATTTGATCAAAAACAGAAGAGAACTTCCATCTGGTTATAAAATTTGTAGTCTTTACCCGTTTCTGGATAAAAATGAAATACTGCGAGTCGGAGGCCGGTTAGAAAATTCTCCATTCTCTTTTGCTAGAAAACATCCAATACTATTACCAAAATGTCACTTAACGATGCTAATAGTTGATGATTATCATAAAAATACACTACATGGCGGTATAAAACTAATGGAAAATATGTTGAGGCGGCAATATTGGATAATTAATGCTAGAAATATTATTAAAAGGTATGTTCGAAGCTGTGTTAGATGTATACGATATAGGCGTGAAACCGCTACACAGTTAATGGGGAACCTACCGGAAAACAGAGTGTCAATATCGAAGCCATTTGAGCATGCAGGAATATATTATGCAGGCCCCGTACAAATGAGAGTATCAAAAGGAAGAGGTCAGAAATCATATAAAGGTTATATAGCCGTTTTCATTTGTATGGCTACGAAAGCAATCCATTTAGAAGCTGTAAGTGACCTGTCAACAGATGCGTTTCTGGCTGCCCTTAGAAGATTTTTCGGTAGAAGAGGCAAAAGTTCGCATTTATATTCAGATAATGGTACAAATTTTGTCGGTGCTGCTAAGAAAATAGATGATGAATATGAAAAAGCTATTAGAAAACTTTCATCACTTGCTGGGACGATGGCAGCGGAAAAAATTACATGGCATTTTATTCCCCCTTTGGAGGAATCTGGGAGGCTGCAGTCAAGTCGATGAAACATCATTTAAGACGAGTCATTGGTGAAGTGAAATTAACTTATGAAGAAATGTCGACACTGTTAATTCAAGTGGAAGCAGTGTTAAATTCTAGACCGTTATGTGAAGTACGAGATGATACAGAGAATACTGATGTTTTAACTCCCGGCCATTTCCTAGTTGGAAGACCTTTAATTGATATTCCAGAGGAAAGTTGTTCAAAATCAATTGATTCTCTTAATCGGTGGAAAATAATTCAGAAAATAAAAGGTGATTTCTGGAATAAATGGAAAAATGAATATCTTGCAAGTCATCAACATCGTCGCAAGTGGAAGCATTCTGGCCCAAATATAAAAGAGGATCAGGTAGTTCTTATCAAAGATGAAAACACATCACCAGCTAGATGGCCTTTGGGTAAAATTATTGAAACACATAATGGTACGGATGACAAAACTCGAGTTGTTACAGTTAAGATGCAAGATGCCATTGTAAAAAGACCGGTAATAAAAAATATGTCCTTTAGATGTTTATCATGATCCAGATATCGGTATTAAGTTAAAGGGAGCATCTAAGAAACCAGAAATGAACATCTCCAAAGTATTTCTAGCAATGTTCTTGTTAGTGTTTGGTCAAGTAGCAGCGGTACAAAACACAACAAAAACAATAATATCTCCATTTAATGAAGGAACAACGGTTTATTTAGATCACTTAGGTAAAATGGATGTTACATCTTCAAAATGGAACATGGTGGTCTATTACGATTTAACGACATATATAGCATCAGTTTCGCAGCTAACAGATTTAATTGAGCGTAGTTGGCAGATATGTGGTAGACTTGGAGAGTTTAGATATCATTGTGAAGAAACTCTGATAAGAATGAAACATAAAATTGCCGAAGTAAAATCCAATAATAAGTTATTTGGCTTAAAAGACAATAATCGTATCAAGAGATCTTTAAATGCTGTTGGTTCCATATACCACCTACTGTTTGGATTAATGGACAATGACGATCGTGAAGAATTAGAACACGACACGAGAAATCTTTTAAGCAACCAATTCAAG
>NC_051846.1:101916088-101953621 GCF_002237135.1 Teleopsis dalmanni | reverse complement strand
TATACGTTACAAATAAAAGAGAAGGAAGTTGACGTCCAGGAGATGTCGTCAAAAGACATTAAGAAGAACAAAAAATGGTTAAAAGATACATGGCATTTATACACAGAGACATTTGAATCTGTATGCGAAACATCTTATAAGGAAAATTCTCAATTTAAAGAAACAGATAAAGCTGCTTCAGAAGCATACAAGAATATGTAAAATATATTAGATGATTTTGAACAGCTTGCAAAGCAAGAAATGTCTTCACCTGCAGAGTTAGTAGAGGAAACGGAAGATAAAAATGCAGAAAGCACACATGTAGATACGCCAACTTCTGTGGATGGAAAGGCAGGTAATATGGATTCGGGCAGAAAAACAAAACAACAGTCTCCAGGCAATGAAAGTGTAATTATACTGAATCGCAAAGAGTCAAATGAAAAACCTAAAAAGATTATAATGCGTTTTCAACAAAGAATTGATTTGTTGAAAGAAAAAATAAAAAACATTAAGGGAAAACTGCCGGAAGCAACTAAAGGGTTGCTTGATACGAACCAAGCGAATATTGAAGCTCAGTTTAAAGACATCACAGTATTATACAACAAAATTTACGATGAAAATTATGATGACGAAGAGATAGAAGGAACCTTCATACTGATGAGAGCCAGTTATGAAGAAATTTTAGAAGAAATTGCGATAAAATATGACTTGAATATAGCGACTGCACACTGCAATCCAACACGTTTAGAAGACTTAAGACTGCCAATTTTTAATGGAACTGTAGACAATTGGAACTCTTTCTAAGAAATATTCTCAAAACTAGTAGATAGTAACAAGATGCTATCTAATGTTGAGAAATTTTATCGACTGAAAAACGCCATAAAAGGGGATGCTGCACGGCTAATTCAACATCTTCAAGTAACAGGAGAAAACTACAATGCAGCATGGACAATATTAGAGCATAGTTATAATAACAGAAGGCTATTATTTTGTACGCTATTTGATAGAATCATTGATCATAGCAGCGTTAATATAATGCTGCAAGTATTAAACATACTGCAACAGAATCATATCAAGCTATAAAAGCTATGGGAATACCAATTGAGGATGCAGATCCATTTATAGCAAGAATTCTCATACGAAAACTGGATAAAGAAGGTTTGCTGAGGTATGAACAATGCGTTCAAAAAACAAAAGAAATTCAAACAGTAAAAGATGTTATGACATTTTTAGAGCAACAATATTTAGCTCTCGAATCGGTTGGCTGCAAAAAAGGAAATATTACAGACAAAAAAATAAAATCGACAAATGTGTTTCAAATTTCACAAAAACAATGTATGTTTTGTAACACAGTAGGTCACTCTGTTATTGAATGTCGGAAGTTTACTCAGCTATCGGTTAGTGATAAAAACTCCTGGATTAATAAAACAAAGTTATGTAAAATATGTTTTGCACACAAAAATGACAAGAAATGCTATAAGTTGGATAAAAAGTGTGAGCAATGTGGAGGACCGCATCACAGTATGCTACACTTTCAGAGAATTGTGCAAAATAAACCACAAACTAGTGCTGGTGCAGCTGCAAGCATGATTACCAAAGAAAATAGTGCAATCACTTTATTAGCAACAGCACAGATTCAAGCGGATTTGGCAAGTAGTGAAAAGGTTTTGTTAAGAGCGCTGCTAGATCAAGGTTCACAGAGGACATCAATTTCAGAGGAAGCAGCACAAATATTAAGGTTACATAGAACTAAATCAAGAACGGATCTGATTGGATTAGGAAATACATTAGTAGGAATATCAAAATCAACAGTAGAACTCGTAATTCGTCCAAGATTTAAAAGCAATAACAGTTACAAAATTAAAGCTATGGTTCTTAGCAAGCTAACATCAGCACAACCTAATAATTCGTTTAATGAAGATTTAAAAAAATGGGATAATTATTGTTTAGCTGATCCTATGTTTAATAAATCTGACCGGATAGATATAGTGCTGGGAGCAGATATCCTTACCGAGATATTGCAGCCGGGTTTGAGAAAATGGGGTAAAATCTTAGGTCAAGAAACTTCCCTTGGTTGGATATTATCTGGAGTTATCAACACAAACAATACAGTCAAAACTATAATATCAGCAGTTACTTCAAACATTGAGAGATTTTGGGAAATTGAAGAAGTTTGTGAAGCACC
This sequence comes from Teleopsis dalmanni, assembly GCF_002237135.1. NCBI lineage: Eukaryota > Metazoa > Arthropoda > Insecta > Diptera > Diopsidae > Teleopsis > Teleopsis dalmanni. The sequence goes on along the minus strand of NC_051846.1, from coordinate 101,951,457 downwards.
TGAAATAAATGAAACTGATAAAGAATGTGAAAAATGGTTTAAATCAACAACAACGCTAAATAAGGAAAACAGATTTATCGTAAAATTACCATTTAAAAAAGAAAACGAACTAGGAGACTCTAGGAAAATGGCTATGGCCAGGCTTTTGTGTTTGGAAAAAAGATTTAAAAGAAACTCTAAGCTAAAAAAAGAATATATCAAGTTCATGAAGGAATATATGGAAATGGGTCACATGCAGAAAGTTTCTAAAATGATATTTGGTAAATTTTATATGCCTCATCAAGCTGTAATAAGAGATGACCATTCAACAACAAAAGTTCGGGTAGTATTTGATGCTTCAGCAAAAACTACTAACGGAAAAAGCTTGAATGAAATACTACACACTGGACCTAAGCTACAGTTGGACATATTTCAGCTACTTATCAAGTGGAGATTGTGGAAGTACGTTATGACAGCTGATATAGAAAAAATGTATCGGCAGGTGTTGGTAGCAGAAGAAGATCAGCCGTACCAAACTATCCTATGGCGTGAAGATCCAGAAAAACCAATAGAAGAATTTGTACTGAAAACAGTAACCTATGGAACTTCTTGTCCACCGTTCTTGGCAAAAAGAGCTCTACTAGAAGTTGCTTATGATTGTGCAGATAAAAACTCAAAGTTATATCAGGTAATAAAAAATGATTTCTATATGGACGATTTGATGACAGGTGCGGACTCCATAAAAGAATGTGTAAACATTCAATTTGAAATCAGTCGGCAGCTAGAAAAGTTTGGATTTCATTTGCGAAAATGGATGGCAAACGAAAAGGGAATTTTAGGTGAAATTTCGGACTCTGGAGACAGTTATATTATTAAAGTAGAAGACGGAGAAGCTGTTAAGACGCTCGGTATACAATGGGTGCCGAAATCAGATAATTTTACCTTTTACATCGAGTCAGTAGATAGTACTAACATAACTAAACGCAAAGCACTGTCTATATTGGCTCGAATCTATGATCCACTGGGTGGTTGACACCAACAACAACAATGGCGAAATTATTTATACAAAAATTATGGCTTATGAACTTGACGTGGGATACGAAGTTAGACATTAAATTATCTCACGAATGGAATGCGATTGTTTCAAGGATTTCGACTATTAAAGATATAAAAATTCCTAGATGGATATCAACTTTAGCTGACACAAGTTTAGAGCTTCATGGATTTGCGGACGCTTCAGAGAAGACTTATGCAGCAGTAGTTTATGCTAAAACTTCTAATGCTATTACTATGCTAGCAGCAAAGTCTAAAGTAAATCCGATAAAAAACAAAAAGACATTACCCAAGCTGGAGTTATGTGAGGCTCATCTGTTAGGAAAACTTATGAAAAGCATTAAAGAAGTTATAAACAGAGAAGTCAAAATATATGCTTGGAGCGATTCAACAATAGCATTATCATGGATCAAGAACGAAAATAAAACTAAAGATAAATTTATTGGGACTCGTGTAAGAGAAATCAAGCAATGCATGCCTTCGGCAACGTGGAATCATGTTAGGTCAGAAGACAATCCAGCGGATGTGGCTTCAAGGGGCTTGAAACCAGAAAAACTTGCAGCACATAGTTTATGGTGGAATGGTCCTACATGGTTAAAAGATGAATCAAACTGGCCAACAGCAACTGAATCTGTTCTTTGTGGAACAAATAATATAAACTCTTCACAGAACATAATCAACGATATAATAGATCGGTATTCCAATTATAGGAAATTATTATACGTCATTGCATATATAAGCAGATTCATCAGAAAGCTAAAAAAGGAGAAGTTTCCTGTGTGGTTGACAGTAGAAGAATTAAGGGAGGCAGAAAATATTATAATACGGCATACTCAACATTTATATTTCACAAAAGAAATCAATTTGATCAAAAACAGAAGAGAACTTCCATCTGGTTATAAAATTTGTAGTCTTTACCCGTTTCTGGATAAAAATGAAATACTGCGAGTCGGAGGCCGGTTAGAAAATTCTCCATTCTCTTTTGCTAGAAAACATCCAATACTATTACCAAAATGTCACTTAACGATGCTAATAGTTGATGATTATCATAAAAATACACTACATGGCGGTATAAAACTAATGGAAAATATGTTGAGGCGGCAATATTGGATAATTAATGCTAGAAATATTATTAAAAGGTATGTTCGAAGCTGTGTTAGATGTATACGATATAGGCGTGAAACCGCTACACAGTTAATGGGGAACCTACCGGAAAACAGAGTGTCAATATCGAAGCCATTTGAGCATGCAGGAATATATTATGCAGGCCCCGTACAAATGAGAGTATCAAAAGGAAGAGGTCAGAAATCATATAAAGGTTATATAGCCGTTTTCATTTGTATGGCTACGAAAGCAATCCATTTAGAAGCTGTAAGTGACCTGTCAACAGATGCGTTTCTGGCTGCCCTTAGAAGATTTTTCGGTAGAAGAGGCAAAAGTTCGCATTTATATTCAGATAATGGTACAAATTTTGTCGGTGCTGCTAAGAAAATAGATGATGAATATGAAAAAGCTATTAGAAAACTTTCATCACTTGCTGGGACGATGGCAGCGGAAAAAATTACATGGCATTTTATTCCCCCTTTGGAGGAATCTGGGAGGCTGCAGTCAAGTCGATGAAACATCATTTAAGACGAGTCATTGGTGAAGTGAAATTAACTTATGAAGAAATGTCGACACTGTTAATTCAAGTGGAAGCAGTGTTAAATTCTAGACCGTTATGTGAAGTACGAGATGATACAGAGAATACTGATGTTTTAACTCCCGGCCATTTCCTAGTTGGAAGACCTTTAATTGATATTCCAGAGGAAAGTTGTTCAAAATCAATTGATTCTCTTAATCGGTGGAAAATAATTCAGAAAATAAAAGGTGATTTCTGGAATAAATGGAAAAATGAATATCTTGCAAGTCATCAACATCGTCGCAAGTGGAAGCATTCTGGCCCAAATATAAAAGAGGATCAGGTAGTTCTTATCAAAGATGAAAACACATCACCAGCTAGATGGCCTTTGGGTAAAATTATTGAAACACATAATGGTACGGATGACAAAACTCGAGTTGTTACAGTTAAGATGCAAGATGCCATTGTAAAAAGACCGGTAATAAAAAATATGTCCTTTAGATGTTTATCATGATCCAGATATCGGTATTAAGTTAAAGGGAGCATCTAAGAAACCAGAAATGAACATCTCCAAAGTATTTCTAGCAATGTTCTTGTTAGTGTTTGGTCAAGTAGCAGCGGTACAAAACACAACAAAAACAATAATATCTCCATTTAATGAAGGAACAACGGTTTATTTAGATCACTTAGGTAAAATGGATGTTACATCTTCAAAATGGAACATGGTGGTCTATTACGATTTAACGACATATATAGCATCAGTTTCGCAGCTAACAGATTTAATTGAGCGTAGTTGGCAGATATGTGGTAGACTTGGAGAGTTTAGATATCATTGTGAAGAAACTCTGATAAGAATGAAACATAAAATTGCCGAAGTAAAATCCAATAATAAGTTATTTGGCTTAAAAGACAATAATCGTATCAAGAGATCTTTAAATGCTGTTGGTTCCATATACCACCTACTGTTTGGATTAATGGACAATGACGATCGTGAAGAATTAGAACACGACACGAGAAATCTTTTAAGCAACCAATTCAAGATTGAAAACCTGCTTCGCAATCAAACCTCATTGGTTAATGCTACGATAAATGTTTTACAGAAAACTACCAACGAAGTAAACGAAGGTTATAAGCAAATTCAGGAAAAGGTTGACAACATGATCGAGATCACAAATGAACAATATTTTATCTATAAAGAGTTCATTAAATTTATGGCAGTCGCAAATCAAATGGAGGCTCAACTACAAGAAATAGAAAAGATTCAATTTCAAGTGCTAAGGCTACTAATAGATGTTAATCATGGAAAAATTAGTTCAGTTCTGTTAAGACCGGAACAACTTAGCTTGGAAATTGCAAAAATAAAAGCATGGCTACCAGAGAAGATGCAATTACCTGGTGATACATCCAATCAAATTGCCACAATTATCCGTCTTCTAACAGGAGAGGCAATAATTGTGAACAGCAAGCTAGTTATCAAAATACAAATTCCTCTGATTACAATAAAATTTTCCAACATTTTTAAGGTAGATCCAGTTCCGGTCAAACATGGCGATACGAACGTAGTGGCGTCCATAGCTCAACCTTACCTAGTCTACAGTCACGAGAGTGATGTTTACCATTTAACGTCTGAATTGGAGTGGCGTCAATGTAAAACCATATCTGACCGACAATATCTATGTGAAGAGACTTGGGCATGGCAAGATGCAAACGATAACTCCTGCGAAGTATCTCCTTTGAAACCACATAAGAAGATTGTATGCCAGTTTGTAGAGGCCAGTAACAAACATATGTGGGTAAATCTAAATAATCGTCGGCAATGGATTTTTAGGGCATCATTAAACGCTACTTTACACGTATTTTGTGACCAGAAGCATCAAGACCTGTTTTCACTTCCACAGCAGGGTCTGTTGATACTGCAATCAGGGTGCTCTGGCCAAATTGGAAAGACGCAAATACCAGCAAGCAATCATAACAATGTATCAACTCAAGGGGATTTTGGTGTGCAATTGATAAAATATATGCAAGATACATCAGCTGATCTATTGAAGCCATTAAATTCACACTTAATCGATCATAAAGAAGACATCATTAAGATTAAGCAACAGATTCACCGCATCCAAGCAGAAGATTGGACCCTGGAAGGTTTACACTTCCATCACGCAACTGGACATATATCATTAAGTATTTTATGTATATTTATCATGATTATCCTAGTTTACTTTATAAGAAAATGTTTGTTAAAGGGGAAGGCGAATGTGATTATTATTCGTCGACCACAAGAAACCTAGTACTAAAATATTTTATTACACTTTGGCGGGCCGCAGAATGTTCAAATTTAAATAAATTTTCTCAACATTCTTATCTTAAGGAAAACTCTGCGGCCTTTACTATTTAGCTATTTTTTATTTAGGCATGATAAAATTGGTTTTTTTAATGTATTTAAGATAAGAAATCCGTGCACATTAGCAGTGGTGGTTGTTTAAATTGCTTATCATTCATGTAAGCAAAATACCACCAACGCACAAGGAGATAACAATTACTTGATTATTTAGGATAGAGTATTTTCTTGTCTGCTCAAATTGCTTATTTACGCATGCTCAAATTACTTGTATATTTAGGATAGAATATTTTCTTTGTTTATTTTATGATCAAATATTTTGTTTCTTTAATTTGAGAGATAAACCAATATCATGCATTTAGTTATAAGGATAGATTTTAAGTTACTATATAAGCAGTTCATTTTTAAAAATAAATTCAGTGTCTTACAAACATTCAATGAGTATTAAATTTTTACTACGGGGTAATTTTTTAATAGTCATACTTATTTAGTTTGCAAATTTTGCATTGATTTACTATTGAGCGGATTTTAGATTGCATTTTTGGAAGATAATATTTAGCTAAAATTTGTATCTTATTTTCGCGATCATTTCTATGGGCGCGATTATGTTCAGTAACAATGATGTTTTCTTGTTCGGATTGGTTAGAAATATCTGTAACTATTTTGAGTGAATAACGTATTCTATATCTATGAAAGTGCTGTGAGCAAATTTCTTGAATTATGTTTGATATTCTGTCAGGTTCTCAAAACTAAATTCTTGTTCTTACCTAATTTTGAAAGAATTTCGTTAATATCAGGAATCGTATATCTTTTTATATTTTTTTGTTTCTGTAATATCTAGTTTTTTAGGAACAACCCACACTGGTGACTTATAAGCTGATTTTGAATTTCTTATTATACCATGTTCAAGTAATTCTGAAACTTGTTTTTCGACCTCGTTTTTTAGTGACAAAGGGTATGGGTAATATAGTGAGTAAATGAGGGTTTCTAAAGTAGTTCTAATTTCTCCTTTTACTGTAGTCGTGAAGGTGAGTTTCTCATTAGGTTTAGTAAATAAGTTAGTATATTTTTTTTGTTAATTTATCTATTTTATATTTTTGTTTTTCTGACATACCTTCTGCTCAAAAAGTACTCGGATTTTGTAAAGTAAACACATAAATTTAAATTTTATTCCAAATTTATTTTATCTCCTTCAAAATATGCTCCTTCTGAAGCGATACACATATGCCAACGCTTAACCCAATCTTCCATACACTTTTCGTAGGCTCGTGAAGGTATGGCTTTTAGTTCCTTCAGCGAATTCTCTTTTACCGATTCAATCGACTCAAAACGCTTACCACGAAGGGGCAATTTGAGTTTCGGGAACAGGAAAAAGTCGCATGGCGCCAGATCTGGCGAATATGGTGCCTGAGCGATGACAGTAGTGCCGTGTTTGGTCAAAAATTCGCATACAACAAGAATTTTCCATAGTAAAAATCGCTAAATGTACTTGAGGTAGTCTCACATTAACAGCTGCTGTAAACAAACTAATTGACAGATGTCGCTCAAATGTGTACCATATGTCAAGAAAAGGTGTACCAATAGGGTGGCTCACGTTATAAGGGGGAAAATTAAAAATGAAGTTTTGAATGAGCGCACCCCCTAGGAATATGCCATTAACCAAAAAAAGTGTATTCCTAAAGTTTTGGACCATTTTTTAGTAACATTTTTAGTAAGTACATGATTTTCGTCATCCATCGAGAATCTTGGATGGCACCTGGGCGCCACAGGTAACCATTCCTACTACTACAAAATATGTATAGCGTAGCGATCCGAAATTTGCATTTGTCAAGGGCGGAAACTAAAATAGGAGTGATAAATTGAATCGTTCTGTCTGCGTTATCCCAATTTTGTTAAACTGTGACTAAAGATTCAGCTTCCATTTTGAGACAAATTTCTTCATAGAATTTATTCCAAATAAAATCAATGGAATTTTTAACGAATTTTTTTGTTTCGTTTGCTAAAAGGATATTAACTTCAGTCATACTCCCTGTACGACCATTTTCTCTCTGCTTACGAAAAATTTCTTGATTTGACTACATTTTCAATTCTACTTAAATATCTATATAAATTATTAAGTAGAAATGTATTATTTTTATTTTTTATTTATGTTTCTTCCGTTTCTTGTAAACATTTGCGATTGCATTGTGCATGCCAGCTAAACTGTATGAAATAGAAAACAGAGCACAGTCGCTCAACTAATTATTGTGTTTTACGCATAATTTTTAACCGATTTTGCTCATCCGTATCTTATTAAAAAGATATTTTAATTATCTATCAAATGAGTATATATTAATAATTGTTGAAATAAGATAAACGATGAAAAATGACCTTGAAATGAAAAATTTCTGTTTTTTGTACTGAAAACCGAACTTTGCTCGAGTGGCGCAACGTCATTTTTAATCCTATTGGTCCAAAACTTTGGGAATATCATTTTTTTGGTCAATGGCATATTCCTAGGGGGTGCGCTCATTATAAATCGCATTTTAGTTTTTCTGAGCCACCCTAGTGTACCAACATAACAAAAAAAAAATTTGAAAAAGGTCTTTTACTTAAGAAGTAGTTAACAAACAACAAAATCCGGATACTTTTTGAGCATACTTTTTTGTTTAGTTCTAATGTTTATATTGTTAACTGATTAAGTTGTTTGCTGTTTCATTTTAATCTTAATTTTATTCTTTATTAACATAAAGTCATTTGCGGCATGGATTACAGCAGATAAATCTTCAAGGCTATCGTTTCCTAAAATAGCATGAAAAGATTTAAGTATCGGTAAAATAAAGAACTTAATGTCTATTGACTTTAGACCGAATAAGCGCAGTTCCGTATGGTGGGTTATTTCGATTTTGCCTCGAACTGAGTTGGCAAAAAATCTATTAGCATTTAAAATGTGTTTTTTTAACGACATCAGGCTGTATATAAATTTTGTTAGAACCAGTATCGATCAGGAATTTCAAAATTTTTCCGCCGCTCGTCTTACACTCAAAATAAGGTAGAGACGAGCTCTCTAGCCTAAAAAATGTATATCAGCAAAATCGTAACACATTACGTCATTGTTGATAAAATCATTTCTTGGTTGAAAATTTCCAAAATTATATGTTTGTTGCATGGGGTGATATGGTTGTGCTTTATTATTATAGTATTGTGTGGGCTGGATCGCATTTTGTATAGACATGTATTGTTGTTGGTTGGACATATATGGGGTTACTGTATCCTAATGGACTTTGAGAACTTGGGACAAAAGCTAATTGAGGATAGAATTTATGTTGTCCGTGAATATTTATTGTTTCACGTGGTGGTAAATGTGGTGGTTATCTGTGAACTTTTCTACTATTAAAATTTGTATTGTTAGCATAATGGGTGCGGTATTCCTGGATTTCCAGTTTTAAGCACAAGTGAAGAGCTTTAGGTAAATCTTGCGGTTTTCGCATACCGAGTAATCGACTTAGATCTCCTCTTAAACCTCTTATAAAAGTATCGAGCGCTTTATCTCGATAAATTGTTATTAGTAAAGACATCGATTCTGGGTTTATATTCATAGAAGATATTTTATTTATTATTAAAGATAAATGTGAGTACACACATTGATAAAAATTTTGGATGGTCTGATTTTCTTGAACGAGTGTAGTCATTTGATATTCTAGAGTTGTTAGATCTGGTTTATCCGCGTAATGGAGATTTAAACACCGCGATATAGTGTTCTAGTTTAAAGGTGTATTATATGACTCTAAAATAATATCAGCATCACCAACTATTTTGTTTCTAATAATGTTCAATATTCCAAAATATTTAGGTGTACCTCTGCATGCTGTATAAATTTGAAGAATTCTTTCTACGCTCTAACGCTAAGAACTGTATTCTCCTACATTTCCTGTATATTCTTTAAGACATTTGACTACGTCTAGAATTTTGTCTAAATCAGCTATATTTTTAAGGTGTTCCGGAAAAATTATTTTCTCCTTTTCTAATTGTGTCTCATTGGCAGTAGCGAGGCGTCAGCTTTTTGGCAAGGTGTTCACAATTTAATCAAAACAGAATTCCAACTATAACGTATTCCCCTTACTTCTAAGTTTTGTCCTTTCCACAAGCAAATAGCGTACAAGACCAATAAAACAATTTATTTAAATGTTCGCAGCCTGTGATCCACTGGTTTTTATTTACCATAAAGCTATAGCTGTAGGAAAACGACGACTTACCATAGATTTCGACATTTTTACAACAGGTATCAAATTCTTCATATCTGGAGTTGGTTTATTCATTTTATGAATTAAAATCTTTTTTTCAGAAGATCGTTTAAAAAAAGATATTTGAATCAAATCTTTAATCACACATTAATTCATTTCTAAATATTATTTTTCACTTCAAATTTCTTTAATTTTTTTCTTTTTTCATTTGCTAGTATTAAATTGCAATAATGACTTTGTTATTGATTTATTTCCAACCTCTATATAAGAGTAAGAAACTCTCATGCATTCATTTACTCTTTTACTTTGTATTTACAATGCCCGGTTCAGTTTTTATACTAAACCATTTCCCCATATAAAACAGCAACCGTGACTTTGATTGTATTTGCACGCTTTGTATAAACTTTTGGTTCAGTTTAGTGGAATGATCCTCTCGTCAAATGTAAAGCGATTTTCGCTCAGTCATTTCTTTTCTCTTTTGTATTTACTTTGCATAACATTGGAAGTGCACTTTTTTTATTGAACTGCTTGCACGCATTAATTTAAGAGTTAAGATTATTTTACGTACATATATTTGTTTGTATGTTTTGTGTTGTGTATTCAATATTGAACATAGTCCCAATGTGAATGTTATTTCATTTGCATGCTTTGTAAGCAACGCGGTGCAGTTTTAATTTTGAACCTTAGTATATTTTAAGAGGAATGTGTTTTCTCTTTTATTAATTGTAAGTAATGTTGGGTGAAACTAACACATGTGTGATTTTGTTTGTATTCTACGTTTTGTGTTTATGTTAATCTGTTTGGAAAAGCTATTATAAAAAATGTTAAGTAGCAATACAGCGAGATTATTTACCTAATAAAAAAAAATCTAAAAAGGAAGCTTTGTTAAGTTGTTCAGTGAACACTCTGAACCATTCGACGCCTCGCCTCTGCTCATTGGGATGTATTATTTCTTTCAGAAGCGATTGCCGCTTCTAATGCTGGGTACAAATTGGAATCACTATTGTTCTCTAGGTTTGAAAATACATTCTGGGATTGTAGTGAGATTGGTTGTTGGATGGATTCTATGACTGAGAGGCTGATTAGGTTTGATGGATTGGCCATTTTTCTTAATTTTTCTAATATTATTTTTTTTTATTTTTAATAATATTTTTAATAATTTGAATATGATTTGAATATAACTTTAATATAGTTTTACAGACCTATTCTGTGTACTTAACAGATTTGTCAAATTCTTTAATAAAATTTTTGATTTTTATATATCAGAAAGCTTTTTGGTATTCTCGACACATCTTGACAAATTTCAAAGCTCAAGTACCTAGTGCTTGTAAAGAGCTCATATTTTAAGTTGCCAAAAACATTTTTCATGCATTCAAATAACAATAAAAAATATGCTTGCAAAGAGCGTATATTTTAGTTACGAATATTTGTCATGCATACAAAAAATAAAAAATGCTTAAAAAGAGCATATTTTTATAGTTGTCAACAGCATTTATAGTATTGACAACTAACAAGGGAAAGAGCTTTTTATTTATGTCACAGAATACCAAAACTTTTACAGCAGTCAATTTTGACAAGTGTCAATGTTTGACAAGTTTATAAAGTGCACAGAATAGGTCCGTTAGTATAGTTAATATAATTTTCGTAAAGTTTTAATATAACATTTATATAATTTTAATATGGTTTTAATGTAGTTTAATATAATTTTTTAATATAATTTTAATATAGTCTCAAAATAATTAATATAGTTTAATTTATTAATAACTTATACTGAAATAATTAGTCATTTCCTACTTCGCTGGCGGTGAGAAATTGTTTCAATTTTCACATGCCTTATGTGTTAGCCTTAACCAATGTTAAAAAATTGTTTTTTGATTTTATTGTTTTTGTAAATTATTATGGATGATATTTTTTATTTTCACTTCGCTTTTAATCTCGTGTAAAATTCTTCTTTAGAATATTCGTTAATTTATATAGTTCTCGTTGGGTTATTAATATTTTTCATTCAAACACTTTTGTCGCCATTTAAGGATACGTTGGCAAATTATTTATACATATGCACCTGCATTATGAATAAGGTGCAAAACAAAGATGATAGAGCCACTCTTAAAGGAGCAACTTATATTTTTTGTTTTGTTCGTTAACTTACACCATTCTTAATTTTACTGTCAACATTTCCGAAATTTCTTTAGCGGGCTTTCCATTGTGGTAATGGTAGTACACTAGCTCAATAATATTTTCATTAATGTATTTTCCACCCATATTTAATTTAAATATTTTCTTAACAAAATAATGGTTATTATGCAACATAATGTACTCTATTAGTTTACTATTCTCCAATTTAAATATTAAAACATTAGTTAGATTTAGTGTCATTGCTTTGGTTTTTTCAATGTTGCAAAAATTTTTCCGTTCTTTTTGAGACAGTAAGTATTTTGAGGTGTTGTTTTATTTCGTTGTTCATAACTGTATATTGTTATGAATGAATTTTTTCTGATTATATTCTAGTTCAGAAATATTGACAGAATGATACCAGAAGAAATAATGACAAAAAATATCACTTACCTATTGCTATTAATTTTTGAAGTCGAAAATGTAAAGAAATTTTAGTTTTGCCTAGCTTTTTGAAACAAACTGTATATTATATATAAATAAAGTAAATTACTACTTTCGTTATAGCAAACACATACATTCAACTGTCCTAAAGAATCTAAACGTGATAGAAAGAATCTAAATGCAGATACGTCTAGGATAACTCAACACCGTCTCTAGAACAAAATCTTTGTTGACCAGTGTAATTTATCAAGTTTGTGTAAACGATTTTTCATACAAATTTGACACTTATAAAGTAGATAAATTTATGCGTTTATAAAGCAATTATCAGTTTAGATGAGTACCCTTATTGTGCAAGCAATACTTTTATCCTTGCTTTATTTTAATTTTTTTTCTTTAACGACAATGCGCCATAGATTTAACTTTTTGATGCTGTTTCTTTCTATTTTCAATTTGTTAATCGTTAAAACGCATTTTTATTGGAAAATTATATTTTATACTTCAATATAGTCTCCTTTAAGCTCGACCCACCGAGTCTAACGATCTTTTAACATTTGGATACCTTCTTAATAATGCGATTTATCAAGCCCTCAAAATATACCTCAGTTTCTCATTTTTCAAATTTCTTTCCCTGGAGCCACCTTTTTAAATTTGAAAACAGGAAATATTCACTGGGAGCCATTTCTGAATAATATGGTAAGTGAGGAAGCAATTCATATCGTGATTCATGTAATTTTGCCATGGTTGTCATTGAGTTGTGAGTGGGTGTGTTATTCTGCAAAAACAATGTGTTTTTTTTCTACAAATGTCATGGTTTTTTCTTGATTTCCTCATTGAATTGATCCAATAATATGCAATAGTAGTCTAACATGATTGTTTTTTCTTTTTTCGTTTTTCCAAATAGTCTACGAAAATTATTCCACTTAGATCCCAAAATACGGAAGCGAAATCCAGCCGATTGTTGAATTCCTGGTCGTTTGAGAGCACTATCTACGGGTTCCACCCATTTTCTGAATTGTTGTTTTCACTCAGTTGTGAAGTAATGGATCCATACTGGACGCTCGAATATTTTGGATGACGAAGCCGTTGTTCTTTTTAGTCAATTGTGAGCAAACCCGTTACCCATTTACCAATAACTTTTTCATACCCAAATATTTACGTAAGATCTTCGATACACGTTCATATGATATGTTTCTTATCTCTGCATTCAACACAATATCGTCAATACCAATAACTTTTTCATACCCAAATATTTACGTAAGATCTTCGATACACGTTCATATGATATGTTTCTTATCTCTGCATTCAACACAATATCGTGAATTTTTTCAGAGTTTTTTTTAGTTGTGACCTCATTTGTACGACCCGGACGCTCTTCATCAAAAAGATTTTTACGACTACGTTTAAATTCAGCTCTCCAATATTTTATTGTTATTAACGATGGTGCAAGGTTGCCTTAAGCACAATCCATTTTTAATTTGATTGCTTCATTATTTATTCTTTTCAAATAAAAAAAATTTATTGCTGAAGGATATTCAATTTTTTTCATTTAAAAAAAATCACTATGTTGCACTATTTCAATTATTTGCAAAAAGCTAACCAAACATCTGATGAAATCTAAATCTTGCTGGATATAAAATATATAATTAATTTTGTTCTGACGTTATTATCATTCCACTTATAATTTTAAAAATTATGCTTCGGAATATCTTTCCTTTCAATTTTCAACACTTACCCGAATATGGTATCAAACAGCATAAAAAATGCACGTACCCAAGAGAAGGTGATCATAAAATTAAAGAGAGAAATTCAAATGAAGTGCTGCATTTACATGCGTGGAAAATGCGCATGCTTTAACAATGCAGTGCAATCACACTAATACTTTCGAATGTTATCATGTTTAGACGAGGTGCTACCATCAATTCGAAAATTATAACAGTTCAATTCTACCACATCATTGGCATAAATTAAGAGAAGAGCATTACTTTTCTGTTCCCTTTTAATATTAATATGTTTTAAATGCTCACAAAGAATATGGTATTATGCAACAGAACTAATAAATGCGTTTCACAAAGAGACACGTTTTTCAAATACAAAAATCCGCACCTTTCGCTTTCCAAAGCTTCAAATATTTACTTTTTATACGGACCTTTGAAAATATTCTTGGTACAACCTATCCGAAAATTAAAGGATTCGCTAGATAGCATGAGTATATTCTCCACTGCATTATATAGTAATGAAGCTTGTTACAGACTTAAAGGTTATAAGAATGCACAAGAGAGTTAAAGAAACTATATTAAAGTATTTTGGGCATATATCAAATGGTAAAAGTACTGTGGAGAATGTGTGTTTATTAAAACGCTCGTGATTTGATTCTTAAACTCTAAAGATTTATTATTCAAAAACACTAATATAATGTCTTTTAGCACTAATGATAAGTAAGTAAGTAAGAGTTTATTATTAATTTATCACTATTACAGATATGCTTTTATAACACAAAGATCCTCATACAGAGTACATAAAATAGATAGATAGATTAATTAGATTATTTGAGACAATAACTATTAAGTTATCTGTCTTAATTAAAATTTCAATACGATTCGAACATAATGCAAAAATATACGTGATTATAATAACTAATATAATGCTATAATGATGAAAAAATTTAAAATTCAAACAATTCAGATAAACAAAACAAAAAAAAGAAAAATCGTAAAAAGGATATGAAAATGAAGTAAATAATAAATATAAAAATAGTAATAAAAAAAAGGAAAACAGAAAATATATTAATACTAAAAACAGATATACATAGTATAAGAGAAATGATACGTTAAAATAGAAAAATACACGTCAAAATCACTCGCTACAATCCATCAGTACATCACGTCTGTATTGCAAACTTTCCTTTAAAAAGGCTACTAGTTTACGCCAGTCTGCACCGTTTAGTGAAGCATAGTATTCAGATAAAATTAATATGGTTTTGCCCCAGTGGAATCATTAAATTTCACACAGGATAGGGCAGCGCCCTATGAGATGAATGATGTCTTCTTTTTTATACATATTAGAAAGGATGCAGTCAGTATTAGTTGTTTGTACGTATGGAACATAGTTCAGCCTTATCAGTTCTGTCCTTTCCTTGAATATTAATGATATCGTCGCGGCGTCAAACTTGTCATTGAAATAATTTCGATTGTTTAGATTATACTCCAACAGCTTATATGTATTTCTTGTACTGCTTACACGTGCTTGTTTTTCAAATTGGGTTCTCGAGCTGAGGTCAATATTTTGGAGTATTTGTGTTTGCCTTTGGCGCCACAAAACTGTTTCAGTAGTATAAGGGGAGCTGCTGTATTCTTCAGTAAGTGCATCCCATTGAGCAAAGAACTGCGATCTGGATTGGAGTAGGTATTTTACGACGATTTTTGGCAGCCGGTGGTCTTACATTTTCATTACTTTATTGATATAATCAAAATGCAGTTGTAATGTGAATGTATATAATATTGGCAGCCCCGATTCGAGATGAATTCCATAAGATGGTGTATTTTAAGTTAACTTCTTTATGTAAAACCGCAGTAATTTTTCAGCATCATTTGAGTGTTGATAGCCCCAAACTTATGCTGCGTAAGACATAATCGATCTGACGGTTGCGACGAACATTTTATATTTCGTGCTATGACAGACATTTCTTCTACTAAAAAGCTGATTCCAGGTTCTATTTAGTGCCACTTTTGAGTCGAAAAGTTTTTGACGAGTGTGATTTGCAAAATTCATGTTCGACGTCATTAATACTCCTAAATATTTGAATTCGTTTACTACCTCTAGTTCTACCCCATTTAAGTTCCAACTATCGGTCCTTGCTTTTCTACCTCTGTTGTCTTTCACAATCATTACTTTTGATTTGTCGCAGTTAATTTGTAGGCTCCATGTTTGACAATACTGTTGCAGTGCGTTTATCATCTTCTGGAGTGTTTGGGCATCTTCTGCAACTAAGACAAACTCCACCAGGCAAAACACGATATGTCATCTACATACAGCGCAAAAAGTAGTGGACTTAGAAGACACCCTTGTTTGACACCACGATTTGACTCAAACCATTCCGATAGATATTTCTTAGGTGTACCGGTATGAAGTGAGCGTAAAGATACAAATGTTCCGACAGGGAACATTTGTTGTGAACGAGCCACTTTTTTTTTTGTTTGTTTGCTATGACATGTGTGAAATATATTTAGTATACATCAAGTCATTGAACAGACAACATCACATTTTTTCATCGTGTTAAAAATATCGAATTTAGTACCAGAAAGTGATGATTTGCGGAAAGCATTAATTTTTTGTTTTCATTTGAAGAAAAGTGGTGCAGAGTCGCATCGAATGCTTGTCGAGGCATATGGTGATCATGCTCTATCAGAAGCAATATGCAAAAGATGGTTTCAACGGTTCAGAAATAATGATTTTGATGTGAGAAATGAAGAACGTGGAAGACCGCCAAAAAAGTTTGAAGACGCCAAACGATATTGGATGGAGATGACACTTTGGGTCAAAAGCAAATGGCAGAAATGTTAAATGTTGCACAATAAACAATTTCTGACCGTTTAAAAGCTATGGGAAAAATCCAAAAGTGTGGAAAATGGGTGCCACATGAATTGAATGAAAGACAGATAGAAAACCGAAAAAACACTTGAGAAATTTTGCTTCAAAGACACGAAAGAAAATCGGTTTTGCATCGGATTGTTACTGGCGATGAAAAATGGATTTATTTTAAGAATCCTAAACGGAAAAAATCATGGGTTAATTCGGGACAACCATCAACATCGACGGCAAAACCAGATCGATTCGTCAAGAAGATAATGCTGTGTGTTTGGTGGGACAAGAAAGGTGTGGTGTACCACGAGCTTCTAAAACCTGGTGAAACCATTAATGCTGGTCGCTATGAACAACAAATGATAAATTTGAACCATGCATTGATCGAGAAACGACCAGAATGGGCCAGAAGACACGGCAAGGTAATTCTGGTCCATGACAATGCACCTGCACACAAAGCAAAACGGGTTCAGGATGCAATCAAAACACTTGGCTGGGAGCTGCTACCCCACCCGCCGTATTCACCAGACTTGGCTCCTTCCGACTACCATTTGTTTTCATCGATGGGGCACGCACTTTGATTCCTTCGAGGAGGTCGAAAATTGAGTGTCTGGTTGGTTTGCTTTAAAAGACGAACAATTTTTTTGGCGTGGTATCCACAAATTGCCAGAAAGGTGGTCAAAATGTGTAGAAAGCAATGGCCAATACTTTGAATAAAATGTTTTTTACTTTCCTATTATTAATTAGTGTTTTATTTTCACCAAAAAACGCTCATTTCATACCGGTACACCTGGTACTATCCCAAACCGCAGTTGCGTTTTTGATATATAAGCTTTGAATTACAGTTAACATTTTCGTTGAGATGCAAATATTATTTAGTTTCAGAAAGAGGCTACGAGTATCGATGGTGTCAAAAGCGGCCTTGAAATCTACTAAAAACATATATAATTTGCGTTTAGTTTGGAGGAACTCTTTAGGAATTGAGGTCAGCACAAAAATACTGTCTACGGTAGAGTATGATTTCCTAAAACCTGCCTGATAATCGCTCAGTAGGTGATATGTTTCCACCCAGTTGGTTAGTAGGGTAAGAAGAATAGAGGTGAAGATTTTTGTGATCACATTAAGAAATGATATACCTTTGTAATTAGATGGGTCGCCGACATCGCCTTTTTTAAATATGGGAAATATAATGTTTTTCTTGAAACTATCAGGAACGTTCTCTGATTCAAAGATACTATATAGGCAGTTGTCAAAGAATTTACGAATTCGGTTGATGATTTTTTTAGAAATTCTGCCGGTACTCTATCCACACCGGGTGCTTTACTTCGCTTTATCCCGGCCATTACTTCTATTGTGCTTATTTCAAGATCCAGTTCTTGTACTGTCGAGTAGGGCAACGCGAAATTATGTTGTACTGCCGACACTTCTTCATTTAGTAATCCTTTGTAATAGTTAGCCAGTATACTAATATCCACCTTAATAGGTTTGTATGATTTGGATCCATTTAGCGTTCTGACTAGAGCCCAAAAATCTTTAGAGTCCGTAACTTCATTTACAACTACCTCTAGTTGCATAAAGTATTCCTGGTGTTTCCGTTTACATATCTCTTTGAAAGCTTTATTTGCTGCATGATAATTTATTTTGGAGACATCACTATCAAACCATGGTTGACGACGTATTGTGCTGGTAGCTTTCTGCATAAAATCAGCTGCTTTGGTAATGCACAGCAGCAGATCATCAGTTTGTATTTGATCAATAGCGCTTACATATTGATCAGTGATCCTGTCCAGCTACTCCCTGTATCTTGTCGCGTGTTGTTCTCTCCATCTTAGCTTGGGTAAAAAATGTATTTCATCCTAATGATGATGTGTCGCTTTTTGCTTTTTTTCTAATGAGCGCCAAGATAGCAACGATGCTGGGAGGTCCAAACCGGAATTGGAACACAAAATTTTTCTAAGTTTATTAATTTATCAATATTAGCTAAATTAGAGCTTTTTCTTGAACTAAGAAATATGATTTAGATAGAAAATTCAATAATATTTCATTTGGTAACACTTCGTTCAATAATGTGTGTGACTGACACATCGATGGCGGCACTAATACTAAATAAATATTTTTTTTCGAAAGTGGCAACCTTTTTAGGCTTACTGTCAAAATCATATGTTAATCCGACCATTTGTTTACAAGTTATAGTGCTTTAAGTGACGCTACTTTTGAGTTTTTAAAAAAAAATGAATTCAAAGCAATTTCGTGTGCTGATTTATCATTGTTTTTTAATGAAAAAAAATACTGTTCAATGCCAGGAATGGCTTGAAAAACATTATTCAGATTCTGCTCCATCAAAAAGAAGCATTTGTTATTGGTATGCCCAATTCAAACGTGGTCGTACAGACACCGATGACATTCCATCTACTGGACGGCCAAATGACGCTGTTATTCCGGAAAACGTTGTAAAAACACTGAAAATCATTATGTCTGAGCGTAAAATGAAAGTGAGGGAGATTGCTGACATTCTACAGATATCAGCAGGCAGTGTACAAGTTAACACGTAATCAGCCACACTTCTATGTTTAAATAAAAATATCCGATGAATTATGTTTAAAAGCTCTCAGGTGAGAGTGTTGTAAAAAGCTCCCTCACATATGAAAGAGTCAGTTCAATTTTGGCTCTGCAGTGTAAAACATATATTTAATAAAGAAATAAATAATTGATAATTGGTAATGAAATAATTGGCGCCCAACGTGGGGCTCGAATAAAAAAGTTTAAGGTCAATAAATGTTAAATGTGAAAGTAATGCTGAAGCAAAACTCAGCTCCAAACACACCGAAGTGAAAAAAACACGTTTTGAGCAAATACTGCGTGCGGAAAAGCTTGTCTCAGCACATTTTTTGTATTTTGTTAAACGCGATATTTAAATTATTAATAATTATAAAAGAAAACAACTAAGTCAATTTAAATTGAAAATGACTATAAATTAGTGGATTGATTTATTTTATAAAAATCCGAACAGAAATAAAAATTGTTGTACATTGGGAACTGTCCACGAAGAAAGAAACATTTGCATTAACTTTACTTTTTTTTGCATTTTAAAACAACAAACAATTTTTTTATTACAAACAAAAAAAACATTGCAAACGTGCAGCTGAGAGGTGATTTAAAATAAAGACAAAAAATATTTAAAGTAATCAACATATAAACAATTTAAAAGAAAATAATTGAAGTGTGCTGGTGGTTTCAAAAGGTACACAGTTGTAATACGAACAAAACATAATATAACATTTGGAGGAACTCAGGGCGCGACCAGTCACTTTCGCGACAACAGGAGAATTTTTTTTATATTATTCTTAGATATTTAAGATATTTAAATTTACAATTGTATTGCTAGAATTAAATAAATTTTTTGAAATAATATTATTTTTGTATTATTATTGTTGCGATAGCCCTCCCTTGCAAACTCTTTATTAGAAACCTATTACCAATAGCGGCTCTGCAATAGAAACTTAAACATATACAGGAACGCCATAGAGTTGTTCATAGTGAAAAAATGAATGAAGACCAGCTGAAAGCCGTAATTGAGGCTGCCGTTAGTGGTGCTCTTGCCTCACAGAGGCAAATCTTTGAAAAATGAGTTAAGTAAACGTCTAAATAAAGTTACAGTAAATACCCCGGATGTAGAAATCTATGAGGAAACAAGGATAATCAGTGGAATAAGATGTGAAGAATTACTTGACATTGTCAAATCTCTGCCTGACTTTGAGGGCAGGCAAGAAACTTACGTGTCATGGCGACAAGCGGCTCACGTTGCTTATAAATTATTTCAAAACCATAATGGGAGCTCGAAACATTACCAGGCAGTTGCCATTATACGAAATAAAATAAAAGGATCGGCAGGCATGGTTTTAGCATCCTTTAACACTGTTCTCAATTTTAAAGCTATAATAGCACGTCTTCACATACGCTGATAAGCGGCCTATTTACCTAATCGAACAGGAGCTGTCTACCCTACGTCAGGGTAACCTGACTCTTTAACAATTCTATGAACAAGTGGAACAAAAATTGACTTTGCTTACCAACAAAGTAATTATGACTTATGATGGAACCTTGGCAGCATCCTTAAATGAAAAATACAGAATGGACGCGTTGCGCATATTTATTTCAGGTACAAAAAGAGCCTTAAGCAACATTCTTTTCTCGGCACAGCCAACCAATTTACCCGCAGCATTAGCTCTGGCACAAGAAGTTGAGGCAAACCATGAGCGTTATAAATTCGCATCCAACTTCGCGAGGAGTCTGGAAGATGAAGCTCACAGAACTGAACAAAGGCTTCAAAATAATGAAAGAAGTATGGGCAGATATAGTCAGGTAAGCAATTACGTTAAAAGTAATCAAGTTGATAATCAAAACAAAAATCCATATTTTATAAGACAAAATGCTGAAAAAAGACAAGTTGAAAAAATGGAGGTAGATCCAACCTCATCTAGGACGAGACACTGGAACAATGCCAAAACTCAAAGGAGTAATTATAATACGTCAGAGAAATACAACAACACTATTTTCGGGGTTCAATATAAGGATCAAAATATGAAAAGAAGAAATGACTCTGAAAGATTAACAGGACAAAAAATGCAGAGAGTGAATTTTATGCCACACGAAAGCATTTCTCAAACACAAGAAATGAGGAAATACGAGGAACTAGCCGAAGAATCACTAGTAGAAATTGATGACGATACTGATAGTTTTGACCATGTTAATTTTTTAGTGGAAACTCCCTGCTACCATTCATAGAGCGGAATATTGCAGGGAAAATTATAAAACTGCTGATTGACACCGGTGTGTCAAAGAATTACATTAAACCTCTTAAAGAGTTAAGATATACAAAACCAGTAAGCAACACTTTCATAGTAAAATCAATACATGGTTTTAATGAAATCAAGGATAAATGCTTCGTGAACCTGTTTAATATTAATAGCACCTTTTTTATATTACCCGATCTTACAAAATTTGATGGAATCATCGGCCTCGATTTGTTAACACAAATCGATGCAAAAATAGATTTTAAAAATAAAAATTTGAAGTATAATACGGGATCAGAACCGATCCAGTTTTTAAAATGTGCGAATGTAAATTTCACTCGAATTGAGGATATTAAAATTCCAGAAAAAGTTAACGAAAATTTCAAAAATTATTGAAAAGTGAACAAACGGTATTTGCTGATCCTGACGAATTACTTCCGTTCAACACAAATATTGTAGCTACCATTCGAACTGAGTGTGACGATCCCATTTATTCGAAACTATATCCTTATCCTATGGGCGTAGCAGATTTTGTGAATAAAGAAGTTCGTGACTTGCTAAGAAATGGTATAATTAGACCATCTAGATCGCCATACAATAATCCAATATGGGTTGTTGACAAAAAGGGAGTTGATGAACTTGGCAACACAAAAAATCGTCTTGTAATTGATTTCAGAAAATTAAATCAAAAAACGATAGACGATAAATATCCCATCCCTAACGTGATGGTGATACTCGCCAACTTAGGAAAAGCAAAATATTTTACAACTCTCGATTTAAAATCTGGCTTTCACCAAATAGTTTTGGCAGAAAGAGATCGCGAGAAAACTGCTTTTTCAGTCAACAGCGGAAAATATGAATTTTGTAGGCTACCATTTGGCTTGAAGAACGCACCCAGCGTATTTTAAAGGGCTATTGATGACGTGCTTTGAGACCAAATTGGAAAGACATGTCACGTTTACGTCGACGACGTTATCGTATTTTCAAAAACAGAAGAAGATCACATTAAACACATAGCGTGGGTCTTGAGGAAGTTGAACGAAGCCAATATGAGGATTTCACGGGAGAAGTCCCATTTCTTTAAGGAAAGCGTTGAGTACTTAGGTTTTACGGTAACTGGAGAGGGTATTCGAACAAGCCCAAGTAAAATAGAGGCAATTCGAAACTATACTGAGCCAACG
The DNA here is from genome assembly GCF_002237135.1 of Teleopsis dalmanni. NCBI lineage: Eukaryota > Metazoa > Arthropoda > Insecta > Diptera > Diopsidae > Teleopsis > Teleopsis dalmanni. Next base: position 101,929,135 of record NC_051846.1, on the reverse strand, counting down.
ACATTATTTAATGTCAGGTCATTTATGGGCTTAGCGAGCTATTACAGATGCTTTATAAGAAACTTCGCCTCAATAGCCAGGCCACTTACAGATATCTTTAAGGGCGAAAATGGTAGAGTTAGCACTCACCAATCGAAGAAAAAACAAATAGAGCTAAACAACAGTCAGCGTCAAGCTTTCAACAAGCTCAAGAAAATCTTGATGTCGGAAGACGTCTTGCTCCAGCATCCAGATTATGGAAAACCATTCGACCTAACAACGGATGCGTCATCTTTAGGATTAGGCGCTGTACTATCATAAAGCGGGAAGCCGATAACTATAATATCGAGGACCTTGAAAGACAACGAAATGAATTTCGCTACCAATGAAAGGGAATTACTCGCAATTGTTTGGGCTCTAAAGAATCTCAGAAATTATCTATATGGTGTTAAAAATTTAAATATTTTTACTGATCATCAACCTCTGTCGTTTGCGGTTTCAGACCGAAACCCCAACGCGAAAATTAAGCGGTGGAAAGCGTTCATAGATGAACATAATGCCCAAATTCTTTATAAGCCAGGAAAAGAAAACTACGTAGCCGATGCGCTATCACGGCAGAACATTCATGCGCTTGAAAATATGCCTAATTCTGAAGCAGCCACCATCCACAGCGAATTATCAATGTCTTATGCAATTGAAGCGACTGATAAGCCAGTGAATTGTTTCAGAAACCAAATCGTCATTGAACGAGCAAATGTGACATCGACTCGTACTTTTATAATCTTCCGCGAAAAAACTAGACACTTGATCAATTTTTTCAATGAAGAAGAACTATTGGAGAGTGTTAGAGAAGCAATAAAACCTGACGTAGTAAATGCAATTTACTGTGAGCTACCCATTATTGCTTGTATCCAGAATGAGCTCGTCAAGGCGTTTCCGTCTACAAAATTTTGGTACTCCAAGCATTTCGTCATGGACATATACGATAAAAACGATCAACGGGACATAGTAACAATAGAACACAATAGGGCGCACAGGGCCGCACAGGAAAATGTTAAGCAGATCTTGCGCGAATATTTTTTCCCAAAAATGACAAAATTGGCCAACGAAATCGTTGCAAATTGCAAAACCTGCTCAAAGGGTAAATACAACAGACATCAAAAAAAACAACTAATCGGCGAAACCCCGATTCCATCATATGTTGGTCAAATTCTTCATGTAGATATATTTTCCACAGATGGAAAATATTTTCTCACATGTATAGATAAGTTTTCGAAGTTTGCTATAGTGCAACCCATTGCTTCACGAACAATTGTGGATGTGAAAATTCCAATTTTACAATTGATGAATATCTTTCCAAAAACAAAAACAATTTTTTGTGACAATGAAAAGTCACTAAATTCGGAAACCATCAGGTCTACATTGACAAATACCTTTAATGTGACGTTAGCTAACGCTCCTCCCTTACACATTAATAGAAATTGCTAGGTGCCTGAAAATAGATAGGAAAATTGACGACACAGTCGAACTTATTATACAGGCAACCATAGCATACAATGGGTCAATTCACACCACAACCAAAAAGAAACCCATAGATATTCTTCATTCAGCTACACCTGAACTACAACAGGAAATAGAGAGCAAAATTAGAGAAGCCCAAGAAAACCAGCTAAAACAGCATAATAAAGCGAGGCAGAATAGAACCTTTCAAGTGGGCGAAACAGTTTTCGTCAAAACAAATAGAAGACTGGGAAACAAAATAACTCCATTGTGCGTCGAAGGAAAGGTGGAAGCAGACCTAGGATCATCTGTCCTCATAAAGGGAAGGGTGGTCCATAAGGACAACCTCAGGTAATATTCTGTAGTGGTTTGCAAGGGCGAAGCGAGCTGATGCATTCACAATACTAATGTTCTAAGAGTGTTCTCTTTTACACAATTGTATGATTTTAACTATTGTTAAACTATTGTTTATATTTAACTATTGTTATATTTAATATATTGTTATCTAACTATTGTTATATTTTTTAATAATAACATATTTTTGTTTTATATATTTTGTTAAATATTCCAATAATTGCTAACTTATTGTATTCAACGCAAAAAGAGACCGAGGACGACTCTTACTTAGCGAGGGAGGAGTTAACACGTAATCAGTCACACTTCTATGTTTAAATAAAAATATCCGATGAATTATGTTTAAAAGCTCTCAGGTGAGAGTGTTGTAAAAAGCTCCCTCACATATGAAAGAGTCAGTTCAATTTTGGCTCTGCAGTGTAAAACATATATTTAATAAAGAAATAAATAATTGATAATTGGTAATAAAATAATTTACACACCATAATACACTAACATTTGGGTATGAAAAAGGTGTTTTCCAAATGGGTGCCGCGTTTGCTCACACCGGAGCAAAAATAACAACGAATCGATGATTCAAAGAGCTGTTTGGACATGTTTACGCGCAATAAGTTGGAGTTTTTGCGTCGGTACATCACGATGAATGAAACATGGATCCACCATTTCACTCCAGAGTCAAATCGGCAGTCTGCTAAGTGGCATGCAGCCGGTGAAAGCCGTCCAAAGCGACCAAAGAGGCAGCAGTTGGCTGACAAGGTTATGGCATCTGTATTTTGGGATGAGCATGGAATAATATTTATCGACTATCTCCAGAAGGGGGAGACCATCAACAGCGACTATTATATAGCGTTATTGGAGTGTTTGAAAGACGAAATCGCAAAGAAACGGCCTCATATCGCGAACAAAACAGTTTTGTTCCACCAAGACAATGCACCGTGCCACAAGTCGATGAAAACGATGGCAAAATTAAACGAATTGAGCTACGAATTGCTGCCGCACCCACCATATTCTCCAGATCTGGCCCCCAGCGACTACTGGCTCTTCGCAGACCACAAAAAGATGCTCCGTGGTAAGAGATTTGGCTCAAATGATGAAGTAATCGCCGAAACAAACGCCTATTTTGAAGGCAAAGAAAAATCGTTTTACAAAGGCTGTATCGAAAGATTGCAAAAGCGTTGGAATGATTGTATCTCCCTAAAAGGGGACTATGTTGATGAATAAAAACGAATTTTGGCAAAAAAATGTGTTTTAATTAGTTAGTCACACACATTATTGAACGAAGTGTTATGTAACTCATAATTGTATGTTGTGCAATAGCTGAAATATTCACATAATAAAAAAACCAAATTTTAAAAAAAACTGACACCTTTTACTTAACAAATTATTAAAAAACAACTAAGTGTTCGATGGACCTGCACGCACATGCGTTTGAAAGGCAATAAGGCTTTCAAATAAAGTAAAAATCAGAAAAATCGTATGCGTGGAATTCGCACAAAAACATGTTAAAAATCAATGTCTTATCTCCCTCCAGATGACACATTTGAAAAAAACAACAACGTAAAATGATCAGAAACACATCACGAAATATAATTTTAAATCGTCAACCGATGATTTTATATTTATCATAAAAATATGATAAAAAATAACCTTTTTTTTACCTTAATTTACTCTACCATATATATTTACTCTGCAACTAAATTGAAACAACTTGCTTTAAAAGCTTCAATGCAAAATCCATGTCTTTTTATCGAACAAAAAGGTAAACAATTATTAATAATTATCATATTTGTAGATGATTTATTACTAGCATTAAACAACAGCATGTGGCTCAAAAGCACAAAACATGCATTAAGCGAATCTTTCGAGATGAAAGATATTGCTCCAGTAAAACGTTGTGACATCAAATTATTTTGACACAACAAGCCTATATTCAAAAATTATAAGAACGTTTCAATATGGTTGAATATAAACCAGCAAAATCTCCCATAAAGACAAACTTTAAAACTGAAAAACCAAATGACATTGATGAAGAAGTCATGGCTAGGTACCCCTATCAAAAGCTAATAGAAGCCCTTTTGTACCTAGCAGTTACAACAAGACCAGACATAGTATTTGCAGTAAACTACATGAGCCAGTTTAATACAAACTACAATGAGGAGCACTGTAGAGCTGCAAAGCGAATTTTACGGTATTTAAATGGTACCAAAAAATATGGACTTCTCTACACACAAAATAATAAATGTTAAAAAATATATTACTAAGCAATTACTTAATAATATCAACTTAATATTTAATTCATAGACATATAGACATATAGATTATCCCGATTGGAGTTTTGCACGGTAAGATATTTGATTGTAAAAATATGTAACTTCAAAAAAAAATTTCAATATTTTTTCATGAAATTTGTATGATATGAATTAAATATTCAGTTGATATTATTAAATATATTGCTTAGTAATATATTTTTTTATCATTTGTCATCCTTCTTTTTTTCTCAAATGATTGTTTTAAGAGAAATAATAATTTTCATATTTGATTGCATTGCCTTGTTCGAAGAATAATGCGATTTTTCTGATTTTTTTTGCAATTGAAAGTTTGTTTTATTGTCGTTAGTGTCCTGCTTTGCTTCTACGCCGTATATGGCGCTGTGGAGGTATACGTTTTTTATCAAATAATTGGATTTTTGATCAAAAATGATCAATTTTTGAAAAAATAATATGGAAAAACTGTGCATACGATTTTCTTGATTGTGATCATTTTGGAAAGGTAATATATTTGTCTTTAAAGGAAAATATCGTTATTGCCATCGGGCTTTTGCACGCGATGATATGTTTGTTAGAGTAAATTAAGGTAGAAAAAAAGGTTATTTTTTATCATATTTTTATGATAAATATAAAATCATCGGTTGACGATTTAAAATTATATTTCGTGATGTGTTTCTGATCATTTTACGTTGTTGTTTTTTTCAAATGTGTCATCTGGAGGGAGATAAGACATTAATTTTTAACATGTTTTTGTGCGAATTCCACGCATACGATTTTTCTGATTTTTACTTTATTTGAAAGCCTTATTGCCTTTCAAACGCATGTGTGTGCAGGTCCATCGAACACTTAGTTGTTTTGTAATAATTTGTTAAGTAAAAAGAGTCAGTTTTCTTTAAAAATTTGGTTTTTTTATTTTGTGAATATCTCAGCTATTGCACAACATACAATTATGAGGTACATACCAAATAAAATATTATTGAATTTTCTATCTAAATAATATTTCTTATTTCAAGAAAAAGCTTTAATTTAGCTAATATTGACAAAATAATAAACTTAGAAAAATTTTGTGTTCCAAGTTCGGTTTGGACCTCCCAGCATCGTTGCTCTCTTGGCACTAGCTTTTTTCTATTACCACATTTTTACTTCTCATAACAACGTTCGTATTCTACATTTTTTATTTCTCATAACAACGTTCGTATTCTACATTTGGATGTTCGATATGATACCCAACGTAGGTTTCGTATGGTTTCCTCAGCTTTGCGATACCGATTGGAAAAACATTCAGTTATGCAAAAATTAGATATTGGGATTTTCGATCGACTTATCTTGTATATTATCTACTCTTCTGTTGCATGCAAAAACGAAATTGTTTTTATTAAAGAACTGAATTAGCCACTGTGAAAGCAATTTTTTGTTGCATATCACTTAGATGAACATCCAGATAATGGAACAGTAACCAAGTACCTTTGTTATTTTACATAGCATTTTTTGTCGTGGAGGCATAAAATGTTGTTGTGACCCCCGTAGTACCAGATCGGTTCATCTCTGGTCAGATGTCGCGAGTGCGGATCTCACTCACTACCATTTGCACTTCCTACATTAGTGGCAGAGTGGCACTGGGGGATTTTAGTCGCCTCTTACGACAGGCAATCCTAACCGCGGAGTATTCCTTTCCACTCTCTGCAGGGAAAATGGAACAGTAACTAGGTCCTGTTAACCCATCTTTATATTTTCTATATATTTATATTTAAACTGATTCTCTTGACGTCTAAGGTCAATTAATTTGTAGCTTTGATGTGATTATATAATAGATCATTATACTAGACTGTACGATTGAGTCTAATAAAGTTATTAATGCGCGCACGGGTGATTTCTTGATAGCACACGGGCTAATCTTAGCAACCACAAACTTAAAAAAAGACAACGATTTTAAACATGACCCCTTCGTTTGACTATCAACGAAGTACTACTTTATGTTTAAGTAAAATGCACGAAGGCTTGTGCTTGGCAGCGTTGTCATATAGCAAATAATTTACAGTTTTACATATAATGAAATTAAAATACATATTTGGTTTTTTTTACGATGTATTCTGAACATAGACAATTAAATTTAGTGATTCTAACGAATTAAAGTGTATTTGTGTTTTTTATATTGAATTTCATTTTTCTATCTTAAGTCCAACGTATATCACTAGGAGTATATATTAAGAGTATATATTCTATTAATATCACATTTTTACATTTTGTGTGAAAAGTAAGAATACAGCTCATTTTTTGTTTATTTATTGAAATTTATTATTATTTAATAATTATTAAAAACCACATGAACTTTAGATAGGTTATATGTTACAAATATAAAAAAAACATAAACCACAATTAAATTATTTCCAGCCGGACAAAGTTCAGAAAACAAAAATGTGAATATATGGGACACTTTGCTGCCGCAGAAAAAGTCCTGCGTATCAGGTATGTTTTCATTTAAGTATAGTTATGCAATAAAATAACATATTTTAAAAATGTACTAAAAGATTTAGAAATAAAAAGACTTTTACTAAGAAAACAAAGCGAAACATTCAATATTCAATTTCCAAAATACTGCTGCAACCACGTTATATTATTACTTCAGTACGAGAACCTATAAGAGAGTGCAATGTAGCTAGTCATAAACTGCATGAATCAATTATATTCTTTATTAAAACTTCAATATGAATTATAATAAAACTTATTTATATTAAAATAATTAACATTATTATAAGTTAAATAATATTTACAGTTTTTAAACTAATATTATGTAACTTACTATAACTATACACCAAATTATGCTAGTTTGTTGCTTTTTTTTCGAAGAAAGTCTCTATAATATTTAATTTTTGCGACCTTGAAGCCCTTCTTATTTCATTAATAAGTATAATTTTCCTTACTTAGGAATTCAATACCTGTAGCCAGCTTCAGTAATATAATGCAATTAGACAATGTACACATTTATTTTAAAATTTAAACAAAAAACTAAGTTGTTTAGACAACAACGAAATAAAGCAAAGATGCAAAACGAAAAAAAAGCACAGGTATACTTAAAAACATAACATGCATATATGCTTTGAACACCGCTTGCGTGTAAATTATGTTTGCTTGTTCCCAGTCCAAGAGAGCGAGTGAGATGTTTATTACTACAATATAATTGTGACTGGTGAAATTGTTCCAATCATTCACGAGTTCTACTTAATATAATTTAACTACTATAACTTAAAATTAAAATTCGAGTTTCGAAAATTTCGAGCTTGTCGAAATGTTCGGGTTTCATTCATAACTCCATCCTAAGTAGGAGTCGTCCTCGATTCACTTCTTAGGATTGCTAAAAACATAATAAGCTAATCATAATTATAATAATAAAATTTAATGACAATATTTATATGATATATTTTTTTTTAAAGACTTATACATTTATTTATTGTATCTTCTCTTACAATGAGCCCAACAATAAGTTTTAAAATCATATCACTAATTCCATAATATTACACATTTTTATTTTAACTATACACTGTATAAAATAAAATAAAATAAGTAAACCTTATATCACGAACCTCACTTAGAACAATGGGTTAAATTTCATTGGAATAAGTGTTAGGTGGTTTATTAATCAGGTGGTATTGAAAATTAATGGCTGGACGGTCAGCTCTTTTTAGACGGGAAGTAGTGGATAGATGTACGAGATTTCTTGCTAGGAGCTTAACATGTTCTGTCAGCCTTTTATTGTATTTTTTTCTTATATTGTCAAATTCATTTTTAACTAGGGGAATTTGTAGATCTCAGTGAATACTTTCATTCCTTATATACCATGGTGCACCAGTGATTGTTCTCAGTATTATTGACTGAGCTCTTTGGATAATTTCCATATTTGAAGCACTAGCATTGCCAAATAACTGGATACCATAAGTCCATATTGGTTTTATAATGCTGTTATACAAGAGTATTTTATACTCTTCATAGTGAAAATCTGCTATTAATGAACCAATGCAACTTAGAGGCTTGGAGCTTCATCTGAATTTTTTTTGGCTTCAATATGTTTGCGCCAAGTCTGTGTAGGTGAATACCTAAGTACGTTAATTTATCTGCTTGTGGTATGGGAATGTTATTTAGTAAAATTGTTGGAGATATACTTCGATTAAAGGTAAAAATGACGTGTCTACATTTTAGTTCATTAATTTTAATTCGCCATTTTGACAACCATTTCTCCACCCAAAATAAGTGAAATTAAGGTTGGTTTGAAGTTAGCACAACGTTTTTGTTTCGACATAAAATTGTCGTATCATCAACAAACGTTCTGGTGACGACTGAGCTCCTTATTGGGATATCGGATGTGTAAAGTACATACAAGATAGAGCCAAGAACACTTCCTTGTGGAACACCAGCTTCTATTGGGAAATTATTAGAAGTATATGATTTTCATTTAACTTTAAAGCTTCTGTTATGCAGATACGATTCTGAAACTGAGTGGACATATGAAGGTAATGAACAGCGTATCCTATATAGGAGCCCATTAAGTCACACTTTATCAAATGCTTGTTTAACATCGAGAAATACCGCAGAACAATATTCTCTGAGCTCGAATGCGTGTCTTATTTCGTTCGTTATACGATTCATTTGCTCAATAGTTCCATATTTTTCTCTAAAACCAAACTGGTGGGAGGGTATTAGGTTTTGACCGTCAAGGAATGGTTTTAGCTTTAAAAGCAGTGTTCTTTCAAAGAGTGGCATGGTAGTAAGCTTATTGGCCGGTATGAAGAGGCAAGCGTGGGATCTTTACCTAATTTATGAATCATAATAATCATCAATGTTTTCCACTCTGTTGGGTAAAAGCCAAATTTAATAATGGCATTAAAAAGTCTTGTGATAAAATTTATAGCCAAAAGGGGTAAATTTTTTTATCATGTTGGGTGAGATATAATCATATCCCGGTGCCTCTTTGCAATCTAACTTGTTTGTGATTATTTGAACAAGATCATTGGCCGTTATATGCATGTCAATAGATATTGCATGTAGATGCTGAGTAGGAAAGTCATAATGTCCTGTTGCAGGATTTAGTTGGAACACCTCTTTAAGTTAATTAGCAAAAACGTTAGATTTTTCTTCAGTTTCCGAGAGAGTTTCTTATTGGAGACTCCAATTCTATGGCGGAATTTATACCTTTGCTAGCATTCTACAAGGATGAATGGTTTTTCTATTTGGACATAGGTTTTGAATATAATTATATTGCCTGACTTTGGTTTCCTTACATAATGCAGATCTAAGTCTCCTTTTCGATTCCTTTAATAAGTGTTTCGCTAGATTTTTGCCAATCGCGCCTTAACCTACGTTTTTGTGAAATTAAGTTTTCTATGTCACTATTTGTAAATACTTTATTGGATATGTAAATTTTATTGTCTTTAGGAGTGGAGTTTTCTGCTGCTGAAATCAGAATTGAGTTTAAAACCAATGTTGCGTCCTTAATGTGAGATTTATACTTTATTTTTTAATTTTTGTGTATGTTTGAACTAATGTACTTTTTATATTTGAGCCAGTTTGTTCTAGGACTTGCAAGGCTGTAGAAACAATCTCGTAACTGAGGAGCATAAAGTAACCAAAATGTAACTGGAGAATAATCAGAAGACAAATCGCAGCTTGTGTATGTTGAGATAAAATTTCTGATTATGCCTTTGGTTACGGCGAAGTCTATTAGGTCTGGTATTTTATTGTTACCAGCAGGCCAATATGTTGGCTGCCTAGAAGAAATTACGTCTAGTGCATTTATCCCATTTAGAACGGAATTGTAAAGCTGTTTACCCTTTGGATTACAGAGCCGTGAACTCCAATACGTGTGCTTAGCGTTGTAGTGTCCTGCTGCAAGAAATCTTTCACCTAAAGTTAAGAAATATCATCAGTAAACTGCCAATAAAGTTGAATTTTTCTCTTTGTGTTTAAGGCATATTGATGTGGCTTGCATATAATTATGAGCATATGTACCTAGAAAATTGTGTTTTAGACTCCTTCTTATCACAATATCTGTACCACCATGTGCTTTGCCATCTGGGTGATTGGTTTTATAGAACAAATAACCAGGAATAGAAAATAAATGTTTTTGTTAGATGTGTTTCTGAGCAAAGCATTACATACACATTTTCTCGGGTACATGTACAAATTTTTAAAGTACTCACTTATTAGAAAAAAACATTTGCATTAATTGGCATTGCATTTTAACTATCTCGTAGTTTGACATAAACTGAGTTAACCTCTGAGTGAGAGTGAAAATCATCATTTTGAAACTATTACTTTAAACTGGAGGAGCTTGTTGCTTGTCAGATTTAACAGCATTAGCATATGAAACACATGGTGTAACAGAATAAAAAGTTAAAGGTTGGGGTACTGCAACTAATTTGATGGGTTTACCTCTTGTAGGCTTAAGCAACGTGTCTTTATGCAGATCTAACCTGTGCTTCAGTTATTTTTAAATAGGACAGCCTCTGTAGTTTACGGTGTGATTTCCACTGCAGTTGCTACATTTTTTGGATTTGGTGTCCTTTAATGCTTATATATCGCATTAGGAACTACGGTGAAGTTCGCCACATGCTACGCACATTGTGCAAAGAGTGCAATATGGCTTAGTCTGGCCATACTCTTGGCAGTTTGTGCATTGCACTGGACTATTTCGCTTGTGGGGCTCCTCAACGCTAATTTTCCGGTGAAGTAAGTATTGCAGGTTGTAGATGGGATGGTCACATTTTCTTTAAGCTTAGAAGCTTCCGGGTAAAGTTCAACTTTAAACATAGGTTGTGGAATTTTATTTTTATTAACTATATTTACAACTACTCTACCGCTAAAGGCTTTTTCGCTTAGGGCATTTGTGATTTTATTGGGTTCTATATTTGACTCAATACCTTTGATAACTACAACAAGGCCTTTACTACTCTTCAGTTGGTATGTGTAGTAATTTTTCTTGCTGTCGTCGAAATGTTTGGTAATGACTTTGTCAATTTGTATCTTTGTTTCATGTATATTGCCCCTGGTTAAAGAAACAATATGAAAAGTATTACTACCAATCAGACTTGCTAGGAGTGTGACAAGAAAAATCTTATTATGCCTTAAAAACATACAAGCGACAGAGCTTTTCATCTGAAACTAAAACAGTACATCTAAAAGCGAATTATTAAAAAATGCTATCCGCAAAAAGAACAAAATATGAAAATCAGGTCAAAAATAAGTTCTTTGACATAAAAAGCTCGAAAGACTTTTGAAATCTTGTTAAATCGTACAATCGAAAATCTTTTATCAATAACCTCATATCCAATTCTATTTGGAATAGCTTCTACGAGCAAATTTATTTACCTCGTTCTACCTTTGAACATGTACTATCCGGAAACTTTTTCGAATCGCTGGATTCGGAAATATCAATAATTGCAATGAAAAGAGCAATAAAAAAAATCAAAAGCAATAAGACTCCAGGCGATGAGTCTTTTACGGCAGAGTTCTTGTCAAATCACTGGATTTATACCCTACAATCTTTATTCAACAATATTCTCCTAAATAGAAGCACACCAGATTCTTGGTCACGGTCCGTTTTTGTTATGTTTGACATTAAAGGTGATATTAACTCCCACGAAAACTATAAAACCCATTGTTCTATGCAACACTATCTTAAAAAATTTCTCTCATATTCTATATGATCGCCTCTTGCCATGGGCGGAACAACATAAAAAAATGGGTTTCGAAATAAAAAATCATGTACTGACAATATTTTCTCACTACAAACAACAATACAAATGCATCTATATTTAAAAAGCAACTCTGCTTATGGACTATTTATCAAACGGGCATTGGATTCTATTGTCTAAACACTGCTCTGTCAAAGAATTAATTAGAAACAAAAAAAATCAAAATCAGCAAAAAAAATCAGCCCTCTCCATTTTATATTGTTTATTGCTGACCTAGAAAGGAATACAAATACCGCAACATTGACGATTTACATGATATCTTGATGCTTCTTTTTGCAGACGATACCGTTGCCCAATTATTTTACTAAAACATTTGACTTGAAAGTCTTTTTTTTGTTTTGTTTTTATAAATAAATGGTAATGGTATAGAAAATGGTAATTATGCCATTAATGCGATATAGCATCGAACTTTGGGGTACTGCATCCAAATCCAACATTTAAATTATTCAAAGGCAACAATCAAAAATATTAAGAACTATCGTTAATGCTGATAGGTATATACCAAACAACGAAATCAATAAAGACTTAGGTGTTAGGCCAATAATCAAGGTGATAAACGCGGCTAGTGCAAAGCATATAACTTGACTACATGAAAACTCAGAACTCCGGACATTACCGACGAAAGAATCAGCTAACACCAGAAGACTAAGATGTTCATTCTCAAAAAACTTCATTAGTGTTTTCTTTTTGTTACTGCAACACTCCAATTGCAGACGCTCCGTTTTTATCTAAATTTAAAATTTAAATATAAATAAGTGCGCACAAAGATTAAATAATAAACATACTCGTTATCGCGATCCGTGACAGCATAATGGCGGTTTATATATTTAATCACAAAATCCATTCCTGAATTTACGAAAAAAAACAAATTTAACAAAAACATTAAAATAAAAATTGTGTTTTGTTACTAATACGTACAAAACAGCTGATAGAGACTGCATTTGTTTATTTTTTTTAACGAAAGTAAGAATTTATAAACGTGGCGTTGCCACAATGTATATTTCAAATTCTTTTTAAAAAAATTTTATATACTGTATGTTTTTCCAATCAGTAATCATCAAACTGTGATTATAGTACAAAAAATTAATATTTTATGAACAATTGTAAAAGTATTATACAACGACATTCACTAATTAGTGAAAATGGCCTAAATGGTTATATAATGTTAAATGCAGAAGACATTAAAATAAAAGATCAACCTA
>NC_051846.1:101867206-101915988 GCF_002237135.1 Teleopsis dalmanni | reverse complement strand
TTTCAATGCTCAAGTTCCAGGTTTTATTGTCACTTATTTTTATTTAATTAGTGACAACAACCAAAGCACTTGCCGTGCTTTAAATTAGAACGAGCTTAAAAACTACAGCTTTATTTTGGAAACACAAGTTCAACGAATTGAAAGTTTAACTTTTTGGGTTTGCTAATTCTTTATTTCTTTTCAAAGCTACTCTTTTTGTAGAGACATTTTGTAATGCATATTTTTTACTTACTATATGTAAAGCGACCATTCTGGTGCTTTTACAAAGAAGCTATGCTATGTTATTCTAAAAATTCCTCTAAAATTTAATAAAGCTTCTTTGTCCCTATACAAAGTAAGTCTAGCTTAACAGCAATACTAATACTTTATTAAAATATTTTATTAAAATTTAACAGATAGAAATATAACTTAGTTAATGTGTTTTTAAAAGTTGTATTAGATCAATATAAGTTTGTGTTGCAATAAATATCGTTTTTAATCAATAAAACTACCTGGTTGTTGCAAACTCAACAAAATAAATAATTAACAATTTTAATGTATGGTATGGTTGAAAATTTGAGTTTTTAGTTTTTTAATAATGCCGCGACCAAGACGATCGAATCTTTCCCGACAAAGCCGTAATGCAAGAAGAATACGAAATACTGCAAATTTAAGGACTGAAGGTCGAGCGAACAACAGAGGTCAACAAATAGATAATTTGCGATGTGTACTAAAATACACAAATAAATTATGAATGATTAATGTAGGTATTTTTTTTTTTTGTATTTTTTCCAATTAAAAAAAAACTGCTTATTTATTGCCTTTAAGGCGGAACAGAGTTCGCCGGGTCATCTATTTCTTACTAGTTTTAGTATTATATAATGGTTTTTATTTGTTTTTGTATTATAATTTGAGATTAATAATAACATATTTTGATATTAATATATTAATTTAATATTTAATTACATTTAAACATTTCTTTAGCTCTACATTTGATTAAATTATTGTTGTGTAGTTCTACATATTTATTATTTATTAATACGGTACTATTTTTACCTTTTTGTGACACTATTTTATATGGGCCTTTAAATGGATTGTCAAATTTCTTTTTGTTTCCTACTTTAATATAAACAAAATCATTTACTTTGAAATTTGATTCATTAATATTTTTCTGTTTTTCTTTTGTTATAGATTTGTATTGTATTAATTTTTGCTTAGCTTGGGTTTGAGCATATCTTAGTTTTAATTTTAATTCATTACAATAATTTTCAATGTCGTATGTCATTTTTTTATTTTCTAGTATTTCACATGGTAACGCACATAATTTACCATATACTAATTCAAATGGAGTGTAATTTGTTGTAGTGTGCGGAGTCGAGTTATAACTGTAAACATAGTACATATGGTAATAATTCATCCCATGTATCTACTGATTTCATGGTCATTAAGTAGTCATTTAAAACTCTATGATTTCTCTCAACTGTCCCTAATGTTTCATGATGGAATGGTGTTGAAGTGGTTTTTTCTATTTTTAATAGTTTACAAATATTTTTTAGAAGTTCGTTTGTAAATTCAGTACCTTTATCGGTTTTCATCTTTTTGAAACAACCATATTTAAGAATGAATTTCTCAACAATTGCTTTAGCAACGCTGATAGCTTCTTTATTTTTTAAAGGTATTGCTTCTATGAATTTCGTTAATTCACATTGAAGTGTCAAAATATATCTGAAATTATTTGAAGGTAAAAGTGGGCCTACTGTGTCAATTGTTATGACTTCAAAGGATGTGTTTGGTGTTTCAGTTATGTCATACTGTTCTTTTGTGTATTTTGTTATTTTAACTTTTGCGCATACTTCACAGTTATTGATAAATTTTTTAACCATTTTATTCATATTTTTCCATACATATTTTTGTTTCAGTTTGTTTATACATCTTTTTATACCGCAATGTCCTCCATGTAGTGATTTATGATATTTTTCTATTAACCTGAGCATTTCATTTGTATCATTAATTCTTTTTGTTTTTTTGTAAATAATTATGTCTAGACAATTTTTCAATTTTAATTCTTTTTGCAGCTTATTAAATATATCTTCTACTTGTTGCATGCTTATGTTATTAAATATTTCTTCATCTTCCGCCAATGCTAGCTTTGTTATGTTTAAGTTGTCCATTTTGAATAATAACTTCCTCAGAATCAATTTTATCTCTGATAATGATTTTTTGTCATATTCCACAACTATAGTTTTTGCTGCTATTTTTATATATATTGCACTATTTTTATTGAACTTTTTATTTCCATGTTCAAGTGCTTTTTCATTGTTTCCATCTGCAGAATGGTTTATATTCTTGAATTCAAGTTTTGTTAAATACCTTACATCCGATACCGATGTTGCATTCCACATGTGGAGGTGATCAATCTCCGTGTTAGCTTTTAAGGTTATTTCTTCATTTTGTACTTGTGCGATTTTGTTATCTTTTTCATTGATTTCTTTGCTCATTTTTCTGGTTAATATATTTATATTTTTAGGAATCATTTCAACTAATTCTTTTGAATTTAGTTGTATCCTTGATAATGCGTCTGCATTAGTATTCATCTTTCCTTGTTTAAATACTATATTGAAGTTATAATCCATGAGATCTATTCTTATTCTAGTTAGTTTTGATGATGGGTTCTTATGTGTAAATAGACTAACTAAAGGTCTGTGATCTGTATAAACTGTAAAATTTCTCCCAAATAAATATGGTCTAAAATAATTTATACCCCAATGAATGGCAAGAAGTTCCTTCTCTATCACGGGTTTATTTAACTCATATTTATTTAATGTTTTGCTTGCAAATGCTATTGGTTTATCATTACCAATTTCTCCTTGTGACAGTACTGCACCTAATGCATAATTAGAAGCATCTGTCGTTAAAACGAATGGTTTTGAAAAATCTGGATAACTTAAGATTGGTGGTGAAATTAACTTTTCTCTTAAACCATTAAAAGATTTATCACATTCTTCCGACCAGCAGAATATTTGATTTTTCTTAAGCAAGTTGTTTAGAGGTCTGGCTATTTTAGCAAAATCTTTCATAAACCTTCGATAATAGTTGCACATTGCTACAAACCTTCTCACTTCGTCTGAGTTTTTTGGTATGGGATAATGTTTTATTACATCGTGTTTATTTGGATCTGTACGCACACCTTGTGCGGTTATAAGATGACCTAGATATACTACTTCTGGTTTAAGAAAATTACATTTTTCAGGGTTAAGTTTAAGATTATATTGTTGTAATCTACTAAATACTTTTATTAAATTGTTATTGTGTTCTTTGAGATTAGAACCAAAAACTATTACATCATCTACATATAAAAATGCTGAGGAGTCTAAACCTGCTAATGCTAATGTTAGCATTCTTTGAAAACTATTTGTTGAGATTTTTAATCCAAAAGGTAATCTCTTGAATTGAAAATGACCTGTTTCTGTTGAAAAAGCTGTTAAAGGTTTTGATTTGTGATTAAGTGGGATTTGATGAAATGAACTAATCATATCTAATGTAGAGAAATATTTCGCCTTACCTAACTTATCTAGAACATCTTCCAAACGTGTTAGTGGAAATTTATCGTCTACTACTTTTTTATTTAACTGTCTGAAATCTACAACTAATCTCCATTTTTCTTGTCCCTTTTTTGGTACTATTAAAATTGGTGAGTTGTAAGGACTTACTGATGGTTCTATTATATCATCATTTAATAACTTTTTTACTTGATTTTCTAGTTCTTCCTTTTGAATGTTCGGTATCCTATAATTCTTTATATATATAGGTGTTTTATCTATTGTAGATATATGCTGTTCATAAAAATTGTTTATAGTTAATTTCTCTCCTTCTATATGAAAAATGTTTTGGAAATCTTTACAAATATTCAATATTGAATTTTTGGCTATGTTATCTAAACCATCTATTTTTAATTTCGATTTAATTTTTTCAAATGTATATGAATTTCGATTAGAATTATATGAAAGTATGTTATAATTATTTAAAGGTTTTATTTCTATTGTTGCATATTCTAATTCTACAGGTGTGTCTCTAGTATTTAATAACCTAATATGTTGTATACCTTTGGCAGGTATTAATGAATTAGCTATGAATACTCCTTTCACTATTTCTTTTCCACAGACTAAACTGTCTTCTTTTGTATTTAGTTCAACTACTTGAATTATTTCTACCCTGGGCGGTATTTTGATGTTTTTAATGGTTTTTATTTTTATATTCAAGGGTAAGACTATCTCATCTTCTGAGTTTGAGATCACTAATACGCATGTTTCATAATTTATTTTACAATTATGTTTTATCAAAAAATCTCTACCTAATATACCATCTGTAGGTAAATTTATATTGTTTTTTATGACATTGAATTTGTGAGGTATTGTTTTACCATCAAAAAATAAATTTATATCTATTAAACCTTCTGTGGTTGTTTTTCCTGTTGTTATGCCATTTATTTGGCAGTTTTTTGTGTTATCAAAATTGCTCTTCCCTATTATACCTTTTTTTATTACTGATATCTCTGCCCCTGTGTCTACTAATAAAGTTATATACTTATTGCTACAAGAAGTTTTAACATTAATACTATTATCAATGTTTTCTATCGTTTTAAAATGTATTATTTGTTTTTGTTCTGGTTGTAATTGTTTCGATTGTTGTAACCATTGTTTTGGTTGTGACCTAGGTTGTGATTTGGATACTGCTTTAGGTTGTGCCCCGGGGTTCGTGAACCGGGGTTGTTCCAGTTTTTTTGATTATTGGAATTGTTGTATTGGTTTGATGCATTCCTATTGAAATTTTCATTCGCATTTCTGTTATTATTCGAGAATCCGCTCCTTTGCTGAAAATTCCTGTTTGGTTGCTGTTGTATCATGCTTCTATTTTGTGTTTCTACACTTAGAGCAATTTGTACAGCTTCGTTTAGAGTAGTTGGCCTTGCTGCTGCTACTATATTCCTAAGTCTCTCATTGAGTCCATTGGTGAATGCATTTAATCCTGTGAGATCTGTCATTTTCATTATTACTTGTTTATTTTGGTCACCCTGAGTAGCTATATATATTTGGTTTAAAATTGCTATTTGTTCCTCAATTTTAGAAACAAAATGTGCAACAGTTTGGGTACCTTGTCGCAAACGTGCTAAATTATTCTGGACTGTTAATGGATTTTGATTAGGTTTATAAATATTTTTCAGCTTTTGAATAAATTTTGGTATTGTGTCGTCTTCTTCTTCTGAAATGAGTTTGTTTTTAACTCTATCAGATAATTTAGTTGACTTAACAAACCGAAGTAAGATGGATCTCTCGATTTCATCTTTAAGTGATTCAGAATAAAATTGTAAAATGCCTATAAAGTTTGATAAACTTTTAGCATTACCATTGAATTCTGGTATTACTTTTGAAGCTGTAACTAAATCAAAATTAGCCATTTTTGCTTTAATATTGTCTATGGGTCTATTTAATTGTTCTGTGTTTGACTTAGGTTGCAAATATTTTTCTATCTGCTCTACTAAACTATCAAATTCCAACCTTAAATTCTTGATATCTTTGATATCTGTATTTTCTTCTATATCTAACCAGATTTGATGTATTATTAGTTTTGTCTTCACTATGTACTGTTTCGTGTAAACTCTATTTGGAGTTTTCTTTAAATTTTTTAATATTTTTCTTAAGTCAATTAAATCCATATGACATTAAATTTATTGCTTATGCAAAGTATTTGCTAATAATATAATGAAGCAAAAATATTACAATAATTATTATTGAAATTACAAATGAAATTATCAGTATCATATAAATGTGTTCATTAATTTGGTCATGATCTGATCTGGAGTACATTATTGGAAAAATTTTTATATTATTTAACAAAGTTTTTGAAAAAAAAATATATATTTTTTTTTTTTTTTATATATAATTTTTATTTAATTTTTATACCTAAACATTAGCATTTCTAACTGCTTGTTTTTTAATATACTTTTTAAAATGTGAATTAATTTTTATTATTATTAATATAAATAGACATATAAAGTTTAAATATGATATATAATTATTAGTATTAAAATTATTTGTTGATGCTGTTGCTGCTGTTGCTGCTACATTGTTGTTTACTATTTCTTCTGTTGATTGGGTTCCACCCATTTTTCTTCAACTCCTTAAGCTGTTGCCGTAAAATATTTTTATTTTCTCATTGAGATATCTGCAAGAGACACTTGAGGTTGCCAATTTCTTTGGATACCCTTCGTTTTTTGCCACCACGCACCTTCTTTTTTGTTTGTTCGATTGTTATTGACCGCTGTCTTCCACCTGGATGACGTTGCTTATATTGCTCAATTGATATCGGTCTTGGGCCTGCCTTTGGATTTTTTAACGCTTCTTCTAAAGTTTTCACCGCTGCCGCAAAATGTCTGTCAAAATCTTCTTGAGACATATTATTTAATAATTTCTGAAGATTGCTTCTATTAATTTATTCGCATAATCTATCAGATAATTATGTTTGTTTAAATGTTTGTTCAGAATATTTTTATTTTTGTAGCTTTTGCCACAGATAAAACAATTATAACTCTTCATTATTTCAAAGGTTCATCAATTGCATATTATTTGATTTAATGATTTCCAGATTCCTATGGTCCGTCAATTGCATATTATTTGATTTAATGATTTCCAGATTCCTATGGTCCGTCAATTTGCATATTATTTAATAGTGTTTGATTTAATGATTTCCAGATTCCTATGGTCCGTCAATTGCATATTATTTAATAGTGTTTGATTTAATGATTTCCAGATTCCTATGGTCCGTCAATTGCAGGATCGCCATGTAATGTTAACAGGATCGCCATGTAATGTTATTACCATGTAATGTTGTTCATCAATGATGGCAGGATTGCTAAGGGATTAAGAGCCCCAAAAGGTTTCGACCTAGCAAGGATAAGTATTAATCTGAGCTCTTCAGCCACCTTTAAGTATTTTCTAAGCTCTTTAGCCGCCTTAATGGTATTACCAGCAGATATGCCGCATATAACCAGAGATTCAAAATACAGTTTATTCTTGTTGCCTATGCAAAAGAATCTAAAAGAATCTTATTTATTTGTAAAATCTTACTCTATTTATACAAAATATTCTTATCTACTAAACTTATTATTTATTTCCTATATATTCTTGAGTAACCAATCAATGCATTGGTTACTCCCAATTTTTGATAAAGTATATGATTTTTACATGTAAGATATTCATAGTATCTATTATACTATTCTAACATATGTTATCTATTTCTTATGCATTTTTACTTGTATATATTATTATATATATTATTCATAAGGTTTAACATTTCTCTAAAGGAATTTGTGTTACTACCGTACAATGACATATGATAAAACGTTTGGCTCGCGCATCATGTTACGAGTGCACAATCATAACGGCGTGAGTCAAACAAAATTTAAAAGTGTAATATGATCAAAGTCAAAACAACAACGCGACAAATGTGCATTCAATAAATTATGTCACAATTGTTTTGTTACTTTATGCAATGACTTGCCATATTAAACAATGATGTAGGTCATGGGCACCACACGAGGACAAACAGGAATTCTTAGAACACATTGTGGAGTGCAAACTACACCACAATGTAAGGTTACAAGTTTCACCGATAGGTTTTCCAAATTCTTTGGAACTGTTGGTAGAAAAACTCAAGTCTACATATACACAGGACACAGTGCCAACGCTTCTACAGAAGATAGCTGAAACCAGGCAAGGCCACAACCAATCAATCACAGATTATAGTGATAGAATGGCCAAGCTATTAACAGACCTGAATACGGCGTTTTTACTAAAGAGGAATTACAACGTAACTTCTCCACAAGCGGAAGGAATGTTAGCCACAAATGAAGAGAATGCATTACTGGCATATAAAAAAGGCCTCAATGCAACGTACTCCCTGGCAGTACAAATGGCGCAACCAAAAACATTCCAGCAAGTGTGAGAAATCGCTGAAAGTTTAATTTTTCCTGAACAAAATCAACGAATGTTGTATTACCGAGGTAATAACCCCAATAATAACAATAGAATAAATAGAAATAATAATCGGTACTATAACAACAATTTCCATTTTAATAACAGAAATTCAAATAATAACAGTGGTCAAAGAAACCACAATAACAATATCAGTAATAACTCAAGTAACAGAAATCATTACAATAATAATAATAATAATAACAATAGTAACATTGGTCATAGAAACCAGCGTTACAACAACAGTAATAGGAACCGATTTAATAGCCAAAAAAATCAAAATCATCAAGATAGTAACAATATTCAGAGACAAGGTAATAACAACAATAGAAACGGTAACAGATACAACGGTTACAATGAAAGAAATATTCGTTTAATGGCAATGCAGGAAAACTACAACCCACCAGAGGGAAACCAGTAGAATTCACCTCTGGTAAAATAAGAAAAAACATCTACACATTTAATCCTAACATATCCAACCACATAAAAATTCGATGCAAAGATGCTGACACTGACATTAAATTATTAATCGACACAGGAGCAGATGTGTCAATAATTAAAAATAGATTTAACTTATCCTACGACTCAAGTAAAACATGTGTATTATTCGGTATCACCAACAATTGCAGAAATTCCTATGTGTTGTAAACCAATTGTTCTACGAGCAAGGTCAGAACATATATTACCTATAGACTTATATTTCGGTGAAGATACATTGTTAATTTCACAAGAAATTGACAAAGGTGTTTTCAACGCAAATACAATACTTCCAGCAAGAGGAAACTGTCACATTCGAATTGTAAACACGAATGAACACAGTGTTACCCTTAATATACTAAAATTTGAAACCCGTCCACTAAACAATTGCTATAAAATTAATAAAAACTCTTTTAATAAATAGGACGAACTGCGTTTACAAAACCTTTTAAACAAACTACAACTAGGAACTCAACATAACAAATGTGATGATGAATCACTAGTATCATTAGTAACTAAATACCAACACATATTTTTAATGGAAGGAGAACAAATATCCTGCAACAATTTCTACACAGAACATATTTCTACTGCAGAAGATGTCCCAACATACATAAAAAATTACAGATTACCTCAAAGTCACAATGATGTTATCAAATCGCAAGTTCAAAAATTACTTGACGGTGATATCATACAACCTCCAAAAGCCCCTACAATTCACCGATCTTACTTGTACCAAAGAAATCGTCGGACGACAAAAAGAAGTGGAGACTCGTAATTGATTATAGGAAACATAACAACAAAATAGTAAATGACAAATTCCCTCTCACACGTCTAGAAGACATACTTGATTTGCTTGGAAAAGCAAGATACTTCTCAACTTTGGAAATGACTTCTTCATTCCATCAAATTCCAATAGATGAAGCATCAAGGCATAAAACTGCATTTTCAACCATCAATGGTCATAACGAATTTAAAAGACTACCTTTTGGTCTTAAAATAAGTTCAAATAGTTTTCAACGCATGCTAACGCTAGCGTTAACAGGCCTTGAAAATTAAGCATTTTTGTATGTCGATGATATTATTGTTTTCGGCAACAGCCTAAAACACCACAATATCAATCTAGAAAAAGTCTTTAAAAGACTAAGCGATTACAATTTAAAATTAAATCCTGAAAATGCAACTTTCTAAAACACGAAGTTACATATTTAGGACATTTAATCACTGAACATGGCGTTAAAATAAACCCAGCCAAATACAAAGTCATTCAAAGTTATCCTTAACCTACAAATGTAGATGAAGTTAAGAAATATATTGCTTTCTGTAATTATTACAGACGTTTTATCAAAGATTTTGCGTCAATATCAATTGCGTCAATATGCTTTTGAAAAAGAATCAGAAATTTATATGGAATACTGAATGCGACATAGCATTCGAAAGTCTTAAATCAATTTTAATGAGTCCACCGATATTGAAATACCCAGATTTCAATAAACCGTTCATAATACATAAGAACGGATGCTTCTGACTATGCACTTGGTGCAGTTCTATCTCAAGGTAACATTGGTTCAGATTTGCCAATCTGTTATGCAAACAAAGCCTTACAAAAACACGACTTAAATTTTTTTTTTTTTTTTTTTTTTTAAATATCTATTTTATTTATTGAATCTCTTTTATAAGAAGATTTACAATAAGTATTCAAATCTTAAAAAAACTAAAGCAAACAAATGAACTGACAATTATAACTGCAGTTAATTGATAATAATTAAAGTTAAAGATATTTCATGAAAAGCAAAGAATAAAGAAATAAATAAAATAAAATAAAAAAAAAAATACAAAATAAACGAAAAAGAAAAAAAAAAAAAGTATATTAAATTGAAGTAAATTAAAGTTTAAATTAGGTTGATAATAAGTAAATATATAAAGATAGAAAAAGGAATCAGTGCGTTGGTACATCTTTTCTGCGTAATCTTGACGAAGGCCGCGTTAGCAATAGATTCCTTGCAAGGTGGTTCGGATGAATTTCAAGTTTTTGTTTGTATTTGCATTTGATTTTAGTGAGTTCATCTTTGATTAGTGGTATTTTCAGATCTTCATGAATTTTATCACTTCTTATATACCACGGAGCCCCAGGAATTATACGAAGGATTCTGGATTGAGTACGCTGAATTAACTCAATGTTGGAGGAACATGCATTACCCCATAGTTCAGCGCCATACTTCCAAATTGGCTTAAGTAAACTATTGTAGAGTAACACAATGTTGGAGGAACATGCATTACCCCATAGTTCAGCGCCATACTTCCAAATTGGCTTAAGTAAACTATTGTAGAGTAACACTTTGTGGTTTAGCCGTAACTTGGAATTTTTATGCAATAACCAGTGAATTTTTTGCGTCTTAAGTTTTATTTGCGTTCGCTTAGCTTCTAGATGTTTACGCCAAGTTAGTCTCCTATCCAAATGAACACCCAGATACGATACGGTGTTTGATTGCGGAATGGTGATGCCGTTGAAGGTTACTGGGGGACATGTGTCCTTACGTAGGGTAAATGTTACATGTGTGCATTTACTTTCATTTACACGAATGCGCCAGTTGGCTAACCATGTTTCAATGAGTTCGAGGTGTTCAATTAAGTCCCTAGATGCTATGAATCTATTTTGGTGAGAACTAAGGACAGCAGTGTCATCAGCAAACGTAGATGTCACAAGACGAGAGTTGCTTGGTATATCCGAAGTAAACAGGATATAAAGTATTGGACCTAGAACACTGCCTTGAGGAACTCCAGCCTTTATGTCTAGATTAGCTGTTGTATGGCTTCCAACTTTTATATGGAATTTCCTGTCCTGAAGATATGACTCTAGTATTTTGTGAGAGTAGTCAGGAGTGAGTTCCTTGATTTTATAAATAAGTCCAGCGTGCCAAACCTTGTCAAAAGCTTGTGCTATATCAAGAAATATAGCAGAGCAGAATTTTTTATCTTCAAATGCTTTCCTAATCTCATTTGTTATGCGATTCACTTGCTCGATGGTGCCATGTTTGGCACGAAAACCAAATTGGTGGTGAGGTATTATGTTATTTTGCTGTAGATATGTTGTTATCTTCCCGAGAAGCATTCGTTCAAAAAGTTTTGACAGCATTGTAAAAGACTTATTGGTCTATATGAAGACGGTAATGTTAAGTTTTTTCCTGGTTTTGGAATCATTATAATTTGTGAAATTTTCCAGCTTTGAGGAAAGTACCCAAGTCGAAGTATTGCGTTAAATATTTTTGTCAGTATTTTGAAAGCTATTTGAGGTAACTCTATTAGCATTTTTGCTGTAATTTGGTCATATCCTGGGGACTTGTTGACACATAATTGGGTTTTTGCAACCTGTTGAATCTGTTTGGTTTTGAGTTTAAGACGCCCATAACTGACTAGAGGAGATGGAATTGGTAGTTCAAAGTTATTGGTCGGAGGATTTGGTTGAAATACCTGACTTAAATGGTCTGCGAACACATTTGCTTTATCTACTTCATCCCTAGCCCATTTTCCGTCGGCTTGCCTGAGCGGTGGTGCACTCTCCTTAGGTGTTTTTAATTTCCTTACCGATCGCCATAGGGAATAATTCGTACTTTCTGTAGGTGTTAACTTTCGTACGTAGGTGTTTAAACTATTTTCCATCTCTATGAGCAATGCTTTTTTTAGGCGTTGTTTAGCTGCCAAAAACTTGAATTTACTTGTAGGTGATCTATGCTTTTGCCACATCCGTCTCAGATGTCTTTTTTCTCTGACGATATTTTCAATTGCATCTGAAGACTTTCTTGTAGATCTAGTAAAAGTTATCTTATCAGTAGGAGTAGCGTGCTTAGCAGCCAATTTTAATACTGTGTCAAATCCATTAAGAGCCGAATCGATTTCACTTACACACTGTAGAGATGGGTTTATATCTAAGTAACTACTAATATATTGACGATATCTTAGCCAATTGGTTTTCTTTGACGTCAGTTTTGATGCACTTTGATTGTTTATAGGTACCTTAAATAAGGTTATAAAAACTGGAGAGTGATCGGATGATAGTTCGAAGCTAGAGTGGGCAGATATTAGTTCGCGGTCAATATTTTTCACTACACAAAAGTCGATTAGATCTGGTATTTTTTTGGGGTCAGATGGCCAGTAAGTGGGTTGTCCTGATGATATGAAATCTAAATTGTTGCGGCGATTTGTAATGGTAGAGTAGAGTTGCTTTCCTTTTGGGTTTATTAGACGGGAGCCCCAGTATGTATGTTTAGCATTAAAGTCTCCCGCTGCTATAAATTTTTTACCGAGATTATAAAAGAAATCCACGAATTGAGCTTCTGTTACAAGAAATCTAGGAGGACAGTAGACAGCACTGAGCACGACTTCATCTTCAATGAATTTAATACATATTGACGTAGCTTGTATGTGGGCTGTGGAGTGCTGTTCTAGGACGTGATGCTTAATTCTTGAATTAATTAGAATTCCTGTTCCCCCGTGGGGCTTATCTTCAGGATGGTTTGTGAAGTAGAAATTGAATCCAGGTACAGAGAAGTTGTGTTTACTACATAGATGGGTTTCAGATATTAGAAAAACATCAATATTGTGGGACGACAGAAAATTTATGATTTCAAGTTTGTGCTGGCGGATGCCGTTGGCATTCCAGCGACACATTCTAAGACAGTTCATTTATTAGCTGAAAGAAACTGCATCATTTGGTTTTGAGTTTTTACTATATCTTGCACTAAGTTTTGCATTGAGGCCATAAAGTTCGTCATAAGCTGGGTAAGAGTTATTAGCATTGATTCTAAGTTTTGATTGGGGGTTACTGAATTTTCAGGAATTTGTTTAACTAAACCATTTTTTAAGACGGCTGAGTATGAATTAGCTGTTTCAACTTCTTTTGTGATTGTTTGGTTAATATTGACTGGATTTTGTGGAATTATGGATGGAGCATTTGGTACCTTTTCGGAGCGAGGGATAGCTTTATTCTTAATTTCGATATAAATTGGACAGCCACGGTAGTTTGCAGTATGATTACCACCACAGTTGTTACATTTTCTGGAATTTATGTTGTTTTTATCTGTACTGCATTGAGTTGAGTGGTGAGCACCACCGCAGGCCACACAAACTTTGCGCAGAGTACAATAACTTTTAGTATGCCCAAATTCCTGACAGTTTAGACATTGCACTGGAGTTTTGCGTTTATGAGGCTCCTCCACTGTTATCTTACGGTTTAGCAAGAAACGCAAGTGGTAAATTGGATGAATCTCGTTATTTTTTAATTTTTTAGTATCTGGTTCTAATTCAATTTTATATAAAGGTTGAGGAATTTTATCTTTGTTTTTTATGTTAAAAACTGATTTTACCTCAAAGCCAGCATTTTCAACAGCAATTTTTATTTCTTCAGTATCAGCATTCGGTTCGATGCCTTTAACAACTACTGCTATTCCCTTGCTACTTTTGAGCTGATAAGTATAAAAATTTTTGGAGTTTTCCTTTAAATAGTCGTTAATCTTACGGAACTGGTGTTCGGTTTCAGTTTGTATCTTCGTTTCTTCAATTGCACCTCTTTTAAGAGGAGTAACGTAGAAAGACTTAGAGTCAATTAATTTAGTAAGATTGTTGACAAGAGTACTTGAACACTTTTCGCGTAAGTAAATTGGAGGTGGACGGAAAGTTTTTATTTCTGATATATGGTCCTTTTCATAATTTTCAATAGCGAGCGCGGCAAAGCGATTACCATATAGAGAATTATCACTTAATTTTAATTGTTTTAAATTTGACTTAGACATTTTTTGTGGGCTCAATTTTCTTTTTATGTTAACGTAGCGGTCCATACCAGTCTGTATGACCGCACTTTTTTGGTTATTTGTGTTTGCTGTAAAAGTGGAGCTTTTGTGAGCGAGCTTTTTTGTGCTTATATGTGGTGGTGGTTCTGAGTTTTTAAGAGAATTATCTACGCTTATTATATTACACGACTTAAATAAACCAGTCATTGAAAAGGAACTACTTGCAATACATTGGGGAATAAACTATTTCAGACCATACGTGTATGGCAAACATTTTTACGTTGTTGCTGACGACAGAAATCCTTCTTCAAAAATGACAAAGATTCGTATTGATTTATCAGATTATGATTTTGAGATAATATACAAAAAAGTAAAAATTAACACTAATACTGATGCCCTGTCTAGAATTAAGATAGACAGCGATATTTTAAAGAATTTGATACCTACAACTGAAGACAAGATGTCCAGTCGAAAATTGAACAATCCCGATGAAGATGAAGAAACTATATGTCATGTAAAAGAAAAAGCTAAAATATTGTTACGAATTTCATCAGAGTAGCAATGAAATGTTTAAATAATATTTAAACATTATGTCGATTGATATTTTTAGTGTCTGAATTTGTTTTGAGGGAAGCTAAATTGGCTCCTAGTAAATACTAGTTCTTTTCAATACAATTAATAAAATAAGTAAAGTTTCTCCAATTTTCTAAAGTTCGTTTCATTTTTTTACAAAATCCTGAGATACAAATAAACGCGCAGGCGATTGCGTAACAATATGTATAACAACTAGAAGTAAAGCGCGCGCCGCAGCAGCCAATGATAGCTCTGCCAATAAGACTACCAATATGAATACACAAAAAAAGGCAAAACCAATTGAGCCTGATCAACTCTATTGTTAGGATTGCACTTCTATTAGTGATATTCGAGGTATGAGAACACTGCAGTTTAAAATTATAAATAAAAATAAAGATGAATTCATACGATACGATGACAAAAAAGTCACAGTGGAATTACGCGAAATACCTCCGAAGCCGATTTCGATAAGGTGAAGCTGATTTTCGAACTAGAAAAAATAAATATAACAACGCTAGCGCTAAGCGATGAAGATATAATAATTAAGTCCATGGGTAAAAATATATTTAAAGAAATGTTTAATAAGTTGCAACGTGAAAAGAAAAATGAAAGTCGACATACATTAAGACTGAAAAGTTTTCGGAAATTCTCATTTAAAATTCGCGCGCTGTATATTTTTCGATATTTTAAGTTTATGTAGTTTGGCAGCACTGTCCTTAATTACTATGCCAAAAATGAGCTCGATCTGTCAGACAGTTCGTTTACGGCAGCTGTTGAAACCAGTTCACCTCAGTAGTGCGTTGCGAAATGTCTTCGACGGTCGTACGACCGTCCTGGAAGGCTTTGTACCACTCATAAACTTGAGTTTTCGATAAAACTGATTCCCCATAAGCCTTTTGTAGCATTCGCAACGATTCTGCACACGAAATTTCGTTCGAAACACAAAATTTGATGCAAACTCTTTGTTCAATATTTTTTTCCATTGTTTTTTTCGCAACGCCCTACTGAGGTGAACTGGTTTCAACAGCTGCCGTAAACGAACTGTCTGACAGATCGCGCTCATTTTTGGCATAGTAATTAAGGACAGTGCTGCCAAACTACATAAACTTAAAATATCGGAAAATATACAGCGCGCGAATTTTAAATGAGAATTTCCGAAAACTTTTCGGTCTTAATGTAGATTAAAAATATTGTTATACAAGAACCCAGTAAACATAGCTGACATCATGACAAGATTCAGATTAATTGAGGAATATCATGACAATCCTCATAAGGACATTTTGGAGTTCGCAAAACTTTTACCAAATTTAAGCAAAAATACACATGGAAAAAGATGAAACAGATGGTTCATAAACATGTGAGCACTTGTGAAAAATGTCAAAGGAACAAACAAATCCGACAAAACCGTGAGGAATTTCAAATTACTTCAACCTTCGAAACAGTAGAAATCGATACTGTTTGACCATTACGACCAGATACATATTAACAATGCAGTGTGAATTAAGTCGATTCATAATTGCATATCCAATCATAAACAAAGAAGCCAAAACAATAGCTAAAACTCTAGTAGAACAATTCATACTGAAATTCGGTTCCTTTAAGACTTTAAAATCTGATAGAGGAACAGAATTCGTAAATGAATTGCTAGCTAAAGTTACAGAAATTTTAGGAATTAAACAAATTTTTTCAATTCCATACCACCATGAAACGGTAGGAACAATAGAAAGAAACCATAGGGTACTTAACGAATATTTGGTAAACTTTGCTAATGATGACGACTGGGATGAATGGTTACCATACTATACATTCGCCTATAATACTGCTCCACACGTTGAGACAGGTTATACCGCGCATAAATTAGTATTTGGTAAACTACCAGCATTACCAAATGAACAAATAAACAACAGTCAAGGAATATTTAATTTAGATAATTATGCCAATGAGTTAAAAGCAAGGTTAAAGTTATTCCTTGATAGAGCAAGAAAGTTAAGCATAGACGCAAAACTTAGATATTATAGATAGATGTTAGGATATTTCTAAAAAGAATAGTAATTCAATCATTTTAAAAGTAGGAGATGTGGTACTAATAAAAACAAACAGAACAAGAAAGAGTACAAGCCCTTATACAGGTCCCTACAAAGTCACAAGAATAGAAAACAGTAATGTTGATATCCAGGTTGAAATGAAACAAAAACGCTACATAAAAATAACACAAAGTTATTCAAAAGAAAGTGAAGTAAAACAAAACATATTTTTTTTTATTAAATTAAAATATACAATTTAAATTAACTTTAAAATTATTAGATATAAACAAAAAAAAGAAAAACAAATTTTATAATGTTAATGTATTAATTGTAAGGTAATTCACATGCTACGTATACTTACTATGTTACAATATATAAAATACATCCATATAAATAAATCATAGGCTTTAATATTTTAAAAAATTTTTCTGTTTAACTATTGTTCAATATCCAAAATAAAAAATTTTTCTTAAAGGGTGAGGGTGTAGTGGCATATTAACCATGACCACACACAATACGTTGTGTGCGATATTTAATGTGTCACACTAACCCGAAACACTCAAATATCAAGCATGACCGAAAAACCCAAATTGTCAGTAATGAAATAATTTATGAGTCAGGAATTTGACTCGTCTGTTTTGTCATTTCTTTATGACAAAATATTTGTATGCATATTTAATTATTCCAATATGCATTTGACAATTTGGATAGCGGCATGCTCAACACATGAATTTGTGTTAAGTGTTTCACAGATCATATTGCAAGCGATAATGCATACAATATGATTTGCCCTCAATACAGTTGGTTACCAGATGTGTGCCACTGTGAAATAAAAGACCATTATAACTAATAAATGTATATAAGTTATTTTTATAAAACATTATATACGTCTAATTTGGGTTAACTAATTAGACGGAAGTAAATTCAAGTATCAACCAATAGAATCATTACATAAGATTCTATTGGAAATTAGTTGTAAGAGACAATGTTAGTTTTAAGAAGTAAAATGAAAATAAAGATCAGTCTTGATATGACGAGCGAAAAGTAAAGTCGTTTTAATTAGTGTATATAAAAATCTAACAACTATACAACAAAAATATCATATCATCACACATACCTTCGGCGGCCTATAAAACTTGTATGAAAAATTGGATCAAGTGTTGGTATGCATGTATTGCCGCAGGAGGAGAATACTTTGAAGGCGATAATAAAGAAAATTATTAAAAATTAAAATTTTGCATTTTTTTTAACTTCTCGTTCTTTTTTGATCAAATGGTATGTGTTTAATTTAGAAAACAAGAGTTTATTATAAAAATAATAGTTTAATAAAATAATATAACTTATGAACAATTATATATAAAAAAGAAAAGAATTTAATTTGGTTCTTAACCGTGAACTCTTGTTGACCACGCTAATGATGCCAGTTTAGGTTCTTTGCAATTCACGCCTTTTGTCTTGTACTTCTTGATTACTGTTAGTGGGAAAACGCTTGGGAAAAGAGATTAGCAAAAATATATACATTCTTCTATTTACTGAACATTTATATAACAGTGTTTTAATACATTGACTTAAAACCGCCTTTATACTTGTATATATATTTTTTTTTTATACGAGGGCTGCTATATATATATATCTGGCATAATAATGAAAATGCGAGTATTTATCATCAAGAAGTGTTTAATTGATTTTAAAAGTATTCTCTAACCTAATTTATATACTTTTGCATGCGCTCAATCCAATTGTCGAAGCACTTTTTCCACTTCGATTGAGACACCTCCAAAACATGGTTTTTAAACGCTTCAACAGCATCGTCTGGTGACGAAAATCGTTGACCACGCATTTTTTTTCTTGATGTGTGGGAATAAAAAGAAGTCATTGGGTGCCATGTCAGGGCTATACGGCGCATGACCCATCAATTCGACGTTTTTGTCGGTCAAAAAGGCACTGGGTTGAGCCGATGAGTGAGAGCTCTCGTTGTCATGGTGAACAATGATTCGTCTTTTCTTGTTCGTTTTACGAATTTCTCCGATAACTCCAGGCAAACAAATTGTGGTGCATCAGTCAAAAGTGACCGTCCTTCGTTGCTCAAGCGGAACAGTCGCCTCATGACCAGTTTTGCCGAAAAAACAAGCGATCATTTGCTTCGAAGTGCTTTTTCCACGAATAACTTTCGTTGGATTTGGTTCGTCTTTGAAGATCCACACGGTCGATTGTTGTTTTGTTTCGGGCTCGTACGCATAGATTCATGATTCGTCACCTGTGACGATCTTATAAACGTCTTTTGAAGCACCGCGAACGATTTTTTCAACATTTCTTTGCTTTTTTTTGTCAAATTGCGATTGTCAAATTGTGCGGGATCCAACAAGAACAAACCTTTTTTACGGCCAGGTGTTCATGCAATATCTAATGTATGCTGGTGGGAGAAATGCCCAAAGTTGGCACTATCTCACGGTATGTCACATGACAATTTTGCATTATCTGTTCACGCACGGCATTAATATTCTTTGGCACAACGGTCGTTTTTGGATGACCTTCATGGAATTCGGCGATTAGCGAGCGTCGGCCACGATTGAATTGATTAAACAGTGCTATAGGATGGAAAGTTGTGTAAAATGATCACACGAAAATGTTCACGTGTTAATTCCATTTATTGGGCAAGATGAATTTTTCAAGTCACTGTGAATAAAACAATCCACAGTTAAATGACAACACGCTCTGAGTGATGCTAAAAAATGTCAACCTTTCCAATGGAAATGTCAGATTGCACCTGGCAGCACTTAGTGTTGCCTAGGCTTAAAACTGCCGCTGTATAAGAGAATATTTAATATTTATTTATTTATCGTTTGACATCTAATGCCACCGAGTGACCACCGATCTTTTTTTAATTTTTATAAGAATGCACCGTCTTTTATACTGATCAGACGAATTTTTTGTGTAGCGCACATACAAACGTTTTCTTACTGTTTGGTTTGTTTACTTTTCTATTTGTTACGTTTCTTGCTTTCGTATTATTGTTCAAATTTCGCAAATTTTGTGATCTCTTTGCGACGAATCCTTTTGACGTTTTTTAACGTTTGTAAATGTTTGTTAACATTTACTTTTCTACATGAGCTCTTTTTTTTTTTAATGAATAAAATTTATTCAAATAAATAAAATTAGTTAGAGAAATAAAAGTTTTAATATTAATTTAATAAAATTATTTAAATAGACGAAATTTACTTTTTGTTTAAATAACTCTAAATGACGTGCGTGAAGTGGTACTGCTAAGGTATTTATTATTTTTTTTAATTTTGCTAAGTTTATGTAGACTGGAAATTGTTATAAATTTCAAACTTTGAAAAACTATGATC
This sequence comes from Teleopsis dalmanni, assembly GCF_002237135.1. Taxonomy (NCBI): domain Eukaryota; kingdom Metazoa; phylum Arthropoda; class Insecta; order Diptera; family Diopsidae; genus Teleopsis; species Teleopsis dalmanni. The sequence goes on along the minus strand of NC_051846.1, from coordinate 101,895,769 downwards.
TGAAAAGGATTTCTTGTCAGATACCTATCAATTACTAACTACAGTATCTAAATTTTCAGATAGAAATGTTACATCTTTCACTTCTTCCCATCCAGCAAACCCCTGTGAACTAGGAAAATTAAAAGTAAAAGTTTTACCTCTATTTAAAATTAAGAGATTGGAATTATTAATGAAATCAAAAAGGTACTCACCCTTGTCATTGGTTTTTGAATTGTTCCAAAGCTTATGTCTCGCATTGGCGGGGAATTATCTTTTGCTGAACTTCTGTGTAGTAGCGCAACTACCTCTTCCGTAACAGCATCTCTATCACGCGCCATGTAGGCAGAAACCACAATTAAATTTGGTCCACCTCCTTTATATTTGGCTCGATCCTTACGGCTGTTAGATTGTTGTCACTATACTGTGAACATAAAAAAGGCATAAACACATTTTTTAACTGGCTTCCTCGTTTCTAATATAACTCACTTAAAATCATCAGAAGTCAAAGCTCACAAAATAGGTTTGCTATACTCACTGACAAGGAAGAAAAGGAACCCATTGGAAACAAAATTAAGCAGTACAAACGGCCACCACTTTTCCTAAGAGAAAAAAGCTCAAATGAATTAGTTAAGGCTTTAACTACCATATTAGGAAAAGACAGCTTTTACGTTGCTCCTTCAAGGAAAGGGAATATTATTGAGACTAAAATACAGGTATCTACTGAAGATCAATACAGAAAACTAGTATCTATCTTGGAAAAAGAAAATAAACAATTCTATTCTTATCAGCTAAAAAGCAATAAAGGTCTGTCAGTGGTCATCAAAGGTATTGAGCCAGGTCTAGATATAGGAGAAATTCAAACAGCTCTAGAGGAAAAAAATGTTGAGGTCAAAAATATTTATAATATCATAAATAGAGAACGTATCCCACAACCCCTTTATAAAGTTGAGTTGAATTATGATGTAAGCAAGCTTAAAAAACGTGAAGTTCATCCGATATATTCTCTACAATATCTACTTCACAGGAAAATTACCATCGAGCAGCCGCATAAGAGAAGAGAACCAGTACAATGCCTAAATTGTAACGAGTATGATCACACCAAGACCTATTGCAAACTCAACAGTGTATGTGTTATTTGTTCAGAATTGCACTCTACGGAAAGTTGTCCAAAAAGCAAACAAGATGAAGCAGCCAAGATTTGCTCGAACTGCAAAGGCAATCACACAGCCAACTATCGCGGCTGCCCTGTTTTTCTTGCTCTAAAGAATAAAATGGCCGTAGCCAAACAGAAACAAATCCCTAATATTAACCTCTCACCTGAGCAATTTCCTCATTTAAATAATAATATCTACACGGCCCCAAATGAGTTTTCTCAAACATCGTATGCTTATACTCTGAGGGAATCTCCAGATCAGATAAATAAAAACATTGACACACAATCAGCGCCAATGCAGCCCACGTTTACTTCTTTCATACAAAGGATGGATAAGTTTATGGAATGGTTGCAAAGTATGATGCAGTCCATGACGCAAATTATGGTCCAGAATCAAGCGCTTATCTCCAGACTATTGAAAGCAGAATGAATGCATTCAAAATCTGCCACTGGAACGCTAACGGCTTAAGCCACAATATTCTAGAAGTCAGTCGTCATCTATATCTAAACAATATTAATCATGGAGGATAAAACTTTAATTAATATTTTTTGTAAACAACAACGTGGTATTAATATAGTTCATTTCAATGCGAGAAGTCTTTCTGGCTTAAAATTAGATCATGTAAGAGCTGTTTTTGAAGACAGCAAAGTAGACGTTATATGCATTTCTGAGACTTGGTTTGACTTCCATCTTGATAGCTCATACCTATGAGCTTGTTGTTATTTGATCAGATTTCGTTTGTTTCCGATCATGATTTATTATTTACTACCTTAGATTATTGTGTAACGCGAAATGTCAATCCCTCTCAATTTTCATTCTGGGATTTTAAATCAGTTGATACTCAGTTATTATGTCGTGATCTTAGCACTGTTGACTGGAGTAATTGCTGGTTTGGTGCTTCAGTTGATGACAAATTGACAGTCTTAAACAATATAATTATTAATTATTTGCATCAGTATATTCCATATCGTACTATACATGTTAAAAGTTCTTCATGTCCATGGTTCAGTACTGACATCAAACGTATGATAAACAAGAGAAATAGGAAGTATGCAGTGTGGAAAAGATATCCGAATGTTTTTAACTGGATGCGGTTTAAAGCAGCTCGAAATTTGGCTCGAATGGCTATTTATCTTGCTAAATCTAGGTTCTTCAAATCTAAACTAGATGCCTCATTACCTACAAAATCACTTTGGAGCAACATTAAAGCTCTAGGGGTGGTTAATAGCTGAAGAAATGTATGCAGCATTGATCCTAACATTTTAAATGATTTCTTTGTTCCTATAGGAGATAGATTGAACGTTGCTCCGGTCTTTCCTGAACTTGAGAGTGTTCCCTCCGAACGCATTTTTGACTTTGTATGTGTGAGTGAAGAAACTGTCTTTAACAATGTCATGAAAATTAAATCAAATGCTATTGGAATAGATGAAATTCCACATAAATTTATTAAACTTATACTGCCGTTTATTATTATTCCTTTGACGCACATTATTAACCACTGCTTCACTACATCATGTTTTCCTATTGTTTGGAAAAAAGCCAAGATTATTCCTATTGAAAAAAAGGCTAATGCATCCTCATGTTCCGATTATCGTCCAATCAGTATTCTCCCTTCACTCTCTAAAGTGTGTGAGAACATTATGGCTGATCAAATACGTACTCATCTTAACTGCTTTAAACTTCTCTCTCCTCTCCAGTCTGGGTTTAAAAAAGGTCATAGTTGCACGACGGCAATGCTTAGTCTTCGAAGATATTCGATGTAGCTATGATCAAAACTTAGTAACATTTTTATGTCTCCTTGACTTTACCAAAGCTTTTGACTGTGTTGACCATTCTCTATTATGTAAAAAGCTTTTTCATTCCTTTTATTTTTCTAAGTCGGCCTCAGAATTTATTTATAGCTACTTAACTGGAAGGGAACAGACTGTACTCGTAGAGAATGCTTTTTCTAATTTCAAACCTTTATTTACTGGGGTACCTCAAGGCTCTGTATTAGGACCTCTTTTATTTTCAATTTATATTGATGATATTTTTTCAATATGTAAGTATGCTAAATTGCATGCGTATGCAGATGATATTCTAATGTATCTATCTTGTCGGATTTCTGATATTAATGACCTCGTTCAAATGACTAATGTAGATTTATCATATATTGAGGTTTGGGCTACGCAAAATAATATGTTCCTTAATACAAACAAGTCTTCAATTCTACCAATTGATAGGCTAAATATTAATGTTGATTTCTTGCCATCTGTAACACTTGGCAACACAATTATTATATATACTAATTCGGTAAAATGTCTGGGTTTCCATTTGAACACTAATGCTGGCGAACATGTTAACCAAGTTATTAGAAAATCTTTTGCATATTTAAGAGGTCTGAACCTTTCTGTGAAGTATACACCTATTGACATGCGTGTTTTGTTGGTAAAACAACTAATTGTTCCTATTGTTATGTACTCCCCTTTAGTGTACTCAACACTTGATGTTGAGTCCCTCAATAAGTTACGATACCTAGTAAACTGCTGCACGCGATATGCTTTTGGCCTTAGACGCTTCGATCACTTGGATATTTATAGAAATGTGATTCTAGGGTGTGATATTGAACAATATATGCAGTTTCGAGTATGCTTATTTTTGTTCAGACTTTTATCCACTACTACGCCGAAGTACCTTTTTGATTGCTTGCAGCTAACTAGATCTAACAGATCTCGTCTTTTCATCATTCCCAGATTTAGTTTTGCCTCCACTACTAAGTTTTTCTTTATTTAGTCTGTTAGAATATGAAATGCTCTTTCAAGCACAACCAGAAATGCAGTTAACCCGAGTGTTTTTAAGAAACTGTTAAAAAATTAACTGGGTTAACGTCACGTTTATTTGTCTTTATTAATTTCTTTCCTTTTTTTTATTCATTGATTTGGTTGTTTTTTGCTGCTATATAATTAAGTTTATTGTAATTTGTTTGTTATTAACTTAAATTCTGTTATTTAAATATTTCATGCTGTTTTCTTTTTGTTTCGCTGTTAATCAGTAAATATAAGTTTAATACTTTTTACGTATGTTATTACTATATTCTCTGAAAACTTTAATTACTTCTTTTATTTTATTTTATTTTATTGTTTTTTTTATTTTTATTTTAATTCTTTAAATTAGCTTTAAGGTACTGCAATAAAAAGGGTTGTCCCTTAATGCATTTAAATAAATAAGTAAAAAAAAATATACATGTTTTTATAGTTTTTCATTATTAGCCCTATGACGTCCATTCCTCTGACCCATGGCTCTTGCACGATGCTGACGTCGACGTCCTCCTCAACTAGAAAGATGGAGAGATTATCCGAGGCGGTTTTCGAATGCTGAAGTTTGATTTGTGCTACTTTCAGTATTCGAGCAGGATTACGAGGTCTCTAAAGCTTAATGTCGTCAAGCAATTTGTTAGCATCCTCTAACTCCTTGCCTTCATAATCGTTACCTGTTTGGCGAAAAATCTCGATTTTCGTATATCTTGCGCCAAACCTTAGTTTACAGTCCAGTTCTTCTAGTGGCTTCCTCGTTTATCACCAGAAGAAGCGTCATATTGTTTTTTTGGATGCCATCGTCCTTGATGACTACCCAGTCATTCATTGGCAAGTTTTGGTTTTGTCGCTGTAAAATTTGGAGTACTTTCCCGTGCTCTATTTTCATGATTGGCAACCAAATGTGCGTCCTTATTCTTCTTGTAATTTTATTGGCTGGGATAAACTTAACTCTTAAACCTTCCCATGCATCACTTACCTTAGCAATGCAGTTGCCAAGAAATTCCTCGGATAACTGGTCATCGCATATGAAGACCATGCAGCCAAAGCCAAGTGTGGGGACGTCTAGATTTGTCAAAAGGTGTTCCATCACCATTTCAGCTAACCCATTGCCGGTAATTTCGTCAATGAGCGCCACTTGTAGCTCATCCCTTGCTATGTCACTATACACCCTTTTGCGCTGTTGACGATTTACCAATGGGTGTTGTTTTTAAAACTTTGCTTCTAGAAGTATGGGGTTCTGCTGGCAATAATTTCATTATCTACCTAAGTATTTAATCAATATGCTGAGTTTTTGGCTAAAATTTATTTTTGGTATTATAGGTCTCATAAGAGAGTTTTCTGCGCTGTAGTGGTCTGTCAATATTGTGAGATCTACATCGGTGTGTGCATGCTGTTTACTTACAGACCGACAGTTGTTGTAGCCCGCCGGGATCTGAAACATGTAACATGTAAATAACATAATCATGTAAATCCGCCCCCGTCTAAATGCAAGAATTGTAAACTGCTTCTATGAATTTGGAGAAACGGTTAAATGGCACGATCAACTTATCACCATTTAAATTGTTGGTACTTGTTTACTCCATATTTATAGAAACAGTAGTGTGGCGCAATTTTCCTGTAAAAAAAATGTATTTTTAGTAATATTTTCAAATAACAAACTTCTTATTTCAACAATCAAGTTGAGAGGTTGTAATATTTTATAAACAACATTACTTGTAAGGATTACAAGACGAATACATGAATGAATGGGTGGGTGGGGTGGTGTGGGGTTAGAGTTGTGGGGGTTATAATTAAAATCAACCAGGGTTCAACCATAGAACCCTAGCTATCTCAAGGGGATAAGTCCAAAGGTTGATTGAACTAAAATCAGTGTGTGTAATGGGACAACAGAACAGATGTGCGACGTCATGAGGGGGAGGGGGGTGGAGCTACACACATTAGGAATGGACGTGTGCATGCGTGACAAGTAACTGTTAAGCACAAGGCTATATACTGACCTCAATTGAGCTAGGACAGTTCTTGCTACACGATGGAGACGACGGTCATCGTGGGAGATATTAAGCGGAGGCCTATTAAGGACCCTGTTGGGAGTCATACTAGGTTTCAAAGAAGATATTGTATCTGTATGGAGTGCTATTAGTTCACGTTTGTATTCGACCTCACTGATTTTAGCTCTATTGGCCAATTCGGTGAGGGATCGGCGGATGCATCGTTGAGGAAGGGCTCTACTGGTGTGACATGCAAGGAGAAATTGATTGGTCAGCAATTGTTTGTGTTCTTTTGAAAGAAATATTTTCGATTCCGCATGAAGGTGGTCAACACGCGACATACGCTCGCAGCCGGTTGATATCCGCAAAGCTGTGTTTTGACATGTTTGAATGTTATTTCATTGCGTCTCGCAGAGTTGCGGGGTCCATATTGGAAATGCATATGTAGTAATAGGACGACCCAGAACACCGGCGATATCTTTTAACAATTTTTTGCGGGATTTCAATCGGCTGCACAAGGTTAAAGCATGTGCGGAAAAGGTTAACATTTTGTCGACAACAACATCCAAGATTTTGGGTTTGGTGGTAGTGGTAAGATTAAAGCATGTGCGGAAAAGGTCAACATTCTGTCGAGAATGACATCAAGGATTTTGGGTTTAGTCGTAATGGGGATCATGCATTCACCGATATTAATGGAAGGAGTCATGGATACCTCTTTAGTACAGGAAATAAAGAGGGTGGCGGAGAATTTGTTTGGTGATAGGTGAAGATTTCTCTCAACCAAGAATGATGCTGCATCAGAGAAGTAACCATTTCATTTATTACACATTTTAGAAGAGTTCTTTGGTTGAGTCCATTTGAGATGTGATCTCAGAAAGGGCGGAGGTGGTGCTATGACGTTTCCTAAATCCATGCTGATGGGGAGCTAGGTAAATACATGAAGGAATCTGTTAAGACTAAAGACTCCAGAACCTTTCCTACTGGAGATAGTGAAATCGGTGTATATGATTCACCTAGGACAGCCGGTTTACCCGGTTTCAGCAGAGAGATAATCCTACCACTCTTTCATATGTTTGGGATGATGTGGGAACTGATGGAGATGTTCAAAATATGGGTCAGAACTGAAACGCCAATAACCTCGAGGTGCTTGAGCTTGAGCATTGAAATGCCATCAGGCCCAAGACCTTTCAAGGCTTTGACTTGTCTGATCACGTCATCCGGAGAAAACAGCATAGTGTCGCCGGAATGTGGCTCCTGAAAAGCGCATATCTGTCTGCGAATAGCAGGGGAGTTAGGAGCATTCGGCACGAAACGATGACAAAATTGTTGGGTGCAATGCGTGGGATCGGGGAAAGTGATCCCATTAAAAGTTATCGTGTTGTTGTTGAGGCAGAAAAGATTAGATAATGCTTTAATGGTAGCCCACAATTTACCATTTTGAGAGTCGCAATTATCTAAGTATTCCATCCACTTATTTAGGCCATGTTTTTTTTATCATTTTACGTATGTTACTGTTCAGGGTAGCTATGCTTGGCTTTGCTGGGTCAAGAAGTACGAAGATTATCACGTTCTTCGGCAAGGAACACAGCGTCACTAGAAAAATTCAGCCTTATTACTTTGATCCTACTTACAGGAACAGCTGTGGCAGCGGATTTGATAATAATGCTGCGAAATTGTTTCGCTGCCTTATTTATATCAAAAGGCAGGGAAATATTACCGAAGTCGCGTTCGGAGACGTCGATAGTTCGATGGTTGCTATTGCTTCTGTTCTGTAACTCACTTATCATATTTGACCCAGGTACCAAGCCAAATGCGCGGGAGTTATGATTTGATCCCGACACAGTAGGGTTATCCGAAGTCACCGGGTTATTTGTTTGGTTTGTGCTCTCAATTTTGGTTCTTCCATTTTATACCTTCAGGTTTTCTTTCTGGACCGCATCTAGCAGGAAAAACAAATGCCCACCTCCATTATTATTATTGAAAACTAATAAAGGTTATACTTTAATCGTTTAGACTACGTAGCACATAAACTACTAGTTTTGTAAAGTCGTATTCTGAACAGACTAGCACTTTAGCTGTTGCTTTTGAAAATTGTAACTTGGCAGACTAGCACTTGAACTGTTGCCGTACAAAGTAAAAAGTGACATTCTAGTTTCAATCTCATTTTTTATTGTTCATATTGCTGTTTATGTACAAAATTACAATAAGCGTACAATGAGTAAAATTGATACATAACCAAAATATAGTATTTACAATTTAGTATTAAATTGACAAATCAACTTAATCCAGAATATGCATTAATTTAGAAATTACAGAATTTACCAAATATACATTAATTTATAATTTAAAAAATTGACAAAATATTTAATACGGCCAAACGTTGCGCCTTTGGTGATCAATGACCAACAAAGCGTTGGCTTTATTATTATAATTATTATTATTATTATTATTATTATTATTATTATTATTATTATTATTATTATTATTATTATTATTATTATTATTATTATTATTATTACAATTACAGCATTTACTTGTCATGATCAGGGAGCTTCTAGTGTAATTTTTGCTCCACAGCATCAGCAACTAATTTCTTGCGGCAAAAAGGGGGATATATGCATTTTTGATATTAGACAACGAAGTTTAAAGCATCGTTTTCAGGTACTATATAATGAATTTCTTAAAAATATTAATTTCTGAACAAATAAATTTTTAGGCTCATGATTCTGCCATCAAATGCATTGCCTTAGATCCACATGAAGAATTTTTTGCAACTGGATCAATAGAAGGAGACGTAAAAGTAATTTAAATTTATATTTTTTCTTCTCATATTTTTTAATTATTTGATTAGATTTGGAGCCTTAATCAGTATGCATTGCTAAACAGTTTCGCTGCAGAACACGCTAAAAATAGTTTTTTTAAACATATGAGCCAAGGCGTAAGTCAGATTTATATTGATACCTTTGGCCGATTATACTCGTGTGGATCAGATGGATGCATGAAAGTTAGACAACTTGTTGAAAAAGATACTGTTGTTCAATCAATTTATTAATTAGTTCAATTTAAACTGTTGAATATATGTAATCGTTAATAAAAAAATCATCATTATTGTGACACAAATAACAGTTTTATTATGTAATGTAATTAAATATGATCTTAATAATGTGTAAGTACTATTCTCTGATAGACCTTAAGTTCTATTAAATTGGTTTAAAAATATTAATCCTTCTGTTAGTTCTTGAATGGAAGGAATATATTGTTTATTAATTTTTCGACAATTATGCTTTTTGCTTGTTAAGAGTGGTGGTATACAATTAATTTCGGTTATATTTTTAATTTGTTCTGCTTTACAAATACACAATTGATTAAATTGATTACAATGTTTTTTCATCATATAAATTTCATTGTTGCACTTTTTACAATAGTTTTGTTATTTTTTGTAGGTTTAATTAAATATTTTTTTACAAATTTTTTGCTCTATCGCTGGTAGCCTCATTATATATAATATAGTGGATTCATTTGTAGCTATTTTGATATCTGCAAACCACAAAGCTTTTTCTAAATTTTTATATGGGAGTTTTTCAGAATCTAGGAATCTTTTAACCACAAACATCTTTTTTTCGGAAAATATAAATGAATTTGTAAGTCCTATATTTTCCCATTTAACGGTGTTATAAATAAAGAGAACAAAAGAATAAATAAGTTGATTCTGGCAATACTCTTGCATTCTCATGCAAATTGTGCATTCCATTTTCTTGTATCTCTTTACTTTAGGCTTAATAAATGATTCAATTTAACAGGTTATGGGCCTATTGACACGCGGATAAAAGAAGAAATGTTAAATATTTCAAGTATTTATATTGAACGACTAAGGGGTCGTAAAAACTTTGATGTCTGGAAAAGACAAATGAAATCGTGTCTAATTATTAAAGGATACTGGAAAGTTGTGGAAAGTGGTATAACATCGGAAAAAGATGATGATGCAAACGATCGCGCATTAGCAGAAATTACAGTTATGGTTAACCCAAATAATTACAACCACATTGCAACGGCAAAAACAGCAAAAGATGCTTGGTTTGCGCTTATGAATGCATATGCGGACAAAGGTTTAACAATGTAACGACACAAATTTACACAGTAAATTTCTGTGTTACATATCGCAAGAACAAGCGAAAAAAAAAATCTGTGTGTCAACTAACTACTACCTCTATACATAATATAGATAAAAAAAAACTCACGTGAAGAAAACTGAAGTGGATTTAGTTAAAAAATATGAAATTGAATTAAAATATTTATTCTTAAATCACATGGATAGTACCTGCGTTCCTCGGTTCCAGCATGCCGCGGGCATCGATGCATGCAATGTGCAGGACCTAAAATATGCAATAAAAAAAAATGAATTTCTTGTTACAATTTATGAATGGAAAAACTTGTACTGGAATTTTAAACACAACAACAAATGAACAATTATTACAGAAAACACGTTTAATTATTTAAAAAAAATATTTATTTAAAAATATATAAATAAAATACAAAACAATTTAACACTTAGTTTGCACAATTTTTATTTCTTTATACACAAAACAACAAAACACGCCAACACCAGTTTTTTTGATTATTTATTTTGTCACATTTAGTTTTGAATAATATTAAATATATATAATTCATAATATATATCTAATATACCTTGTTTTGAATTATTAAATTAACATACTTTATTTTAAATAATAAAGTGCTAATTAAAGGAAAAAAAACTCACACACAAAAACACTACGCGTAGTAAGTACACAAAACCGCGGCGAAATAAAAGAAGAGTAAAAACATGGAAAGACACAAGAAGTACACAATATAACACAAGAAAGTTCAGCTTTACGGCGAAGTTAACTACAGCAATTAATACCGGTGCGCTACACCAAAAAGCTCCGGTATGCTCGGTATAAAAGAAGGAACATTTGATAGGGGACTTGGTTTTTGACTAGTGAAGAAGCAAGTTCTCTGGCTTATTCGGCCCTCTGGTAAATTTTACCAAGGACTTAAATTTTCACTTATACAAAGACAAGCACACTGGCCTATTGGTCTTCTGGCACATTTTGCCAAAACCTGGCTCCTTCAGCCAAATGTAGTTAGGAATTATCCTTGTCTTATGTGTATTATTTTTAACCTGGCTCATTCGGCCAAATGATTTTTTTTTCACAGCACAGAGGAACCGGGTTTTTTTTTTACAAACAGAGGAGGGGAACCCAGGACGTCACGTTGTCCTGCCAGGAGTCTTTTAACGAGTAATACACTGAGCAGTAATAATTTCTGTGTGCCGTCGTCAACGGTGATGCACATTTTTTTTTTCTTTAATTATTAAACAAAAGGAATACTTTAATTGAATTATAATTTATCATAGGCTGAACAGCTTATTCGGCAATTATTTAATTACACTTTGTTATAATAAGTTTCTTTTATGAAGTAAATAAAAATATATAATATATATATATAATCAACGTTCTTTTCTTCTAAAACTACGTCTTAGCGAAAATATAAATATATTGTCTCGACTCTGGACGACGGCTGAGGATACCCCAGCAAAAACTAAAGATTTTTGAACGTCATCCAAAAGTGTCGTTACAACAAGTAAGGTAGAATTATTGAAACAACTTGTAAATATAAAATCAGAAAACTGCAAATCCGTGCAGGAATACTTAAATGAAATAATGACGGCCTTGAAAGTAAACAGCGCTTGACTCAACATTGATGATGAGCTCACAGCGTCTTTAATACTTACTGGTCTGCCTGAAGAGTTTAAACCATTGGTGATGACTGTCGAAAATTGTAAAGACAAATTAACAGTCGATAGAGTCAAAAATTTATTAATGCAAGACTCCAAGTTTAATAATAATGAGACAAATTCGGCTTTGTAAAGTGGTGACGTGCATAAAAAAAAAATTTGTATATAAAAATACATGTCATAATTGCAAAAAAGAGAGGCATTATGTTAAAAACTGCCCAAATAAAATAACATGTTACAGAAACAATAAGCCGAATAACAGAAGAAAACGAGACGACAAAATTTTATTTTATTTGTAAAAAGCGACAATATGCAAACGTGCATTAAAGTGGTAAAATTGGACTGCGAAAAAAAGCAAGAAAGCATTTCGCAGAATTGGTATATCGATTCTGGCGCGACTAACCACATGACAAACGACGAAAGTTTTTTATTTAATGTTCGAAAGATAAATAACCAATCAATTGTTGTTGCAACTAAACGTAAAAGTGAAAGTGATGAGCGTTGGTGACATGAAAATAGTTCTCTAAGGTGAACAAATTAAATGGAACTCTTAAGAATGTTGAGTATGTGCCAAATTTATGTGCGAATCTTTTGTCAGTGCACCAAATGATAAAAACGGATAAGTAAATAGTGTTCGAAAAAAAAAACGTAAAATTTTTGACAGCAAACGCAATTTTATGTCAACTGCGGTATTACTAATATATATAAGCCAATTTATATATTGGCTTATATAAATTAAATTGCGTGCCATTACGTACAATTAAAAACATAAACAATGCTAAATCACTGCTGGTCAAAAATGATTTTAACATTTGGCATCGCAGAATGGGACATATTTGCAACCAAAGTTTGGCTGATGTCAAATTGCTTTGTAATAGTGTTAATATTGATAAATTCCCATCCGAGAAATGTGCTTCATTTAAATAAAAATGAAGCTACGCGAGCAACAGAATTATTAAAATTAGTGCACTCCGACGTACTTGGACCCTTACGAACAAAATAATTTTCTGGTGTACGATATTTATTAACACTCATTGATGATTCATTGATGATGAAAGTTATTTGTATTCCCAATTAAAGAAAAATCCGACGTTTTCAATAAATTTATTGATTTTAAAAATATAGTTGCAAATCAATGTTCTTAAAAGATAAAAACGCTACGCACGGATACGGTCGCGAATACATTTATAGAAATTTCTCGAATTTTTTGAAAAAATGTAGAATAATTCATCAAACAACAGCGCCATATACACCAGAACAAAACGGAGTCGGAAAGAATGTACCGTACAATTGTTGAACGTATTCGCTGTGTTGTGAGTTAAATAATTAGTTTATTTAATTTGAATATTTGACAATTTTTCCGTATAGTATTTTATTTGTGTACGATCTTAATTGATCGTACATTTCCCTAAAAGTAGGCCTGCCAAAATCTTCGTTTGAGCTCGCATAACAGACGCCATCGTTTCAAAGTGCTCAATTTGTTGTCGGAGACGCCTTGCGCGGTTCTTGCGACAGCGTGTGGAGAGTACCTCCTATCTACAGATGTGCTGGTGTTAGCGCCTCTTTATCGTTTGAGTCTTGACTCAATGAACTGTGTGGCCGAGAATTTAGCAGGGCTTCTACCTCTATGAGCACTGTTTGCAGTTCTTCGCTGGTAAGGAGCGCACTGTTGGTTGTTCGTTGTATGTGGTGTTTTGCTGATTTTACCGCCGCTTCCCATAATCCTCCGAAATGAGGTGCCCTGGGTGGTATGAAGACAAACTCTATGCCCCTTCGTGCAGCATAATATGCCAGATCGTCCTTGCGCTCTTGAAACGCCTCTATCAGCTCTCTCAGCTTGCGAACAATGTATGCATGCTCTTAGGGTTTTACTGCATGCCTTGCTTGAATTTATGACCCAAATTTTTTCACGAAGCAGCACTTCTAAGGCTTTTGGACCAGTATGACAATTGGTTATATGAAGAAATCGTAAATAAATCTCGACAAAATGCAATTTTTTTGGTAACAGCAAGGGAAATTTTGAATCATAAGAAAGTGGTGCGTTTAGTAAACGACCTCCTACACGAGGCAAATTGCATGTTCGAGAACCATCTTGGACTGTATGAATGAACGGAGTTAGTTTTTGAATACTAACTGGTAATTTATGCGACTTCTTCATTTTTTCGATCTCATCCCTGAATTTGTGATTTTGAATGAATTCAACGATTTTCAAAAATGCCCAATTAAGCTTCTTTGTGGTCGGAATAAGAGCGTTAGCTCTCTCATTTTTCTTAGTTATAAAACGTAGAATGTACTCGAAAATTCTCAGCAGTCTTGGGTAAGATGATTGGCTACAGATTAGTTTTGAAATGACATTAGTTTCAATTTCAACTGCTAAAAGTCCGACCTTAACTTTTCGTTTCTCCAAACTTTTTTCACTATTTTTTGACTATTTTTTGTCCAGTTAGTAGCATCTTGAAGCAAATTTGGGGGACTTTTGAACCATATTGAGGTATTAAGCTCGTTGACAGTAGAACCTCTGGAAACTATATCTGCTGGATTTTGTTTTGGCGGAACGTGTCTCCACAAAACGTCGTTTGACCATTCTTGAATTTCTGACACTCGATTTGCCACAAATGTTGTGAGTGTAGACGGATGACTCTTGATCCAATATAATGTTATTTCTGAGTCAGTCCAAAAATATGCATTCTTGACGGCACAAGTAATGAGTAGCTGTACTCGAGTCCATAGTTTAGCCAGAAGGTGAGCTGCATATAATTCGAGTCTGGGTAAAGACTTTGTACTGAGCAAAGCGACCCTTAATTTAGCAGTGAGCAACACTGTATGGATATCATTAGAGTCGTGAGTTCGGATGTAAATACAACAGCCATAAGCTCTTATCGAAGCGTCTGCGAAACCGAGAATTTCGCATTTGGAATTCGAGATCACATTTACATATCGTGGAATTGCGATATCATCCAGTGAAGACAAATCCGCTTTGATGGCTTGCCAACTGGTGTCAAGGTGCATAGGTATCGATTCATCCCAATCAAGTTTTTGAAGCCAAAGTTCTTGCAACAATATTTTTGCTTTAGTGATAATTGGACAAATAAAACCGAGGAGGTCGAAAAGTCGAGCTGAAACCGACAATATGTTTCTCTTTGTCGCTCGTAAATGATTGAATTTTTCTTCTCATTTTTCTTTTCATCATTCTTTGGCAACCAATGGATTCCAAGGGCCTTTGTAATATCACTGTCATTGACTTTCAACGGTTTTTCTAACAGCTCGGTGCTTTCATAGGCTGAGTGGTTTGAGAACCATTTCGCTAATTGTAATCCTGCTTCATTGAGAATATAACTGACTTCTTTCCGAATTGTTTCTAAATTTTCAAAATTATCCGAACCAGTAAGCAAATCATCGACATAAAAGTCATTGCGTATTGAGCTTGCTCCCCTGGGATAAGTAAGTTGATAAATATCGCTCAAATGGGTTAAGCAGCGAGTAGCTAGGAATGGTGCAGATGACGTACCATAAGTCACAGTGTTTAATTTGTACACCTTCAGTTAGTCGGACGAATTTTCTCTCCAAAGTATAAGTTGAAAAGTTCTGTCTGCCTCGTCAACTTCAATTTGACGGTACATTTTAACAATGTCAGCAGTTATTGCATACTTATGCATGCGGAAACGAATCAGGATTGAATACAAATCTTCTTGCACGATCGGACCGACCATTAGTAGATCATTCAATGACATCTGCGAAGATGTTCGACTTGATGTGTCGAATACAACCCGAAGATTAGTAGAAGTGCTCTGTGGTCGCAGAACACATTGATGGGGTATCAAGTAGTGAGGGGTTGCAGAAAAATTTTCGTTGGTTGATGTCATATGACCCAAGTTCCGATATTCTTTCATAAAATCCATATAGAGATTCTGTAAGATGGAGTCTTTCGAAAGTTTGCGCTCTAATGATAGAAAACGGCTTTTTGCTGTCTGGAATGAGAATCCTAAAAAACTTGGATTAGATTTAAAGGGGAGTTTCACCTTAAACCTGCCAAACAGTGTACGTTGAACTGTGCTGACAAATTTTGTCTCGCAAAGTTGTTGTTCCACAGTATATTTCTTAACCTTAATCTCCTTAGGAATTTCTTCAAATTCCCAGTATTTTTGTACAAGAGAGTTTAAGGAACAGTCTCTGTTAACTTTTCTTTATCTAAGCTTATTAGATTGCAAATTTTAGCATTGGGGCTTTCGGCATGTTTGTATCTTCCAAATACAATCCATCCGAGTAATGTTCTCTGGAACGTTGGAAAATTAGTACCTTGTTTTATTTGTCCAACCGACAACAGTTCGAAAAAGCTTTCGGCACCAAGTAGAAGATCTATCTTTTGCGGTTTGTGAAAGTGTGGATCAGCAAATGAAAGATTGGAAGGAACATTCCAATTACTCATTGACACAAATTTGTCGGGTTAGTAAGTGGAGATTGAAGGCATTACCCAAAAATCAGTAGAAAACTCATAAGAGTTAATACGTGATCTCACAGTAGCATGTAATTTTTGCCGTACTGTGGAGTTTGTTTCACCAATGCCAATTAGGTTTAGAGTTTTCGCTTCTTTTTTTATTTGCAGTCGTTGTGCAAGTTCCTCGGTTATAAACCGTTCAGTAACTGGGAGGGCAGCAAAGGCGGAGCATGAATTTATTACATGTTCCTTCGCATTACAGAACAAACATCTACTTTCCTCTTGCGAACTATTTTTTTTTTGCACATAAGTAGAGATTTTGCATTCTTACTTTCCCAGTTGTCCTGTTTTGGCCTGTTCGATAGAGACCTTGATGTGGAAGCTTCGTCAGCAGAAATGTGTTGATATCGCTTATTTAACGCAGTCTCGCAATCAGACCAGAGTGGCAGCTTGTTGTAATCTAATTGCTCCTCCCATTTAGATTTCGTAGCGGCATCGACTCTTGACATGACTAAATGAATCAGAATCACATTTGAAATATTCTTATCACCTCCTATCGACAATAGGGACTTATATATGGCAGAAACAGTATCTATTATATTGCGTAATGCAGAAGCAGATGGCTTGTTCATTTCTGGAAGTTCAAAAAGCTGTGAGATACTATCGAAGAAGATAAAACAAGTGTTATCGTAAACTCATTTTAAACTAGCTAATGCCTTTAAGTAATTTGTTTCAGTGAGTTGAAATGCCTTAACTGTACCAAGAGCTTCGTCAGATAAACATGAAATGAGATGATTGAATTTTTCAATATCAGTTAGCGACTGATCATTGTGCACTAAGCTTTCAAAAAGGCTTATGAAGTTTTTGTATTCAGAATGTTTCTCGCTAAATATAGGTAAACGTTTACTTGGCAGCCTGGAACGATGATTGCTGCATTCATGCGAAGTATCAGGGATACTGTACTTGCGGATTTTACCTAACGCCTGTAAGAACAATGATTTTGAAGCAACACAGATTTCTTCTAGATCTGGTCGAAATACATCAGACTCGTTGATACATTCTATTTTTTGCTGGCAAGTCATGGCCTGTTTAATATATGAGTTGAGAATGTCCAACCTACATTCCAGTTCTACAGGGTTTAAATCAAGAGTTTTCTCCAATATTACTTTTTTAATACGCAGGATACTGGCCACTACAGTTAGTCGCTAGTTTATCCAAATCTTCATTTTTTTGTGGGGATGATGATCGCTTTTTAGTTGACATAGTGAACACAATTTACTAGAATTTCGAAAGAGAAGGCGCAAAGAACGATAATAATATTTGAGTATTGTTGAGCGACGTTGTAAGTATATTCCAACAAAAGTGAACGCGAAAAATTAACGAAACGAAAGATGCACTCACTTTGTTTATAACGATAATAAGGAAAAAACGATAAGTAGTCAAATATTGTTATTATGGATAAATTTTAGCAAAGTGGATGCGAGTAACTAGCGAAAACAAAAACGAAAAATGCATTCACTTTGTACATAATTTGCCTCTGCAAATTACTCAATTATTTGTATTAAACAATTAGATTTACCGAAAGTATATGTTTAATGAAGCTCAACCTAAACTTGGTAAATTTGTTTCACGTTTTGTAAATTATTTATTATAGATACGAATAAATATAAACATACGTATTTTAAAAGTGCAAATAATTACCAGTGCAAAAGTTATTTGAAATACTTTCATTGACTATTTTGTTTAGTCAGAGCATGACCTGGTACAACAATTTCATTACTTGCACTTTCTTGCCTGACAAAGGGCAGTGGTGTTACAGTTGCACTCCATCCAGAAAGAGAAAGAAACAGCAGCAGTGGTGAATAGCAGCAGCAATGAAGAGCAGTATCAATCTGCAGCGACAGCGAACAGCAGCAGCGATATGCAGTAGCAGCGGCCAGTAGCAGCAATGTGGAATTAATGGCAGTAACTGCAGTAGCAGCGGCCAACAGCAGCAATGAGAATTAAGCAGGAAACTGCAGTAGCAGCGGCCAACAGTAGTAATGAAGAATTAAGCAAGGAAAAACCAATAGCAGCAGCCTGCACGTGTTTTCATCAGAATATATGAAATTGGCTGCTTCTTTGTCAATTTGTTGATTCTTTATTTCTCTTTTTTATTAGCGGTTTTTTACCTGATGCTGATACTTGACACCACACCGACATTCACCGCAACCACTTCACACGTGGAAAATGAAAAATTAAACCGAACCAAAATCACGATGCTGCCAGTTGCAGCTCCACAGAACAATGTTCACCAAATTTCACTTTTTTTTTTAAAAATTTCAAATTATTTTATTATTCGATTTCAAGCCCCTGCTCGGGCGCCAAGAAAAAATGCAAGAGTTTTTACATTTGTTTTTAAATTTATTAATTAATAATAATTAAAATATAATTTTAAAGTAGGAAAACACTTCTTTATAATTCATTGACTAATAAATTCGAAAAAACTAGAAATTTAAATTTACGAGGATGCCAGTTCAATAGTGAAGCTAAAAAACTGTAAAAATTAATGTTGTTTTTATATTTGAGAGTACCGTATATGTGCAAGATTAACGAAAGTCAACATTGGGCTGCATATTGACAATAAAAAATGAGCAGCAAAAAATCTGTCATTTATATATTGACAATATCATAGTTTATTCACAGACCATTGAACAACATAAAGAAGATTTATTGAAAATAATACAACGTTTAAAAGAAGCATATATGAAAATTTCATTGGAAAAATCAAAGTTTTTTCAAAAAGAAGTTGAGTTTTTAGGCTATATTGTTGCCCATAATACTATAAAAACAGACCCAAATAAAGTAGCTACTATTAATGAATACCCATTACCACATACTCTTAGACAGCTTAGAAGTTTCTTAGGTATGACAGGCTTTTATAGAGAGTTCATAAAAGATTATGCTTTTGTTACAAAGCCACTTATGAAATATTTAGCTGGAGAGAATGGCAGAGTATCTACATTTAGCTCGAAGAAAATAGAAATAAAACTAGACGAAGAAGCAATTAAATCCTTCGAAAAACTAAAGAAATTATTAGTAAATCAAATGAAACTTATACAACCTAATTACGATTCAAAATTCGTGTTAACTACTGACGCGTCGAACGTGGCAATTGGTGGGGTACTTACCCAAAAAGGCAATCCCATCACCTTTATATCTAAAACATTGAATCAAACAGAGCAAAATTATGCTACAAACGAAAAAGAATTATATGCAATAGTGTGGGCACTAAAATCATTACGAAACTACTTATACGGGGTCTCAGATTTAGAAATTCATACTGATCATCAACTCTTAACATTCGCCGTATCTACGCGAAATCATAGCGCCAAGAAAAAAGATGGATTGCATTCGTTGAAGAATTTGCATCAAAAATTATCTACAAACCAGGAACCACAAATGTAGTGGCAGACGCCCTTTTACGGAAGTACTTAAATCATTTTGCAGAAAATTCTTCAATCACCTCTACACAACACTCTGCAGAAAGTAGTGATAACACTATCATAAAACAAACGACCAAACCACTTAACCAATTTAAGCAGCAGATCCTATTATCAAAAGCTAGATATACGATACATGAACAAGTTACAAATTTCGATAAAACAAGACATATTATAGAATATGATACAGTCGAAAATCTTTTAACAATTCTGAAGGAATACCTTCAACCCACAGTTGTGACTGCAATCCATTGCACACCTGAAGATCTTTACGAAATTAAGAACCACTTAATCGAAACATTCACTCACATAAAATCACGTACACTAAGAATTTTCTAATAGATGTCCTCAATACACATACACGTGCACACAGAAGTTATAGGGAAAATTTAAAGCAAAGCTTTATCACATATTATTGACCCAAAATAACCCAACATTTTAAAGAATTCATAAGACATTGTGGGATTTGTAATAGAAATAAATATAATAGAAAGCCTGAGAAGGTGCCAATTGGCGGGGCACCAATTCCCAAGAAGGAGGAAGAGTTAGTCCATCTCGAAATCTTCTTCTCGCAAAGACTTATATTCATTACTTGTATCGATGGTTATTCAAAATATCTGTTCATTACACAAATTGAAGACAAAACAAAACTCGATGAAAAAGTGTTGGAACTTTTACTGTCATTCCCAGAGGCAAAACAAATTACCTTAGATAACAAACCAGGGTTCTCGACATCTCAGTTAAGTCATTAATGAAACGAATGAGTATTAAAGTTAATTATTGTGACCCGCTGCATAGCTCAACGAATGGACAAATAGAAAGAGTTCATTCAACGGTAATCGAAGTAGCAAGATGCTTAAGACAGGAATTTAGTATTGTAAACGATTTAGAAGTTATATCTAGAGCCGTTCAACAATATAACAAAACAATTCATACGGTTACTAACTACAAACCGCAAGACATATTATATAATAAAATAGACCACCCCGATATACCAGAAAAATTAGCAAAAGCACAAGAAACTATATTAAAAAGAAATGACAAATTAAAAGGTTTGAAAACGTACAAACCTAACGAAACAATTTATGAAAAGGTAAGAGGTAAAAGAAGCAAGTTAGATGTGAAATATAAAAAACAGATAGTAAAAGAAGACCTAGGGAAGAAAGTTAAAATCCATTACAGAAACAGAATAGTACACAAAGATAATATAAGAACTTAACTTTATTTGCACTTTACAGACAATGGACCGATTAATCATTGCACTTATCACCTTATTCGGAATCGCGAAAACGGAAATAATAATTGACTATACGAGGGAAGATTACGTACTAGTAGACAACAGCGACGCAGTAATTTCCAAAAAATTTGGTGATATTTTTCATATAACAAATTCAGCATACATTAAGGAAATAGTAGAAGTAACCAGAAATGAAATTAATGAAAACATCGTTGTTAGATTAGAAACAAAAAATAATAAATCTACGACACATATTGACAGTTTAGACATACAATTAGAGCCACATCTGTTAGACACGATATTATCACAATTACAAAAGTCTTATCATAAAAGAAAATGAGGAATTAACGAAGTAGACACACTTTGGAAATGGATAGCAGGGTTTCCAGATCATGATGATCTTGTAACTATTAATAACAAATTAAACGAACTAGCAGAGAACAATAACAAACAACTAACAACCAACTCGCAAATATTTAAAGCTATATTTAGTATAGACAAGATGATCCAAAATTTAGAAAAAAGTTTGCATAAGACAAAAGTAACGAAACAAACAAACAGACTAATACTAATTGAACTACAGAACCTATTACAAACAGTCACGCTAGCTAAGGCAGGTATATTAAACATAGTGATACTAGATTTAAAAGAAATCCAAGACATAATCAAACACGAGAATACCAGAGTCACCTTAACAGATTTAATGGTCGTATCCAAATTCAAAATTTTACAAAACCCAGATTTAATAGTAATATATATTACATATCCTATTATCAAAACCAATTGTCAACTATATGAAAGTGGAGCTATAAGTAAAAAAAATGGCAAATTATTAATTGAAAAAGAAGTTGTAAGATGTAATAAGATATTTCAAAATGTTTAAAAGTGTAAAATAAAACTAAGTAACAATTTTTGTAAACTATCCTTAAATAAGAGCTGTTTAACAAATCTATTAAATCACCCTAAAGCATAATGTACTAAAATAAAAGAAAAGAATAGAAATTTAGAAATAATAAAAGATGGTGCAATACTCGTCTCAGGCAATGACGAAGTTGACATACAATGTAAGGATGGAAATTTTGCACAAATTTCCAACCTACATATTATGACTTTATTGTTACTGGTGAAATAAAGTGCATTAAAATTAACATTTATTTATTATATAAATACTTACCTAGAATCACTCCCCAGCACACTCGGCTACAGCATACTTTAATAGTTGGATGTTTCTATAAATGAATTTATTAAATATAATTATCATTTAGTAAATTGGAAAACAATTATAAATACCTTTGCACTACCACTTTACGCACGTCACTTGGAGTAATTTAAACAAAAAGGGGAACTTCGTTTATATAAATAATTTTATTAAATTAATTATTATTACTCCGATATTACTTATTAATTAATTTTACTTATTTGAATAAATTATATTCAATTTAAAAAAAAACGCGCACATGTAAAAAGAAAAAATGTAAACAAACATTTGCAAAAGTCAAAACGTCAGAATGCAATTCGCTGCAAAAAGATGCACAAGGAAGCTTTTGTGCAAAAGTGTTAAAGTGCATTAAGTTCAACTAAGATCAACTCAAAGCTTTGTTACTTTACACAAAAAGTTCTAGAGTATGTGTATAAAAGACGGCGCAATTTTCTAAGAAGGTAGTGTGTCTTGTATGATCACTCGGTGGCATTGTATGTCAACATATAAAATAAATACATAAATATTAAAAATTTTCTGACACAGCGGCGGTTTTAAGCCTAGTGTATAATCGATTTAAAATCTTATATATAAAATTAACATTGTCAAAATGTTAGTTACCGTACTCCTCCGAAACGGCTTTACCGATTTTTACCAAATTTTATATGCGTATTCAGTAGGTCTGAGAATCGGCTACTATCTATTTTTCATACCGCTAAAGTGATTAGGGTGTCCCTATCCAGCAAAAATATTTTTATTGCTTTAACAAAAATTTTTTTATATTTTTGACATAAATTTTTTTATATTTTTGAAAAAGAAAACTTGCTATGATATGAAAAGTTGTTGTCTATGAAAATACTGAATTCATAAAACTGCCCCTAATTTCTGCACTATCGTTGATTCCCAAAATGCTCTCTTTGACCGCGTATTTCCAGATGTACACATACAATACATAAATCATGGGTGGCTGGCAGAAAGAGCCATTAGCAGCAAAAAACATGGACGTTGATGAATTAAACTTCAAGATAAAACAGACATTGCCGGGCGACTTAATATCATACAAATCGATCGATACAGTTTGTGATACCAACGAAGTTGTAAACTATCCAGCAGAGTTTTTAAACTCACTGAATTTGCCAGGCATGCCACCACATATTTTACGCAATAGTAAGCGATTGGTAATTAAAAAATTAATGAAAAACATTATCGAAGCCACCATTTTGAATGGCAAGTTCCGAAACGAAAAAGTTTTATTGCCACGAATTACAATGATTCTCACAGACAAGCCAATTTAATTCAAACTCGTTCAATTTCCTATTAGATTGGCATTTGCAAAGACCATCAATAAATCACAAGGCCAAACGATGTCGGTTTGCGGTCTTATATATAAAATTTCCATTTCACAATGTTAGTTACCGTACTCCTCCGAAACGGCTTAACCGATTTTTACCAAATTTTATATGCATATTCAGTAGGTCTGAGAATCGGCTACTATCTGTTTTTCATACCGCTAAAGTGATTAGGGTGTCCCTATCCAGCAAAAATATCCTTATTGCTTTGACAAAATATTTTTTATTTTTTTGACATAAATTTTGTTTATATTTTTGAAAAAGAAAAATTTTTTTCTTAATATTTTTTGTAACTACGCCAACAAGTACATCGAGCATTTACATCCACTTCGTTTCTTCGTCTTCGCCTTGCTTGGCAGATGGAAAATGTACTAAAAATTTTTCTAAAGAATTCACTAATGATACTATAACAAATACCGACGGATATCCACTATATCATCGAAGAAATCCCGATAATGGGGGACAATGGCGGGTGGTGCCGTATTCGCCTCTGCTAAGCAAGACATACAATGCTCATATAAATGTTGAGTTTTGCAGTTCTGTGAAGAGCATCATATATATAAGTATGTCCATAAAGGCAGTGATATGGCTGTGTTTAGAGTAGAAAATACTAATGTAAATGCTAAATGCTCCTCCAATGAACAAAAACGGTGAAATTACGCTCTACCAAATTGGTCGGTACATCAGCTCCAATGAAGCTGCTTGGCGTATCTTCGGTTTTCTAATTCATGAACGCGATCCAGCAGCTGTTCATCTTGAAAACGGTCAGCGTGTATTTTTCACGAACGAGACAGTGATTGATCGTGGTACAAATCCACCTAAATCTACACTCACTGCATTTTTTGAATTGTGTAATAGTACGGATGATTTTGGTGCCTTTGCAAGAACATTACTCTATTCACAAGTACCACGCTAATGGGCTCAAACAAAATAATGGATGCCCCGCAAGCAAGTTTCACCAGTTGATCCATGTCTCAATTTATTTAAATCGAACGCTTATTTACAGTTAATCCAAGACACACTGAGTGCTTTTATCTTCGACTGTTGTTGGTTAATGTTACTGGCCCATTATCGTTATTATTATTTACAGTCAATCCAAGACAATTTTAAATTTGAAGATACAACAGTTGTTGCCAGGGAACTTGGTATCATACAAATCTATTGATTTTAAATTAATAATTTAATAAATAAACATAATAATAACTTAAAAATAATATTGTTGGGCGTTTGTTATTTTTATTTTCCTTTTCGTTCATAGCGCTCCATGCCTATTTCATGCATATACCACATACTTACACACTTATAATAAGTAAGTTACTTTTTGTCTACACTAGAATTTATCTAGAAACTAGAAATAATTTATAAGGCAAAACAACGTTTGTCGGGTTATCTAGTATATATATAATTGTTTACGAGTGCATGGGCGGTTTTAAGTCCAGGCGCGGAGACACTTTATATATATATTCAATATAACAAGACATATATACATTCACTAACCCCGTTTCGTCCAGTAGGTACTCATCGAGCAGGATAATCACCGAAATTATACTAAGGTACAACCACGAAACCGGATCAGCCACCACTGTGAACTCTACAGGGACAGCTTCCAAATACAGCTGGTCACAAGGAAACATCTCAAGTCATATCTAATTAAATTTAACCAACCTCTTTGAAATACGACTAAGGAAATACATTCAAAATTTGCATGCGTTTAAAATCTCAAGTTATTGAAATATAATTGCAGAAATAATAATCTATATAAAGTTATCTTATATAAATCGTTGAAAATTGTACAAATTGTCAATCTCAAGGTTTATCTAGTTACGTTTAATTGAATTCTTTTCTTTATTACATATTATTTTAATAAATAATTAATATTTTAAATAAATCTGCATTGAAAATTTAACCACCGTACTTTTATTTTGAGAAGTCCTGTCTCCGCGATTATAAATTTATTGTAGCGACCCCCTGGAAAAGACTGAGGATACCCCAGCATAAATTATAACGAAACGGGAAAATCCGTGTCGTTACAACACCCTAGAAGGAGTGTACCTAGTTACCTTTGAGACCAATGTAACAATAGATAATATTACATATAAATCAAAAAACTGTAATTAATAATTATCTGAAGATGAACAATCCAAACAATTTTTAGATAATAAAGTATATAGAAAGTCATAATGAAGAACTTAAACTTAAAAACATAAACTTAATTACAACATCAACACAACGCTTCAAGGAACATTCTTTTACCTCATCAACTGTACTCTTGGCAACAATTGCTATTATCGTGTATGGTAATCATAAACTGAGCAGACGCATAAAACAGTCTAGACGTAAACAAAATTCCTTAAAGCCCAAACATAAATAGTAATTACAATTAAAATTATTAAGGTATGATAATGAAAAAAATTTAATTGTTGTATTAAAGGTGAAGCTCTATTTTGAAGGTTTAAGTTTGATCATGTTGAAATTTCTAATAAAAGTAAAATACTTTTTATATGAAGCTTAAATCCATTGCACTAATCTGCTATATTAGAGATTAATTAGTTAATAATGGTAATTCTGAATAGCTATGTTCAGCAGGGGGAGTATTTTGAAATCATTCAACAGTCTGATGAAATCATTGCAGAAATGAATAATCAAATAAACGAAATTTGTGAGCAACTTTAAAAACAACAGAGTTGTGAAACATCCGCTGTATACGAAGTAACATCCGCAGTTACTTCATTTCAATTAAAGAAACGGGACGTTTCTCTTTAAGAAAGAGGGATGTTATCGCACGCTCTCACTTTGCAGGGTTAAATGTAAAACACGAAATCATTTGTAAGAGAAAATAATAGAGAATAAGATAGATTTTAAGTTATGCAGGCCTATTCTGAATAATACCAGGGAACAAAACTCCCTATTCCCACGCTGTTCCCAAACACACAACTCCCTTATTCTGAATTGCTTGGGAGACAGCAGTTTTGGGACAACAACAGTTTCAAATTTGTTTTGTTAAATTTTGGCAACCATGCTACTTTTTAATGACGAAAAGTGCGAAAATGAGCAAAACAAAGAAAAGAATTGCGTATCATATGTTGATTTAAATGTAAAAATCGCATTTTTTGTTTGCTGCACAAATTATCGGAAATAAATATAAGTTATTTTATGAGTAAATAATAAATAATAAAATAATAAAAAACTTTTATTTTAATGAGTAAAATAAATATATAAAAAGAATTGTGCATGAGCGAAATAAACAAGAATTGTGCAGTTGTTAATGATTATTTAAATAAAAAATTTTGAAAAATTTTCAAAAATGCATTCAATTGCATTTCGAGCTTTAGCGGAGGATTTGGCTCAAGAACAGGAGCAAGAAATTTTGTAACAGAGGATCAATCGCAAAAACTTACATGTTAAATTTAACTCTTTTCTAAATTTTTAACTCTTTTTTAACTAATTAAAAAACAACATTACGTTATGATATCAATTCTTCTATGTCTTTATTTTCAAACATTCACTGCTTTTATACAAAACTTGCGTAAATTATAATTTAATTTTTTTTATATAATTAGGATAGAAATGTCCTTCATGCTTCAATTAGTGAACTAATAATAGTTTATGATTGTGCAGATGTTACAATAAAAAAGAAGCAATGTTTTACCTGCACATAACATAATTGCAAAAGTTTATTTTAACTTATTCTAGGAATCCCATTCATTTCAGAATTTAGTCTCCTTTCATTTTTCGATTGTTTTAAAAACAATAGTTAACACTTTAATTAGTGAAAAAAACCCGTGTGAATAAAATAAATAAATAAAAATTTAAATATTTCAAATTTATTATACTTTTATTAAAATAATAATTTTAATAAAATATATTTAATGAAAATTTTGTTATATTAAATTTATTAAAATAATTTTATTAATATATATGCGGAAAACTAATCAACTCTTGTGGATAAAATAAAAAAATAAAACTTTGAAAATATTAAATTTATTGTAATAATTTTATTATAATAATAATTTTATTAAAATATATTCAAAAATCTGATCAATTTCAGTTACTTTTATATTAAATTAAACTATTTTTAATACTTTTTTAACTTGTCTCCCAAACAATTTGCTTTGGAAAGAGTTTGTGCAAAAT
The DNA here is from genome assembly GCF_002237135.1 of Teleopsis dalmanni. NCBI lineage: Eukaryota > Metazoa > Arthropoda > Insecta > Diptera > Diopsidae > Teleopsis > Teleopsis dalmanni. The sequence continues at coordinate 101,868,242 of NC_051846.1, read as the reverse complement.
TGAGAAAAAACTCCTATTCCCATGCGATTCAAAAAAACAATATTGGGAACAGGGAACAAAACTCCCATTCCCAAATTATTCAGAATAGCAAACTTTGGGATAGGGAACAAACTCCCATTCCCATGCGATTCAGAATAGGGGTGATTATTTTCGTGAGTACCTTCTTGAGATAGTGTTCTAAACTTTATTTTGACTGTCCGTTGGGTGACTAGGATTAAGGAGGGGCGCCTCATGTAATTTGCAGCACCTGTGTAAGGCTTCTCACAGGTTGGACTGAGGAAAAACGTCATATGAAATTTGTCGTCCCCGTGATTTGGCGTGAACATATAAATCATTTTTGAAACTGTTATTTTTGTTTAACAAAAATTAAAATTTGAAATTTGCCGCCCCATGATTTGGCGTGAACATATAAATCATTTTTCAAACTGTTATTTTTGTTTAACAAAAATTAAACCGAAGTCAAAACTCACAGTAAAATATCAAAACAACCTGCAATTAGCGATACGACTAGTCGCTCACTCTGAATATTTACCATTGCCGAAACCACCGGAAAATGTTAATACTTACGAAGATTCCAAAAGTAATCAAGAATGTGAGAATGAACAAAGCCCAAACACAAAGGACCCTAATTTCGGACCCAGGACATCTGATGGACCTTATCTTATAACGCAAGACGATTTGAACTATCTAGGGTGCAATTTAAAATTGTCCAAAAAGAAGAGTGAAATCTTAGGATCATCATTAAAGGGTTCGAAATAATTGGATCCAAAAACGAAAATGTCCTAATTTCTTGCAATGATATTCTTTCTCTTGATTTTGAATACAACGATGATGATTGGCGTTTGTTCATTCATTTTTCCAAGGTCAGTTTAAAGGCTGTTCTCTTACATAATGGAAATGAAATCTGCGCAATATCGTTAGGCCATGGAACTGATATGAAAGAATCTTACGAGAATATGCAGTTAGGTTAGGTTAGGTTATACCGGTGATCCCTAGTGGATCCACTTAGGCCTATTGGCCCATTGTGATGCCGTAT
>NC_051846.1:101856351-101867106 GCF_002237135.1 Teleopsis dalmanni | reverse complement strand
AAGGCCAACTACTCTAAACGAAGCTGTACAAATTGCTCTAAGTGTAGAAACACAAAATAGAAGCATGATACAACAGCAACCAAACAGGAATTTTCAGCAAAGGAGCGGATTCTCGAATAATAACAGAAATGCGAATGAAAATTTCAATAGGAATGCATCAAACCAATACAACAATTCCAATAATCAAAAAAACTGGAACAACCCCGGTTCACGAACCCCGGGGCACAACCTAAAGCAGTATCCAAATCACAACCTAGGTCACAACCAAAACAATGGTTACAACAATCGAAACAATTACAACCAGAACAAAAACAAATAATACATTTTAAAACGATAGAAAACATTGATAATAGTATTAATGTTAAAACTTCTTGTAGCAATAAGTATATAACTTTATTAGTAGACACAGGGGCAGAGATATCAGTAATAAAAAAAGGTATAATAGGGAAGAGCAATTTTGATAACACAAAAAACTGCCAAATAAATAGCATAACAACAGGAAAAACAACCACAGAAGGTTTAATAGATATAAATTTATTTTTTGATGGTAAAACAATACCTCACAAATTCAATGTCATAAAAAACAATATAAATTTACCTACAGATGGTATATTAGGTAGAGATTTTTTGATAAAACATAATTGTAAAATAAATTATGAAACATGCGTATTAGTGATCTCAAACTCAGAAGATGAGATAGTCTTACCCTTGAATATAAAAATAAAAACCATTAAAAACATCAAAATACCGCCCAGGGTAGAAATAATTCAAGTAGTTGAACTAAATACAAAAGAAGACAGTTTAGTCTGTGGAAAAGAAATAGTGAAAGGAGTATTCATAGCTAATTCATTAATACCTGCCAAAGGTATACAACATATTAGGTTATTAAATACTAGAGACACACCTGTAGAATTAGAATATGCAACAATAGAAATAAAACCTTTAAATAATTATAACATACTTTCATATAATTCTAATCGAAATTCATATACATTTGAAAAAATTAAATCGAAATTAAAAATAGATGATTTAGATAACATAGCCAAAAATTCAATATTGAATATTTGTAAAGATTTCCAAAACATTTTTCATATAGAAGGAGAGAAATTAACTATAAACAATTTTTATGAACAGCACATATCAACAATAGATAAAACACCTATATATATAAAGAATTATAGGATACCGAACATTCAAAAGGAAGAACTAGAAAATCAAGTAAAAAAGTTATTAAATGATGATATAATAGAACCATCAGTAAGTCCTTACAACTCACCAATTTTAATAGTACCAAAAAAGGGACAAGAAACATGGAGATTAGTTGTAGATTTCAGACAGTTAAATAAAAAAGTAGTAGACGATAAATTTCTACTAACACGTTTGGAAGATGTTCTAGATAAGTTAGGTAAGGCGAAATATTTCTCTACATTAGATATGACTAGTTCATTTCATCAAATCCCACTTAATCACAAATCAAAACCTTTAACAGCTTTTTCAACAGAAACAGGTCATTTTCAATTCAAGAGATTACCTTTTGGATTAAAAATTTCAACAAATAGTTTTCAAAGAATGCTAACATTAGCATTAGCAGGTTTAGACTCCTCAGCATTTTTATATGTAGATGATGTAATAGTTTTTGGTTCTAATCTCAAAGAACACAATAACAATTTAATAAAAGTATTTAGTAGATTACAACAATATAATCTTAAACTTAACCCTGAAAAATGTAATTTTCTTAAACCAGAAGTAGTATATCTAGGTCATCTTATAACCGCACAAGGTGTGCGTACAGATCCAAATAAACACGATGTAATAAAACATTATCCCATACCAAAAAACTCAGACGAAGTGAGAAGGTTTGTAGCAATGTGCAACTATTATCGAAGGTTTATGAAAGATTTTGCTAAAATAGCCAGACCTCTAAACAACTTGCTTAAGAAAAATCAAATATTCTGCTGGTCGGAAGAATGTGATAAATCTTTTAATGGTTTAAGAGAAAAGTTAATTTCACCACCAATCTTAAGTTATCCAGATTTTTCAAAACCATTCGTTTTAACGACAGATGCTTCTAATTATGCATTAGGTGCAGTACTGTCACAAGGAGAAATTGGTAATGATAAACCAATAGCATTTGCAAGCAAAACATTAAATAAATATGAGTTAAATAAACCCGTGATAGAGAAGGAACTTCTTGCCATTTATTGGGGTATAAATTATTTTAGACCATATTTATTTGGGAGAAATTTTACAGTTTATACAGATCACAGACCTTTAGTTAGTCTATTTACACATAAGAACCCATCATCAAAACTAACTAGAATAAGAATAGATCTCATGGATTATAACTTCAATATAGTATTTAAACAAGGAAAGATGAATACTAATGCAGATGCATTATCAAGGATACAACTAAATTCAAAAGAATTAGTTGAAATGATTCCTAAAAATATAAATATATTAACCAGAAAAATGAGCAAAGAAATGAATGAAAAAGATAACAAAATCGCACAAGTACAAAATGAAGAAATAACCTTAAAAGCTAACACGGAGATTGATCACCTCCACATGTGGAATGCAACATCGGTATCGGAGGTAAGGTATTTAACAAAACTTGAATTCAAGAATATAAACCATTCTGCAGATGGAAACAATGAAAAAGCACTTGAACATGGAAATAAAAAGTTCAATAAAAATAGTGCAATATATATAAAAATAGCAGCAAAAACTATAGTTGTGGAATATGACGAAAAATCATTATCAGAGATAAAATTGATTCTGAGGAAGTTATTATTCAAAATGGACAACTTAAACATAACAAAGCTAGCATTGGCGGAAGATGAAGAAATATTTAATAACATAAGCATGCAACAAGTAGAAGATATATTTAATAAGCTGCAAAAAGAATTAAAATTGAAAAATTGTCTAGACATAATTATTTACAAAAAAACAAAAAGAATTAATGATACAAATGAAATGCTCAGGTTAATAGAAAAATATCATAAATCACTACATGGAGGACATTGCGGTATAAAAAGATGTATAAACAAACTGAAACAAAAATATGTATGGAAAAATATGAATAAAATGGTTAAAAAATTTATCAATAACTGTGAAGTATGCGCAAAAGTTAAAATAACAAAATACACAAAAGAACAGTATGACATAACTGAAACACCAAACACATCCGTTGAAGTCATAACAATTGACACAGTAGGCCCACTTTTACCTTCAAATAATTTCAGATATATTTTGACACTTCAATGTGAATTAACGAAATTCATAGAAGCAATACCTTTAAAAAATAAAGAAGCTATCAGCGTTGCTAAAGCAATTGTTGAGAAATTCATTCTTAAATATGGTTGTTTCAAAAAGATGAAAACCGATAAAGGTACTGAATTTACAAACGAACTTCTAAAAAATATTTGTAAACTATTAAAAATAGAAAAAACTACTTCAACACCATTCCATCATGAAACATTAGGGACAGTTGAGAGAAATCATAGAGTTTTAAATGACTACTTAATGACCATGAAATCAGTAGATACATGGGATGAATTATTACCATACTATGTTTACAGTTATAACTCGACTCCGCACACTACAACAAATTACACTCCATTTGAATTAGTATATGGTAAATTATGTGCGTTACCATGTGAAATACTAGAAAATAAAAAAATGACATACGACATTGAAAATTATTGTAATGAATTAAAATTAAAACTAAAATATGCTCAAACCCAAGCTAAGCAAAAATTAATACAATACAAATCTATAACAAAAGAAAAACAGAAAAATATTAATGAATCAAATTTCAAAGTAAATGATTTTGTTTATATTAAAGTAGGAAACAAAAAGAAATTTGACAATCCATTTAAAGGCCCATATAAAATAGTGTCACAAAAAGGTAAAAATAGTACCGTATTAATAAATAATAAATATGTAGAACTACACAACAATAATTTAATCAAATGTAGAGCTAAAGAAAATTTTAAATGTAATTAAATATTAAATTAATATATTAATATCAAAATATGTTATTATTAATCTCATATAATTATTATATACAAAATACAAATTAAAAACATTATATTATACTAAACTAGTAGATAGATGACCCGGCGAACTCTGTTCCGCCTTAAAGGCAATAAATAAGCAGTTTTTTTTTAATTGGAAAAAATACAAAAAAAAAAAATACCTACATTAATCATTCATCATTTATTTGTGTATTTTAGTACACATCGCAAATTATCTATTTGTTGACCTCTGTTGTTCGCGCGACCTTCAGTCCTTAAATTTGCAGTATTTCGTATTCTTCTTGCATTACGGCTTTGTCGGGAAAGATTCGATCGTCTTGGTCGCGGCATTATTAAAAAACTAAAAACTCAAATTTTCAACCATACCATACATTATAATTGTTAATTATTTATTTTGTTGAGTTTGCAACAACCAGGTAGTTTTATTGATTAAAAACGATATTTATTGCAACACAAACTTATATTGATCTAATACAACTATTAAAAACACATTAACTAAGTTATATTTCTATCTGTTAAATTTTAATAAAATATTTTAATAAAGTATTAGTATTGCTGTTAAGCTAGACTTACTTTGTATAGGGACAAAGAAGCTTTATTAAATTTTAGAGGAATTTTTAGAATAACATAGCATAGCTTCTTTGTAAAAGCACCAGAATGGTCGCTTTACATATAGTAAGTAAAACAATATGCATTACAAAATGTCTCTACAAAAAGAGAAGCTTTGAAAAGAAATAAAGAATTAGCAAACCCAAAAAGTTAAACTTTCAATTCGTTGAACTTGTGTTTCCAAAATAAAGCTGTAGTTTATAAGGTCGTTCTAATTTAAAGCACGGCAAGTGCTTTGGTTGTTGTCACTAATTAAATAAAAATAAGTGACAATAAAACCTGGGAACTTGAGCATTGAAAATTTGTGCAGCCTTGGCTTCTTTGTGGAGTAAAACACGATTAGTCATCGCTTTAATTTGACAAGGCACGAGTCTAAGCCTGCACTTGCAGTCCAAACAAATTATATACGGACTATAAACTAATTAAATAAAATTCGATTATTTCTAAAGACCACTGATGAAGAGTACTTGGCAATACTCGAAACAGCGTTGTATGGTCAGCCGAACTTCAATAAAATTAAAAATAAATTTTTGTGTTTGTACTTTATTTCTTTCTTTGCTATTCGAAAATTCCAATAAAATATTTTCTTATATCAAAAATTTGATAATTTCAAAACCTACTTTGTCGTGAACGGGATAAACAGGTATCCTATGCCCTTCTCCTGGCCTTAAACTACCTCCCTGCCAATTTTCAGCTAAATCGGTTCAGCCTATATCCTTCTCCTGGCCTTAAACTACCTCCCTGCCAAATTTCAGCTAAATCGGTTCAGCCGTTCTTGAGTTATAAGTGGTGTAACAAAAACACATCTTTCTTTTATATATATAGATATGTTAATGAAAATATTTTATTCAAACATGTTAATGAATATATACTATACAAATAGTAAATTTTAAATAAAAATTTTGTTTTGATATGGATTAGTATCATAGTGGATCTGACACTAAAATAAATAAGATAAAAACAATAAATAAAATAATTAATAGCATAAATTAATTTAAATTTGTAGAAATTACAATTAATTTACACTTTTCTTAAGGGGTAGGGTGTGGTGCCCATGACCTACATCATTGTTTAATATGGCAAGTCATTGCATAAAGTAACAAAACAATTGTGACATAATTTATTGAATGCACATTTGTCGCTTTGTTGTTTTGACTTTGATCATATTACACTTTTAAATTTTGTTTGACTCACGCCGTTATGATTGTGCACTCGTAACATGATGCGCGAGCCAAACGTTTTATCATATGTGGTCATTGTACGGTAGTAACACAAATTCCTTTAGAGAAATGTTAAACCTTATGAATAACATTTATAATAATATATACAAGTAAAAATGCATAAGAAATAGATAACATATGTTAGAATAGTATAATAGATACTATGAATATCTTACATGTAAAAATCATATACTTTATCAAAATTTGGGAGTAACCAATGCATTGATTGGTTACTCAAGAATATATAGGAAATAAATAATAAGTTTAGTAGATAAGAATATTTTGTATAAATAGAGTAAGATTTTACAAATAAATAAGATTCTTTTAGATTCTTTTGCATAGGCAACAAGAATAAACTGTATTTTGAATCTCTGGTTATATGCGGCATATCTGCTGGTAATACCATTAAGGCGGCTGAAGAGCTTAGAAAATACTTAAAGGCGGCTGAAGAGCTCAGATTAATACTTATCCTTGCTAGGTCGAAACCTTTTGGGGCTCTTAATCCCTTAGCAATCCTGCCATCATTGATGAACAACATTATATGGTAATAACATTACATGGCGATCCTGTTAACATTACACTCGTCTCTTATCTTTTTAGCATAAAACTGTAACCTCCTTAGAAAAGAATTTAAATCCTCTATCTTTCCCGTGAACGTAGGTAGGAGTTTCTATACGCTCTCTATCACCGCGTCGTATGTCGTCATTCTATTTGCCGTACTGTTGTTAAAGTCTAAAGGTGTATTAACTACTTTTGTGGCTACTTCAGGTGTAGTCATTTTTACCAAATATTTTCTCGCCTGTATATATTTTTCAAGGAAAACTTCCTTCAAAACTGAAGCCTCTTCTAAGTTTTTTGTTAAATGAATTGACTCAACACGATTTTTTAGATAGTCTAATCTATCTAACTTGATAGGTAAAGTAAGTTTTGTATACCCTCTAATACTAGCCTTCTTAGCGTTTTTTAAAGTAGCCTGAACCTCACTTATATTAGTAGCGATATCTTCCATAAATCCAAAAAAAAAAATATAAAAAATTATTTTCAGTACGCTTATAGTCAAACGAATCAGTAAAGATCAAAGAAAGACTGGAACACGTTTAAAGGAATATATATTATGAATGTTGGTAATGAAACTATTCGCATATCTTAATTTTTAAGCTTCGAAAAGAGAGGAGAAGGAAAAATATAAATTATATTCTTTATAAATTTAAAAAAAAATTTTTTTGTATTTTTTTTTTTGTTACATTGTATTTTTATATTCAATTTATTAAATGGTAATATATATTTCTTTTTTTTTTTTTTATTTTTACATAGTATATTTATATTCAATTTGGTAAATGGTAATATATATTTCTTTATAAAACAATATAATTAAAATAATCATGCTAATGTTGTGAAAATATATTAATAATGTATTGTATTGATAATAATTAATATTGATAATAGTTAATGTATTGACAATAGTTAATAATAACTATACATTGCTTGTGTTTAAAGTGGTATGTACATGTTTATGTACATATTTTTTTATATAATTGTTTATTCTACTATCAATGTACAATATAATAAATACAAGGAATAATGTTATTAGTACTACCTCTAGTTTTCCGTTCGTTGATGTTGTATTGTGATTCTGCAAGTTGTTCGTAACGTCAGTTTTCTGCTGCAGGTTGTTGTGAGTATTATACTCATTACTCGAAAACGATCCCATCGTTTCAGCTGTTTCAGAATTGTTGAAGAAATTTTTTTTTTTTATAAGAAATTGTTGTAAGTTGAAAGCGTTGAAATGCTGGTTTTTATAGTTGCTATAAGTTATTGTTGGATTTCATGTTTTTTTTGTTTTGTTTATATATATGTAATTTAATTATGTTCCATAATTAAGTTTTTGGTTTTTTTTTTTACATAAATTTGTTGGTAATTTTGATGCACATACGCTTCACATAAGCTATTTTTTTTTTTTTGTTTTTAGTCACGTTAATTTATTGTCAAATTTTTGATGCACATTATCTTTTTTTTTTGTTTTGAACACAGTTTTTTCACTAATTTTTGAACTTTCATTAATAACTGGTCTTTTGTGTTAAATAACTCATATTAGCAATTTTGTACCTTGCATTAGCAATTTTAATCTCTGAAGTACACTTTCAGTTTTATATTTATTGCCTCAGTGATTTGGCAGATGATTTAATTTTTAAGTTCACATTATAGTTTTAATTTTTTTGTGTTTGGTCCTTGCCATTTGCAATTTGGAAGGATCGCCATGTAATTATATGATATTTTTGTTGTATAGTTGTTAGATTTTTATATACACTAATTAAAACGACTTTACTTTTCGCTCGTCATATCAAGACTGGTCCTTATTTTCATTTTACTTCTTAAAACTAACATTGTCTCTTACAACTAATTTCCAATAGAATCTTATGTAATGATTCTATTGGTTGATACTTGAATTTACTTCCGTCTAATTAGTTAACCCAAATTAGACGTATATAATGTTTTATAAAAATAACTTATATACATTTATTAGTTATAATGGTCTTTTATTTCACAGTGGCACACATCTGGTAACCAACTGTATTGAGGGCAAATCATATTGTATGCATTATCGCTTGCAATATGATCTGTGAAACACTTAACACAAATTCATGTGTTGAGCATGCCGCTATCCAAATTGTCAAATGCATATTGGAATAATTAAATATGCATACAAATATTTTGTCATAAAGAAATGACAAAACAGACGAGTCAAATTCCTGACTCATAAATTATTTCATTACTGACAATTTGGGTTTTTCGGTCATGCTTGATATTTGAGTGTTTCGGGTTAGTGTGACACATTAAATATCGCACACAACGTATTGTGTGTGGTCATGGTTAATATGCCACTACATATGGCTTTTAGTTCACGCAACAAATTCTCTTTTATGGCCTCTATGATTTCAAAACGCGTTCCTCGCAATGGCAATTTGAGTCGGGGGAAGAGGAAAAAGTCACACGGAGCCATATCTAGAGAGTATGGTGCTTGGTTGATGATATTGGTGGAGTTTTTGGTCAAAAACTACAACACAACCAACGCTGTGTGAGCCGGTGCGTTATCGTGGTGTAAAATCCATGAGTTTTCCATCCGTAAATAGAAACAAAAAATCGTTTTCGCATTGGTCGAATAATTAGGATCTCGCAGAATTAAATGATCTCAAGCAGAAAACACGTAAACACTTTAATGCAAGAACAATAGTTGGCAAGAATATAAAGATTGTTCTAAAACTTATAAGAAACCTATCTGGGAGGACAAAAGTAATGGCTGGAAGGAATTCAACAGCTTCTCTCCTTACAAATCGCCAGGTTTAGAAGGTATCTTTCCCATTATGTTGCAAAAATTGCAAGACTTAGTGGTTCCATGCTTAGGGGAAATATACAAAGCATGTCTTAAATATAGTTATGCAGGTTAAAGTCGTCTTTATATCCAAGATGACCAAAGACCGATCTAAATTCATTCTTACTTAAAACAATGAGGAGGGTAATAGAGCTCGACTTGAAACTAATGGTGTAACGTTTTACAATCTGAAAATCCCAGCACATATACTTCAAGGATAGATCTACGAAAACAGTTTTACAGGAGGTTATTTGTATGTGAAAAAATTGATTCATTTTAAACAACCTTTTTACATTGATGGGGCTTTCAGCAATGTTATCAATAAATATATTCATGAATCATTTTACAGAATAGGTTTAGAGGAACAGATCAAAACAAGCAATGGTTATTTAACCGTTATTGTAGGTGCCGGTTGTGGATAACATTCTAAAGACACCAGATAAGACATGAAAGCAGTAGCGTATGCGGAAGATGAGATAGTTTCGAGTATGTTCCTTCGCATAATTACCGATTTTATGGAAAGGGCTTTGGTTAAGATAAGTACCTGGGCCATAGGCTCTGGACTAGGTATTAACCCAGGAAAAACTGAAATGATACTGTTTACCACCAAAACCAAAATACGTAAATACCAAAACTAAACTGGAAACACAATGTCGATCTTCGTATCAAAAACGCATGAGTAGCTTTTTATTCTTGCAAAAAGATGTTTGGCAAAAATGGTGGATTCGTCCTGATATTATAGATTTGACGTACACGGTCATTGTACGTCTAATTCTCACGCATTGTGGTGTCGTTTGGTGGCCGGTTCTGAGTAAGAGCTATAATACCGATAAACTTAACAGAATTCAGAGGACGGTATGTGTGGGTATTAGAGGAGCTTTTAGAATGCCAAAAATACGGTTTGTAACAGTGCTGTTAGATTGCAAGCAACAAGCGTCTGGTCGGAACGAACATATGGACATAGTCGGATTCTAGGTACAGTTCCAAACTGTCTGTAAAGGATGATATTGGATTATCTGAATATACCTAGGAATACCTAGGCTTTGAAAGAAATTTTCCGATAATATTTCCTTAAAGAAAAGAATGGAAAAGAAAAAATTTCGCAGCAAACCGTAGTTTGCTCAATACATACCAGATTATCTTCGTACCATCAGATACCATCTTCGTACCATAAATAATTCCCTTAGGCTACCTAATGAGTCCACGGTTTTTCAAGCTGCAATCGTAGCAATTAAAGAAGCTTGCCGGCAAATTGCAAGTGACATCGAGGACAGATGTAGTTTTGCTACTTTCATATTACCCTAGAGACCATTAAGAGAAGCACCTTCTTCTACTTTCCGCTACTTGCCAAAAACAAATGGAACCCACTTAAGTCATGTGCAACATGACCCACCTATAATAATAGATCTTCTGTTCATTGGAGTACAAGAACCCACGCAGAGACACTTACTGCAGAAGTTGTGGAAACCCGCAGGAAAAAGATATCATAATACATTTTCCCTGTGAATGCCCAGTTAGA
>NC_051846.1:101854763-101856251 GCF_002237135.1 Teleopsis dalmanni | reverse complement strand
TCAATTACTATCGCTTTGAAATTCTAACTTTTGTTTATACTTCTATAGCTACGGCTTAGATCCAGACTGTGTTAAACAACTACGACAGGCTGTGTTAATCAATTACTATCGCTTTGAAATTCTAACTTGTGTTTATACTTCTATAGCTACGGCAGAAATACAGGCTGTGTTAATCAATTACTATCGCTTTGAAAATCTGACTTGTGTTTACAATTCTATAGCTGCGGCTGAAATACAGGCTGTGTTAATCCATTACTATCGCTTTGAAATTCTAACTTGTGTTTACAATTCTATAGCTACGGCTGAAATACAGGCTGTGTTAATCAATTACTATCGCTGTGAAATTCTAACTTGTGTTTATACTTCTATAGCTACGGCTGAAATACAGGCTGTGTTAATCAATTACTATCGCTTTGAAAATCTGACTTGTGTTTACAATTCTATAGCTGCGGCTGAAATACATGCTGTGTTAATCAATTACTATCGCTTTGAAATTCTAACTTGTGTTTACAATTCTATAGCTACGGCTGAGATCCAGACTGTGTTAAACAACTACGATCGCTGTGAAATTCTAACTTGTGTTTATACTTCTATAGCTACGGCTGAAATACAGGCTGTGTTAATCAATTACTATCGCTTTGAAATTCTGACTTTTGTTTATACTTCTATAGCTACGGCTGAAATCTAGGCTGTGTTAATCAATTACTATCGCTTTGAAATTCTAACTGGTGTTTACAATTCTATAGCTACGGCTGAACTCCAGGCTGCGTTAATCAATTACTATCGCTTTGAAAATTCTAACTTGTGTTTACAATTCTATAGCTACGGCTGAAATACAGGCTGTGTTAATCAATTACTATCGCTTTGAAATTCTAACTTATGTTTACAATTCTATAGCTACGGCTGAAATACAGGCTGTGTTAATCAATTACTATCGCTTTTAAATTCTAACTTGTGTTTATACTTCTATAGCTACGGCTGAGATCCAGACTATGTTAATCAATTACTATCGCTTTGAAATTCTAACTTGTGTTTACAATTCTATAGCTACGGCTGAAATACAAGCTGTGTTAATCAATTACTATCGCTTTGAAATTCTAACTTATGTTTACAATTCTATAGCTACGGCTGAAATACAGGCTGTGTTAATCAATTACTATCGCTTTTAAATTCTAACTTGTGTTTATACTTCTATAGCTACGGCTGAGATCCAGACTATGTTAATCAATTACTATCGCTTTGAAATTCTAACTTGTGTTTACAATTCTATAGCTACGGCTGAAATACAGGCTGTGGTAATCAATTACTACCGCTTTGAAAATTCTAACTTGTGTTTACAATTCTATAGCTACGGCTGAGATCCAGACTGTGTTAAAGAACTACGACAGGCTGTGTTAATCAATTACTATCGCTTTCAAATTCTAACTTGTGTTTATACTTCCATAGCTACGGCTGAGATCCAGACTATGTTAATCAATTACTATCGCT
>NC_051846.1:101853329-101854663 GCF_002237135.1 Teleopsis dalmanni | reverse complement strand
TTAACACAGTCTGGATCTCAGCCGTAGCTATAGAAGTATAAACACAAGTTAGAATTTCAAAGCGATAGTAATTGATTAACACAGCCTGTATTTCAGCCGTAGCTATAGAATTGTACACACAAGTTAGAATTTCAAAGCGATAGTAATTGATTAACACCGTCTGGATCTCAGCCGTAGCTATAGAAGTATAAACCCAAGTTAGAATTTCAAAGCGATAGTAATTGATTAACACAGCCTGTATTTCAGCCGTAGCTATAGAATTGTAAACACAAGTTAGAATTTTCATAGCGATCGTAGTTGTTTAACACAGCCTGTGTTTCAGCCGTAGGTATAGAATTATAAACACAAGTAAGAATTTCAAAGCGATAGTAATTGATTAACACAGCCTGTATTTCAGACGTAGCTATAGAAGTATAAACACAAGTTAGAATTTCAAAGCGATAGTAATTGATTAACACAACCTGTATTTCCGCCGTAGCTATAGAATTGTAAACACAAGTTAGAATTTCAAAGCGATAGTAATTGATTAACACAGCCTGTATTTCAACCGTAGCTATAGAATTGTAAACACAAGTTAGAATTTCAAAGCGATAGTAATTGATTAACACAGCCTGTATTTCAGCCGTAGCTATTCAATTGTAAACACAAGTTAGAATTTTGAAAGCGATCGTAATTGTTTAACACAGTCTGGATCTCAGCCGTAGCTATAGAAGTATAAACACAAGTTAGAATTTCAAAGCGATCGTAGTTGTTTAACACAGTCTGGATCTCAGCCGTAGCTATAGAATTGTAAACACAAGGTAGAATTTCAAAGCGATAGTAATTGATTAACACAGCCTGTATTTCAGCCGTAGCTTTAGAATTGTAAACACAAGTTAAAATTTCAAAGCGATAGTAATTGATTAACACAGCCTGTATTTCAGCCGTAGCTATAGAAGTATAAACACAAGTTAGAATTTCAAAGCGATCGTAGTTGTTTAACACAGCCTGGATTTCAGCCATAGCTATAGAATTGTAAACACAAGTTAGAATTTTCAAAGCGATAGTAATTGATTAACGCAGCCTGGAGTTCATCCGTAGCTTTAGAATTGTAAACACAAGTTAGAATTTCAAAGCGATAGTAATTGATTAACACAGCCTGTCGTAGTTGTTTTTAACACAGCCTGTATTTCAGCCGTAGCTATAGAAGTATAAACACAAGTTAGAATTTCAAAGCGGTAGTAATTGATTAACACAGCCTGTATTTCATCCGTAGCTATAGAATTGTAAACACAAGTTAGAGTTTCAAAGCGATAGTAATTGATTAACACAGCCTGTATTTCAGCCGTAGCTAT
>NC_051846.1:101847680-101853229 GCF_002237135.1 Teleopsis dalmanni | reverse complement strand
AAACACAAGTTAGAATTTCAAAGCGATAGTAATTGATTAACACAGCCTGTATTTCAGCCGCAGCTATAGAATTGTAAACACAAGTCAGATTTTCAAAGCGATAGTAATTGATTAACACAGCCTGTATTTCAGCCGTAGCTATAGAAGTATAAACACAAGTTAGAATTTCAAAGCGATAGTAATTGATTAACACAGCCTGTATTTCAGCCGTAGCTATAGAATTGTAAACACCAGTTAGAATTTCAAAGCGATAGTAATTGATTAACACAGCCTGTATTTCAGCCGTAGCAATAGAAGTATAAACACAATTTAGAATTTCAAAGCGATAGTAATTGATTAACACAGCCTGGATTTCAGCCATAGCTATAGAATTGTAAACACAAGTTAGAATTTTCAAAGCGATAGTAATTGATTAACACAGCCTGTATTTCAGCCGTAGCTCTATAGAAGTATAAACACAAGTTAGAATTTCAAAGCGATCGTAGTTGTTTAACACAGTCTGGATCTCAGCCGTAGCTATAGAATTGTAAACAAAAGTTAGAATTTCAAAGCGATAGTAATTGATTAACACAGCCTGTATTTCAGCCGCAGCTATAGAATTGTAAACACAAGTCAGATTTTCAAAGCGATAGTAATTGATTAACACAGCCTGTATCTCAGCCGTAGCTATAGAAGCATAAACTCAAGTTAGAATTTCAAAGCGATAGTAATTGATTAACACAGCCTGTATTTCAGCCGTAGCTATAGAATTGTAAACACAAGTTAGAATTTCAAAGCCATAGTAATTGATTAACACAGCCTGTATTTCAGCCGTAGCAATAGAAGTATAAACACAAGTTAGAATTTCAAAGCGATAGTAATTGATTAACACAACCTGGATTTCAGCCATAGCTATAGAATTGTAAACACAAGTTAGAATTTTCAAAGCGATAGTAATTGATTAACGCAGCCTGAAGTTCATCCGTAGCTTTAGAATTGTAAACACAAGTTAGAATTTCAAAGCGATAGTAATTGATTAACACAGCCTGTCGTAGTTGTTTAACACAGTCTGGATCTCAGCCGTAGCTATAGAATTGTAAACACAAGTTAGAATTTCAAAGCGATCGTAGTTGCTTAACACAGTCTGTATTTCAGCCGTAGCTATAGAATTGTAAACACAAGTTAGAATTTCAAAGCGGTAGTAATTGATTAACACAGCCTGTATTTCAGCCGTAGCTATAGAATTGTAAACACAAGTTAGATTTCAAAGCGATAGTAATTGATTAACGTAGTCTGGATTTCATCCGTAGCTATGGAATTGTAAACACAAGTTAGAATTTGAAAGCGATAGTAATTGATTAACACAGCCTGTCGTAGTTCTTTAACACAGTCTGGATCTCAGCCGTAGCTATAGAATTGTAAACACAAGTTAGAATTTTCAAAGCGGTAGTAATTGATTACCACAGCCTGTATTTCAGCCGTAGCTATAGAATTGTAAACACAAGTTAGAATTTCAAAGCGATAGTAATTGATTAACATAGTCTGGATCTCAGCCGTAGCTATAGAAGTATAAACACAAGTTAGAATTTAAAAGCGATAGTAATTGATTAACACAGCCTGTATTTCAGCCGTAGCTATAGAATTGTAAACATAAGTTAGAATTTCAAAGCGATAGTAATTGATTAACACAGCTTGTATTTCAGCCGTAGCTATAGAATTGTAAACACAAGTTAGAATTTCAAAGCGATAGTAATTGATTAACATAGTCTGGATCTCAGCCGTAGCTATAGAAGTATAAACACAAGTTAGAATTTAAAAGCGATAGTAATTGATTAACACAGCCTGTATTTCAGCCGTAGCTATAGAATTGTAAACATAAGTTAGAATTTCAAAGCGATAGTAATTGATTAACACAGCCTGTATTTCAGCCGTAGCTATAGAATTGTAAACACAAGTTAGAATTTTCAAAGCGATAGTAATTGATTAACGCAGCCTGGAGTTCAGCCGTAGCTATAGAATTGTAAACACCAGTTAGAATTTCAAAGCGATAGTAATTGATTAACACAGCCTAGATTTCAGCCGTAGCTATAGAAGTATAAACAAAAGTCAGAATTTCAAAGCGATAGTAATTGATTAACACAGCCTGTATTTCAGCCGTAGCTATAGAAGTATAAACACAAGTTAGAATTTCACAGCGATCGTAGTTGTTTAACACAGTCTGGATCTCAGCCGTAGCTATAGAATTGTAAACACAAGTTAGAATTTCAAAGCGATAGTAATTGATTAACACAGCATGTATTTCAGCCGCAGCTATAGAATTGTAAACACAAGTCAGATTTTCAAAGCGATAGTAATTGATTAACACAGCCTGTATTTCAGCCGTAGCTATAGAAGTATAAAAAGTTAGAATTTCAAAGTGATTGTATTTGATTAACACAGCCTGTATTTCAGCCGTAGCTATAGAAGTATAAACACAAGTTAGAATTTCAAAGCAATAGTAATTGATTAACACAGCCTGTCGTAGTTCTTTAACACAGTCTGGATCTCAGCCGTAGCTATAGAATTGTAAACACAAGTTAGAATTTTCAAAGCGATCGTAGTTGCTTAACACAGTCTGGATCTCAGCCGTACCTATAGAAGTATAAACAAAAGTTAGAATTTCAAAGCGGTAGTAATTGATTAACACAGCCTGTATTTCAGCCGTAGCTATAGAATTATAAACACAAGTTAGAATTTCAAAGCGATAGTAATTGATTAACGCAGCCTGGAGTTCATCCGTAGCTATAGAATTGTAAACACAAGTTAGAATTTCAAAGCGATAGTAATTGATTAACACAGCCTGTCGTAGTTCTTTAACACAGTCTGGATCTCAGCCGTAGCTATAGAATTGTAAACACAAGTTAGAATTTTCAAAGCGGTAGTAATTGATTACCACAGCCTGTATTTCAGCCGTAGCTATAGAATTGTAAACACAAGTTAGAATTTCAAAGCGATAGTAATTGATTAACATAGTCTGGATCTCAGCCGTAGCTATAGAAGTATAAACACAAGTTAGAATTTAAAAGCGATAGTAATTGATTAGCACAGCCTGTATTTCAGCCGTAGCTATAGAATTGTAAACATAAGTTAGAATTTCAAAGCGATAGTAATTGATTAACACAGCTTGTATTTCATCCGTAGCTATAGAATTGTAAACACAAGTTAGAATTTCAAAGCGGTAGTAATTGATTAACACAGCCTGTATTTCAGCCGTAGCTATAGAATTATAAACACAAGTTAGAGTTTCAAAGTGATTGTATTTGATTAACACAGCCTGTATTTCAGCCGTAGCTATAGAAGTATAAACACAAGTTAGAATTCCAAAGCGATAGTAATTGATTAACACAGCCTGTCGTAGTTCTTTAACACAGTCTGGATCTCAGCCGTAGCTATAGAATTGTAAACACAAGTTAGAATTTTCAAAGCGGTAGTAATTGATTAACACAGCCTGTATTTCAGCCGTAGCTATAGAAGAATAAACACAAGTTAGAATTTCAAAGCGATCATAGTTGTTTAACAAGTCTGGATCTCAGCCGTAGCTATAGAAGTATAAACACAAGTTAGAAATTAAAAGCGATAGTAATTGATTAACATAGTCTGTATTTCAGCCGTAGCTATGGAATTGTAAACATAAGTTAGAATTTGAAAGCGATAGTAATTGATTAACACAGCCTGTCGTAGTTCTTTAACACAGTCTGGATCTCAGCCGTAGCTATAGAATTGTAAACACAAGTTAGAATTTTCAAAGCGGTAGTAATTGATTACCACAGCCTGTATTTCAGCCGTAGCTATAGAATTGTAAACACAAGTTAGAATTTCAAAGCGATAGTAATTGATTAACATAGTCTGGATCTCAGCCGTAGCTATAGAAGTATAAACACAAGTTAGAATTTAAAAGCGATAGTAATTGATTAACACAGCCTGTATTTCAGCCGTAGCTATAGAATTGTAAACATAAGTTAGAATTTCAAAGCGATAGTAATTGATTAACACAGCTTGTATTTCAGCCGTAGCTATAGAATTGTAAACACAAGTTAGAATTTCAAAGCGATAGTAATTGATTAACATAGTCTGGATCTCAGCCGTAGCTATAGAAGTATAAACACAAGTTAGAATTTAAAAGCGATAGTAATTGATTAACACAGCCTGTATTTCAGCCGTAGCTATAGAATTGTAAACATAAGTTAGAATTTCAAAGCGATAGTAATTGATTAACACAGCCTGTATTTCAGCCGTAGCTATAGAATTGTAAACACAAGTTAGAATTTTCAAAGCGATAGTAATTGATTAACGCAGCCTGGAGTTCAGCCGTAGCTATAGAATTGTAAACACCAGTTAGAATTTCAAAGCGATAGTAATTGATTAACACAGCCTAGATTTCAGCCGTAGCTATAGAAGTATAAACAAAAGTCAGAATTTCAAAGCGATAGTAATTGATTAACACAGCCTGTATTTCAGCCGTAGCTATAGAAGTATAAACACAAGTTAGAATTTCACAGCGATCGTAGTTGTTTAACACAGTCTGGATCTCAGCCGTAGCTATAGAATTGTAAACACAAGTTAGAATTTCAAAGCGATAGTAATTGATTAACACAGCATGTATTTCAGCCGCAGCTATAGAATTGTAAACACAAGTCAGATTTTCAAAGCGATAGTAATTGATTAACACAGCCTGTATTTCAGCCGTAGCTATAGAAGTATAAACACAAGTTAGAATTTCACAGCGATAGTAATTGATTAACACAGCCTGTATTTCAGCCGTAGCTATAGAATTGTAAACACAAGTTAGAATTTCAAAGCGATCGTAGTTGTTTAGCACAGTCTGGATCTCAGCCGTCGCTATAGAATTGTAAACACAAGTTAGAATTTCAAAGCGATAGTAATTGATTAACACAGCCTGGATTTCAGCCATAGCTATAGAATTGTAAACACAAGTCAGATTTTCAAAGCGATAGTAATTGATTAACACAGCCTGTATTTCTGCCGTAGCTATAGAATTGTAAACACAAGTTAGAATTTCAAAGCGATAGTAATTGATTAACACAGCCTGTATTTCAGCCGTAGCTATAGAATTGCAAACACAAGTTAGAATTTTCAAAGCGATCGTAGTTCTTTAACACAGTCTGGATCTCAGCCGTAGCTATAGAATTGTAAACACAAGTTAGAATTTTCAAAGCGGTAATAATTGATTAACACAGCCTGTATTTCAGCCGTAGCTATAGAATTGTAAACACAAGTTAGAATTTCAAAGCGATAGTAATTGATTAACATAGTCTGGATCTCAGCCGTAGCTATAGAGGTATAAACACAAGTTAGAATTTAAAAGCGATAGTAATTGATTAACACAGCCTGTATTTCAGCCGTAGCTATAGAATTGTAAACATAAGTTAGAATTTCAAAGCGATAGTAATTGATTAACGCAGCCTGGAGTTCATCCGTAGCTTTAGAATTGTAAACACAAGTTAGAATTTCAAAGCGATAGTAATTGATTAACACAGCCTGGATTTTAGCCATAGCTATAGAATTGTAAA
>NC_051846.1:101840392-101847580 GCF_002237135.1 Teleopsis dalmanni | reverse complement strand
TTGTGTTTACAATTCTAAAGCTATGGCTGAAATCCAGGCTGTGTTAATCAATTACTATCGCTTTGAAATTCTAACTGGTGTTTACAATTCTATAGCTACGGCTGAACTCCAGGCTGCGTTAATCAATTACTATCGCTTTGAAAATTCTAACTTGTGTTTACAATTCTATAGCTACGGCTGAAATACAGGCTGTGTTAATCAATTACTATCGCTTTGAAATTCTAACTTATGTTTACAGTTCTATAGCTACGGCTGAAATACAGGCTGTGTTAATCAATTTCTATCGCTTTTAAATTCTAACTTGTGTTTATACTTCCATAGCTACGGCTGAAATACAGACTATGTTAATCAATTACTATCGCTTTGAAATTCTAACTTATGTTTACAATTCTATAGCTACGGCTGAAATACAGGCTGTATTAATCAATTGCTACCGCTTTGAAAATTCTAACTTGTGTTTACAATTCTATAGCTACGGCTGAGATCCAGACTGTGTTAAAGAACTACGACAGGCTGTGTTAATCAATTACTATCGCTTTGAAATTCTAACTTGTGTTTATACTTCTATAGCTACGGCTGAAATACAGGCTGTGTTAATCAATTACAATCGCTTTGAAAATTCTAACTTGTGTTTATAATTCTATAGCTACGGCTGAAATACAGGCTGTGTTAATCAATTACTACCGCTTTGAAATTCTAACTTGTGTTTACAATTCTAAAGCTACGGATGAACTCCAGGCTGCGTTAATCAATTACTATCGCTTTGAAAATTCTAACTTGTGTTTACAATTCTATAGCTATGGCTGAAATCCAGGCTGTGTTAATCAATTACTATCGCTTTGAAAATTCTAACTTGTGTTTACAATTCTATAGCTACGGCTAAAATCCAGGCTGTGTTAACCAATTACTATCGCTTTGAAATTCTAACTTGTGTTTACAATTCTAAAGCTACGGATGAACTCCAGGCTGCGTTAATCAATTACTATCGCTTTGAAAATTCTAACTTGTGTTTACAATTCTATAGCTATGGCTGAAATCCAGGCTGTGTTAGTCAATTACTATCGCTTTGAAATTCTAACTGGTGTTTACAATTCTATAGCTACGGCTGAACTCCAGGCTGCGTTAATCAATTACTATCGCTTTGAAAATTCTAACTTGTGTTTACAATTCTATAGCAACGGCTGAAATACAGGCTGTGTTAATCAATCACTATCGCTTTGAAATTCTAACTTATGTTTACAATTCTATAGCTACGGCTGAAATACAGGCTGTGTTAATCAATTTCTATCGCTTTTAAATTCTAACTTGTGTTTATACTTCCATAGCTACGGCTGAAATACAGACTATGTTAATCAATTACTATCGCTTTGAAATTCTAACTTATGTTTACAATTCTATAGCTACGGCTGAAATACAGGCTGTATTAATCAATTGCTACCGCTTTGAAAATTCTAACTTGTGTTTACAATTCTATAGCTACGGCTGAGATCCAGACTGTGTTAAAGAACTACGACAGGCTGTGTTAATCAATTACTATCGCTTTGAAATTCTAACTTGTGTTTATACTTCTATAGCTACGGCTGAAATACAGGCTGTGTTAATCAATTACAATCGCTTTGAAAATTCTAACTTGTGTTTATAATTCTATAGCTACGGCTGAAATACAGGCTGTGTTAATCAATTACTACCGCTTTGAAATTCTAACTTGTGTTTACAATTCTAAAGCTACGGATGAACTCCAGGCTGCGTTAATCAATTACTATCGCTTTGAAAATTCTAACTTGTGTTTACAATTCTATAGCTATGGCTGAAATCCAGGCTGTGTTAATCAATTACTATCGCTTTGAAATTCTAACTTGTGTTTATAATTCTATAGCTATGGCTGAAATACAGGCTGTGTTAATCAATTACTACCGCTTTGAAATTCTAACTTGTGTTTACAATTCTATAGCTACGGCTGAGATCCAGACTGTGTTAAGCAACTACGATCGCCTTGAAAATTCTAACTTGTGTTTACAATTCTATAGCTACGGCTGAAATCCAGGCTGTGTTAATCAATTGCTATCGCTTTGTATTCTAACTTGTGTTTACAATTCTATAGCTACGGCTGAAATCCAGACTGTGTTAAAGAACTGCGACAGGCTGTGTTAATCAATTACTATCGCTTTGAAATTCTAACTTGTGTTTATACTTCTATAGCTACGGCTGAAATTCAGGCTGTGTTAATCAAATACAATCACTTTGAAATTCTAACTTGTGTTTATAATTCTATAGCTACGGCTGAAATACAGGCTGTGTTAATCAATTACTACCGCTTTGAAATTCTAACTTGTGTTTATACTTTTAGTACGCTGAGATCAGATAGTGTTAAACAATACGAAGGCTTGTTAATCATTCTCGCTTTGAATTAACTTGTGTTTAACAATTCTAATAGCTACGGTGAAATCCAGGTGCGTTAATCAATTTATGCTTTGAATTTAATTGTGTTTCATTCTATGCTCTGGTGAAATAGAGGTGTGTATCAATTACTATGTGATTCAATTGTGTTTCTTTATTTGCTAGGCTGAAATACAGGCAGTGTTAATCAATTACTATCGCTTTGAAATTCTAACTTTTGTTTATACTTCTATAGCTACGGCTTAGATCCAGACTGTGTTAAACAACTACGACAGGCTGTGTTAATCAATTACTATCGCTTTGAAATTCTAACTTGTGTTTACAATTCTAAAGCTACGGATGAACTCCAGGCTGCGTTAATCAATTACTATCGCTTTGAAATTCTAACTTGTGTTTACAATTCTATAGCTACGGCTGAAATACAGGCTGTGTTAATCAATTACTATCGCTTTGAAATTCTAACTTGTGTTTATACTTCTATAGCTACGGCTGAAATACAGGCTGTGTTAATCAATTACTATCGCTTTGAAATTCTAACTTGTGTTTATAATTCTATAGCTACGGCTGAGGTCCAGACTGTGTTAATCAATTACTATCGCTTTGAAATTCTAACTTGTGTTTACAATTCTATAGCTACGGCTGAAATACAGGCTGTGTTAATCAATTACTATCGCTTTGAAATTCTAACTTGTGTTTACAATTCTATAGCTACGGCTGAGAATCACAGGCTGTGTTAATCAATTACTATCGCTTTGAAATTCTAACTTGTGTTTATACTTCTATAGCTACGGCTGAAATACAGGCTGTGTTAATCAATTACTATCGCTTAAAAATTCTAACTTGTGTTTATAATTCTATAGCTACAGCTGATATCCAGACTGTGTTAAACAACTACCATCGCTTTGAAAATTCTAACTTGTGTTTATACTTCTATAGGTACGGCTGAAATACAGGCTGTGTTAAACAACTACGATCGCTTTGAAAATTCTAACTTGTGTTTACAATTTTATAGCTACGGCTGAAATCCCAGGCTGTGTTAATCAATTACTATCGCTTTGAAATTCTAACTTGTGTTTACAATTCTAAAGCTACGGATGAACTCCAGGCTGCGTTAATCAATTACTATCGCTTTGAAAATTCTAACTTGTGTTTACAATTCTATAGCTACGGCTGAACTCCAGGCTGCGTTAATCAATTACTATCGCTTTGAAAATTCAAACTTGTGTTTACAATTCTATAGCTACGGCTGAAATACAGGCTGTGTTAATCAATTACTATCGCTTTGAAATTTTTACTTATGTTTACAATTCTATAGCTACGGCTGAAATCCAGGCTGTGTTAATCAATTACTATCGCTGTGAAATTCTAACTTGTGTTTATACTTCTATAGCTACGGCTGAAATACAGGCTGTGTTACTCAATTACTATCCTTGAAATTCTAACTTGTGTTTACAATTCTATAGCTACGGCTGAAATACAGGCTGTGTTAATCAATTACTATCGCTGTGAAATTCTAACTTGTGTTTATACTTCTATAGCTACGGCTGAAATACAGGCTGTGTTAATCAATTACTATCGCTTTGAAAATCTGACTTGTGTTTACAATTCTATAGCTGCGGCTGAAATACATGCTGTGTTAATCAATTACTATCGCTTTGAAATTCTAACTTGTGTTTACAATTCTATAGCTACGGCTGAGATCCAGACTGTGTTAAACAACTACGATCGCTGTGAAATTCTAACTTGTGTTTATACTTCTATAGCTACGGCTGAAATACAGGCTGTGTTAATCAATTACTATCGCTTTGAAATTCTGACTTTTGTTTATACTTCTATAGCTACGGCTGAAATCTAGGCTGTGTTAATCAATTACTATCGCTTTGAAATTCTAACTGGTGTTTACAATTCTATAGCTACGGCTGAACTCCAGGCTGCGTTAATCAATTACTATCGCTTTGAAAATTCTAACTTGTGTTTACAATTCTATAGCTACGGCTGAAATACAGGCTGTGTTAATCAATTACTATCGCTTTGAAATTCTAACTTATGTTTACAATTCTATAGCTACGGCTGAAATACAGGCTGTGTTAATCAATTACTATCGCTTTTAAATTCTAACTTGTGTTTATACTTCTATAGCTACGGCTGAGATCCAGACTATGTTAATCAATTACTATCGCTTTGAAATTCTAACTTGTGTTTACAATTCTATAGCTACGGCTGAAATACAAGCTGTGTTAATCAATTACTATCGCTTTGAAATTCTAACTTATGTTTACAATTCTATAGCTACGGCTGAAATACAGGCTGTGTTAATCAATTACTATCGCTTTTAAATTCTAACTTGTGTTTATACTTCTATAGCTACGGCTGAGATCCAGACTATGTTAATCAATTACTATCGCTTTGAAATTCTAACTTGTGTTTACAATTCTATAGCTACGGCTGAAATACAGGCTGTGGTAATCAATTACTACCGCTTTGAAAATTCTAACTTGTGTTTACAATTCTATAGCTACGGCTGAGATCCAGACTGTGTTAAAGAACTACGACAGGCTGTGTTAATCAATTACTATCGCTTTCAAATTCTAACTTGTGTTTATACTTCCATAGCTACGGCTGAGATCCAGGCTATGTTAATCAATTACTATCGCTTTGAAATTCTAACTTGTGTTTATACTTCTATTGCTACGGCTGAAATACAGGCTGTGTTAATCAAATACTATCGCTTTGAAATTCTTACTTGTGTTTACAATTCTATAGCTACGGCTGAAATACAGGCTGTGTTAATCAATTACTATCGCTTTGAAATTCTAACTTGTGTTTATGCTTCTATAGCTACGGCTGAAATACAGGCTGTGTTAATCAATTACTATCGCTTTGAAAATCTGACTTGTGTTTACAATTCTATAGCTGCGGCTGAAATACAGGCTGTGTTAATCAATTACTATCGGTTTGAAATTCTAACTTGTGTTTACAATTCTATAGCTACGGCTGAGATCCAGACTGTGTTAAACAACTACGATCGCTTTGAAATTCTAACTTGTGTTTATACTTCTATAGCTACGGTTGAAATACAGGCTGTGTTAATCAATTACTATCGCTTTGAAATTCTAACTTGTGTTTATACTTCTATAGCTACGGCTGAGATCCAGACTGTGTTAAGCAACTACGATCGCTTTGAAAATTCTAACTTGTGTTTACAATTCTATAGCTACGGCTGAAATACAGGCTGTGTTAATCAATTACTATCGCTTTGAAATTCTAACTTGTGTTTACACTTCTATAGCTACGGCTGAAATACAGGCTGTGTTAATCAATTACTATCGCTTTGAAATTCTAACTTGTGTTTACAATTCTATAGCTACGGCTGAAATCCAGGCTGTGTTAATCAATTACTATCGCTTTGAAATTCTAACTTGTGTTTACAATTCTATAGCTACGGCTGAAATACAGGCTGTGTTAATCAATTACTATCGCTTTGAAATTCTAACTTGTGTTTATAATTCTATAGCTACGGCTGAAATACAGGCTGTGTTAATCAATTACTATCGCTTTGAAATTCTAACTTGTGTTTACAATTCTATAGCTACGGCTGAGATCCAGACTGTGTTAAACAACTACGATCGCTTTGAAATTCTAACTTGTGTTTATACTTCTATAGCTACGGCTGAAATACAGACTGTGTTAATCAATTACTATCGCTTTGAAATTCTAACTTGTGTTTATACTTCTATAGCTACGGCTGAAATCCAGGCTGTGTTAATCAATTACTATCGCTTTGAAATTCTAACTTGTGTTTACAATTCTATAGCTACGGCTGAAATACAGGCTGTGTTAATCAATTACTATCGCTTTGAAAATTCTAACTTGTGTTTACAATTCTATAGCTACGGCTGAGATCCAGACTGTGTTAAAGAACTACGACAGGCTGTGTTAATTAATTACTATCGCTTTGAAATTCTAACTTGTGTTTATACTTCTATAGCAACGGCTGAAATACAGGCTGTGTTAATCAATTACAATCGCTTTGAAATTCTAACTTCTGTTTATACTTCTATAGCTACGGCTGAAATACAGGCTGTGTTAATCAATTACTATCGCTTTGAAATTCTAACTTGTGTTTACAAATCTATAGCTACGGCTGAGATCCAGACTGTGTTAAGCAACTACGATCGCTTTGAAAATTCTAACTTGTGTTTACAATTCTATAGCTACGGCTGAAATACAGGCTGTGTTAATCAATTACTATCGCTTTTAAATTCTAACTTGTGTTTATACTTCTATAGCTACGGCTGAGATCCAGACTATGTTAATCAATTACTATCGCTTTGAAATTCTAACTTGTGTTTACAATTCTATAGCTACGGCTGAAATACAGGCTGTGTTAATCAATTACTATCGCTTTGAAATTCTAACTTATGTTTACAATTCTATAGCTACGGCTGAAATACAGGCTGTGTTAATCAATTACTATCGCTTTTAAATTCTAACTTGTGTTTATACTTCTATAGCTACGGCTGAGATCCAGACTATGTTAATCAATTACTATCGCTTTGAAATTCTAACTTGTGTTTACAATTCTATAGCTACGGCTGAAATACAGGCTGTGGTAATCAATTACTACCGCTTTGAAAATTCTAACTTGTGTTTACAATTCTATAGCTACGGCTGAGATCCAGACTGTGTTAAAGAACTACGACAGGCTGTGTTAATCAATTACTATCGCTTTCAAATTCTAACTTGTGTTTATACTTCCATAGCTACGGCTGAGATCCAGACTATGTTAAT
>NC_051846.1:101836477-101840292 GCF_002237135.1 Teleopsis dalmanni | reverse complement strand
TTGTGTTTACAATTCTAAAGCTATGGCTGAAATCCAGGCTGTGTTAATCAATTACTATCGCTTTGAAATTCTAACTGGTGTTTACAATTCTATAGCTACGGCTGAACTCCAGGCTGCGTTAATCAATTACTATCGCTTTGAAAATTCTAACTTGTGTTTACAATTCTATAGCTACGGCTGAAATACAGGCTGTGTTAATCAATTACTATCGCTTTGAAATTCTAACTTATGTTTACAGTTCTATAGCTACGGCTGAAATACAGGCTGTGTTAATCAATTTCTATCGCTTTTAAATTCTAACTTGTGTTTATACTTCCATAGCTACGGCTGAAATACAGACTATGTTAATCAATTACTATCGCTTTGAAATTCTAACTTATGTTTACAATTCTATAGCTACGGCTGAAATACAGGCTGTATTAATCAATTGCTACCGCTTTGAAAATTCTAACTTGTGTTTACAATTCTATAGCTACGGCTGAGATCCAGACTGTGTTAAAGAACTACGACAGGCTGTGTTAATCAATTACTATCGCTTTGAAATTCTAACTTGTGTTTATACTTCTATAGCTACGGCTGAAATACAGGCTGTGTTAATCAATTACAATCGCTTTGAAAATTCTAACTTGTGTTTATAATTCTATAGCTACGGCTGAAATACAGGCTGTGTTAATCAATTACTACCGCTTTGAAATTCTAACTTGTGTTTACAATTCTAAAGCTACGGATGAACTCCAGGCTGCGTTAATCAATTACTATCGCTTTGAAAATTCTAACTTGTGTTTACAATTCTATAGCTATGGCTGAAATCCAGGCTGTGTTAATCAATTACTATCGCTTTGAAATTCTAACTTGTGTTTATACTTCTATTGCTACGGCTGAAATACAGGCTGTGTAAATCAATTACTACCGCTTTGAAATTCTAACTTGTGTTTACAATTCTATAGCTACGGCTGAAATACATGCTGTGTTAATCAATTACTATCGCTTTGAAATTCTAACTTATGTTTACAATTCTATAGCTACGGCTGAAATACAGGCTGTGTTAATCAATTACTATCGCTTTTAATTTCTAACTTGTGTTTATACTTCTATAGCTACGGCTGAGATCCAGACTTTGTTAAACAACTATGATCGCTTTGAAATTCTAACTTGTGTTTATACTTCTATAGCTACGGCTGAAATACAGGCTGTGTTAATCAATTACTACCGCTTTGAAAATTCTAACTTGTGTTTACAATTCTATAGCTACGGCTGAGATCCAGACTGAGTTAAAGAACTACGACAGGCTGTGTTAATCAATTACTATCGCTTTGAAATTCTAACTTGTGTTTATACTTCTATAGCTACGGCTGAAATACAGGCTGTGTTAATCAAATACAATCACTTTGAAATTCTAACTTGTGTTTATAATTCTATAGCTACGGCTGAAATACAGACTGTGTTAATCAATTACTACCGCTTTGAAATTCTAACTTGTGTTTACAATTCTATAGCTACGGCTGAGATCCAGACTGTGTTAAGCAACTACGATCGCTTTGAAAATTCTAACTTGTGTTTACAATTCTATAGCTACGGCTGAAATCCAGGCTGTGTTAATCAATTACTATCGCTTTGAAATTCTAACTTGTGTTTATACTTCTATTGCTACGGCTGAAATACAGGCTGTGTTAATCAAATACTATCGCTTTGAAATTCTTACTTGTGTTTACAATTCTATAGCTACGGCTGAAATACAGGCTGTGTTAATCAATTACTATCGCTGTGAAATTCTAACTTGTGTTTATACTTCTATAGCTACGGCTGAAATACAGGCTGTGTTAATCAATTACTATCGCTTTGAAAATCTGACTTGTGTTTACAATTCTATAGCTGCGGCTGAAATACAGGCTGTGTTAATCAATTACTATCGCTTTGAAATTCTAACTTGTGTTTACAATTCTATAGCTACGGCTGAGATCCAGACTGTGTTAAACAACTACGATCGCTGTGAAATTCTAACTTGTGTTTATACTTCTATAGCTACGGCTGAAATACAGGCTGTGTTAATCAATTACTATCGCTTTGAAATTCTAACTTGTGTTTATACTTCTATAGCTACGGCTGAGATCCAGACTGTGTTAAGCAACTACGATCGCTTTGAAAATTCTAACTTGTGTTTACAATTCTATAGCTACGGCTGAAATACAGGCTGTGTTAATCAATACTTCGCTTGTGAAATTCTAACTGTGTTACAATTCAATAGCTACGCTGAAATCAGCTGTGTTAATCAATTACTATCGCTTTGAAATTCTAACTTGTGTTTACAATTCTATAGCTACGGCTGAAATCCAGGCTGTGTTAATCAATTACTATCGCTTTGAAATTCTAATTTGTGTTTACAATTCTATAGCTACGGCTGAAATACAGGCTGTGTTAATCAATTACTATTGCTTTGAAATTCTAACTTATGTTTACAATTCTACAGCTACGGCTGAGATCCAGACTGTGTTAAACAACTACGATCGCTTTGAAATTCTAACTTGTGTTTATACTTCTATAGCTACGGCTGAAATACAGGCTGTGTTAATCAATTACTATCGCTTTGAAATTCTAACTTGTGTTTATACTTCTATAGCTACGGTTAAGATCCAGACTGTGTTAAACAACTACGATCGCTTTGAAAATTCTAACTTGTGTTTACAATTCTATAGCTACGGCTGAAATATAGGCTGTGTTAATCAATTACTATCGCTTTGAAATTCTAACTTGTGTTTACACTTCTATAGCTACGGCTGAAATCCAGGCTGTGCTGTGTTAATCAAATACTATCGCTTTGAAATTCTTACTTGTGTTTACAATTCTATAGCTACGGCTGAAATACAGGCTGTGTTAATCAATTACTATCGCTTTGAAATTCTAACTTGTGTTTATGCTTCTATAGCTACGGCTGAAATACAGGCTGTGTTAATCAATTACTATCGCTTTGAAAATCTGACTTGTGTTTACAATTCTATAGCTGCGGCTGAAATACAGGCTGTGTTAATCAATTACTATCGGTTTGAAATTCTAACTTGTGTTTACAATTCTATAGCTACGGCTGAGATCCAGACTGTGTTAAACAACTACGATCGCTTTGAAATTCTAACTTGTGTTTATACTTCTATAGCTACGGTTGAAATACAGGCTGTGTTAATCAATTACTATCGCTTTGAAATTCTAACTTGTGTTTATACTTCTATAGCTACGGCTGAGATCCAGACTGTGTTAAGCAACTACGATCGCTTTGAAAATTCTAACTTGTGTTTACAATTCTATAGCTACGGCTGAAATACAGGCTGTGTTAATCAATTACAATCGCTTTGAAATTCTAACTTGTGTTTATACTTCTATAGCTACGGCTGAGATCCAGACTGTGTTAAACAACTACGATCGCTTTGAAAATTCTAACTTGTGTTTACAATTCTATAGCTACGGCTGAAATCCACGCTGTGTTAATCAATTACTATCGCTTTGAAATTCTAACTTGTGTTTACAATTCTATAGCTACGGATGAAATACAGGCTGTGTTAGTCAATTACTACCGCTTTGAAATTCTAACTTGTGTTTATACTTCTATAGCTACGGCTGAAATACAGGCTGTGTTAAACAACTACGATCGCTTTGAAATTCTAACTTGTGTTTATACTTCTATAGCTACGGCTGAAATACAGGCTGTGTTAATCAATTACAATCGCTTTGAAATTCTAACTTGTGTTTATAATTCTATAGCTACGGCTGAAATACACGCTGTGTTAATCAATTACTACCGCTTTGAAATTCTAACTTGTGTTTAC
>NC_051846.1:101824501-101836377 GCF_002237135.1 Teleopsis dalmanni | reverse complement strand
CTGAATTCGCTTATTCCAAAGGGAAATCTACCGAATTGGCCTTACAGACTTGGTTAGGAAAATTAAAAAGGGCCCACAAAAACAAAGAAATTGAGCTTTGTGCATTTCTGGATATTGAAGGAGCATTCGACAATACGAGTTATGGCTCGATCTCAAATGCCTTAACTAACAGAAATGTTGATTTTAATGTTATTTCCTGCATTGAGGCGATGCTTCAAAACAGAAAAATTACATCAACCTTACGTAGAACGTCTGTAGCTGTTGAGGCCGCAAAAGGTTGCCCATAGGGTGGAGTACTGTCTCCTTTGCTCTGGTCAGTGGTTGTTGATGAACTTTTAATCTTATTGGAAAATATTGGTTGTGACGCCATTGGGTATGCAGACGATCTAGTTATAATAGCATCGGGAAAACATGGTAGCAGTCTATCAAAGATCTTGGTAGGACACCTTCGAGGCATTTTAGCGTGGAGACATTTACGTTTTCACACTCAAACGTAAACTAGACATAGGTCCCGTACTTTTAGGAAACACTAATATTTCTCTCCAGTGAAACAAAGTACCTAGGTGTTGTCCTAGATGGTAAACTCACTTGGAGTTCACACTTAAATAAAGTATATAACAAAGCATTAAGGGCTTTATGGACAACACGGTCCTGTATAGGTAAAACTTGGGGCGTAAACCCAAAGATTATATTTTGGATATATCAGGCAGTAGTACGTCCTATCATGACATATGGTTGCCTGGTTTGGTGGCAAAAAGTCACACAGGCTGGATCTATTGCTGTTTGCATGAAGCTCCAGAGATTAGCGTGTCTCTTAATGACTGGTGCTATGAGGACAAGTCCAACTGCAGCACTTGAGGCTATACTTGGATTGACACCTCTGCACATACACATTCAATCTACGGCTGCGCTTAGTGCGCTTCGACTAAAACTCCACACGAACAAGGGTTGTCTTGACTGTGGTCATACAAAAGAGTAGACGTGCAATTTTCACGTCTACTCTTTCAATAAATAAAATCATAAAAAGAAAATATGTAAGTATACAGTCTTAAGCGCGGTACAAACTATTATTTTTGAGTGTCTTTCAAGAGAGAAAATGCATGAATGACAATCGTGCTCACGAAATTTTCACCCAAAAACTTTGTCATTTAAAAGCATATTTTTGCGTGGTTATATAAATTTTTACCTTACAAATTATATATAAACTCAAAAGAGTAGAATTAATTGTAACATAACTTTAATACGTGGTTTTATGATTACATTTATTGTTTTATTATTAATATATTTATTATTTATTATTATTAAAATTACACGTATAAATTAGAAAGAAATATAAATTTAATATAAAAATTTTTATAAAAAATTAAAATACAATTAAATATCCAACTAAATTTATGTGATGATAATAAGTAATTTTTTATTTGAAAAAACATCTAAATATGAACATCGTTAAACTAACGACCTAAACCCAAAAATAATAAAAAATGGAACTAAAAGTTGGTCGTAATAACAATTTATTATTAACCTAAATTTAATTTGTTAAATCATGCCATTAAAAAATATATTTAAAATATTAATAACATTGAACCTACAAAAATATGAAAATTACCAAATGTCTTGAAAAACAATGAATATATATCCTTTTATTAATTATATTATCTATCTATTGTGTTGTATTTTCTTAATATTTTTCATAATTAAAAAAGATAGTCATACACATTTTCCTTATGACTTATTCAATGAACTTAAAAGTAATATAATTAAATAAATGACTTAAAACTAACTCAAATAATATATGGAGAAAAATTTATCAACTAATGATTATAATAATACTATGTTATTTAAAGTCAAATAAATTTCGATTGCCATGGAACACTTCATTAGTTATTAAAATAACTGCAAAATAAGTTTTGTAAACGTTTTTTGCCATACTTGCGAGCCACTAAAAACACTTTTTATTTATTTGTGTAGTTATCTAATACCTAATAACTAATAATAAAATTAACTAAATTAAAACAAAGAAAAAGATATGCAGTGGAATCACATAATATAGAGAATAAACAAAACCAAGACAGAAATCTAAAAGGAATATATTCTAATTTGTTTACAATTCATTAAAAAGTCTAAATACAAAGTTTGGCGGACTTCTCATTGTGGTAATGGTAGTACATTAGCTAAATAATATTTTCATTTATATTTTCTCTACCTATATTTAATAATACTGTTTTCTTAACAAAATAATGAACTCTATTAGTAATAAACTCTATTATAATTAACTCTATTAGTTTAATATTCTCCAAATTAAATATTAGCACAAAATAGTTCGATTTAGATTTGGCGTCAATTACTTTGGCTTTTCAATGTTGCAAAAATTTTGCCGTTCTTTTTGAGACAGTAAGTATTTTGATGTTTTATTTTATTTTTTTCATGACTGTAAATTGTTAAGAATGAATTTTCTCTGAATATATTCTGGTTCGAAAATATTAATAGAATGATAACAAAAAAAAAAATATTGACAAAAAATATCACCGCCTTATTGCTATTAACTGTTGAAGTCGAAAATGTGAAGAAATTTTAGTTTTGTCTAGCTTTTTGAGACAAACTGTAATTCAATTTCAAATTACAATATCTGTATATAAGCGAAACGCATCCCTCCATATTAATAAAATTTACTAATTCTAAGATATGATAAACAAACAGGGATAAAAGTTTAAATACACCCTTAAAATTTAGAATTTAAAGAAAAATAAACATGTCACTGAAATTGTAAGTACGCAGTTTTATTTGATTTCATAAATTATTATAAATAACAACAAAAAATATTTACTTGGTTGCAAGCATAACGGTTAATTTAATAAAAACGAAAAAATGATGAGGACAAAAGTTTAAATACACATCAAAATTGTATGTAATCCAAAGAAATTGACAAACTTTTCAACAAAATATAATACTTAAATATTTTGTTGGACGGCTATGAGTTACTATGACTGCTTGCAGACGACGTGGCATGGAAAGGACTACATTTTCAGTTTCTAATGCCGTTATTTGAGATTAGGCTTTCTTGAGAACTCCTTTTAGTGTAAATATAAATATATTTTTTGTTTTGATTAATTTATGAAATCAAATAAAACTGCATACTTACAAATTTTATGAGGGTGTAGTTAAATTTTTGTTCCTGATAGTATATATCTCCAAACTTAGTTTAAGCTTTAAAACTTAAATCTGCATTAATTCTCCAACATTTCTTATATGCTATCACAATTGTAACGTGATAATTACATATTTCCCAAAAATCAAAACACATTATTATGAACCAGCATATTATATAGATTTGAATATTTGTAATGTTTACCTCTTGTTTTTGCAACAATTTTGCTTGGATTTTTAGCCACAGAATACATGACGTTCAAACGAATAACATATGCGACAATTTTTACGATTAATTCTTTTAATATTAAAATTATATGTATTTGGTATTTCAACAAAACGAAAAATATGGAAAACTAAGTATTATAAATATTTTAGCATTACACTAGCAACAAAATTACACTCACACATCTGTTGCAACCCCGAAATAGGTTAATTTTCTTATTGCATAACGTAACAGTTCCAACTAAAATATTATTGTTGTTGAAGGAACAACATGATATAGAATCAAATATTAACCCAGCATCTGCACTGGCTAAGCTAATGATGTGCGTAAAGGCTGAGTTAAGGTGGAGTTAGACGGTAGTTAACGTAAGAAGTTAAGTCAAAGCGAAATGCACAAACAACCAAACCTGTGTATTTGATAGGAACGAAATAAACATATGTGGCGAACTTATAGAAAAATCAAATTCAATTAGGTTTTGACGTTAAGCGATTTTAAAAACTGTGCTCAGTTGCTCGCAAAACCTTGATGAGGGTGGATGCGTTGCAATTATGTGCGGAATATGTTTACTATAACGAGAGTAGACGAAAAAATATTGTGATTATGAATGTGATTATTAATAAATTTTTTTTTTATATTAAATTTTTTTATATAATTATTTTATTAATATTGCTGAATATTGATTGTATTTCTATATAGCAAAAATAATCAGCATAATAAATTTATTTTATTAACATTTTTACAATAGGTAATTGTATTTTATAATAGTTAATATTATTTATTTTATAATATCAATAATTAATATCTTATATATTGATCAATAATCAGTAGAAAGAATTTAATTTATGGTATAATAAATATTGAAGAGAAATACTTATTTAATAATAATAAATAATATTAAAACATTAGTTATATATAAAAATATTTCACTAAAAATGTTTTTATTTGTTTTACTTTGAAAGTACATTCGTACAAAAAATATATATAGAAACATAGAAATTCACTACACTTGAGAACAAGCAACTACCGGTTGGAGTTGGGAACCTGATCCCCGAGGACATTTAATAGCAACATGCTTGCCATCAATTGCACCAACACAATTTGGAATGTTCCATGTTTGCCAAAAATCTGATGTAGGTTCACTTAAATATATTGGTGATAGTAGTTGCCAAATAATATCACACATTTCCAACACGGTGTTTCTAACTGTAGTTCTTCCCAATTTATAGCTCCATGCTAAACTCTGTAAAGGGACGCCATGTGCCAAATACCTTTAAAAAATGTTCGTGTTATTTTTACTAAAATTACTAATAAAACAGTACATGTAACTTACAAAAGAGTAAGTGATAAACGTTCATCAGCATTTATTTGCTGCCCACATTTTGTCGCAGAAGGAGCTATTAACTTCAATAATAAAGTATATAATTCTTTAGACATCCGTGTATGACTAAAAAATTCTTCGTTATCTTTTTCTTTTATGGCTAAAAACGTTTTTCGGTAATAGCCATGTAGAGCACGATCCACATTAATAGGACGAACTCGCCACCTTCTATTGCGCATTTGATTTCTCATGCTGTACAAGCGCAATATGTTTAGAAACAAATTACAAGCTTGCACAGTCAATTCATTTTGATTATACATATTTGTTAATAATTTACTTAAACTATTGTTAATTATTTCAACTACCGACTGGAACTTTTGAAAATATTTCATTTGCATGTTCCAATGTAAACAAAGTCAGCTGCTTACTTACCGTCTAACACCGCCCTAACTTAAAGCGAAATTTTCATTTCGTTTCTTCTTAACATCTTACGTTAACTACCGTCTAACTGAACCTTTAGGCGGTAGATAGCGTAAGAAATTAAGGAGAAACGAAATGAAAATTTCGCTCTAAATTAACACTGATTACGCAACTGATTTTGTTTACATGTAAACAAAATATTTTCAAAATGTACACGTAAAATAATCGCGAAATTATTTTATTTAAAATTGATGACAGATATTGTTACTGACATTACATATGTTTAAATTAAAAATGAAAAAAAAACTAATTGCTTTTTATATATGCAAAATATTTTCATATTTTATTATTTTAATTATATTGTAAGAAAATGAATCAACAACTGTAAACATCAAAAGTTCCAACCGGTGGTTGCTTGTCCACAAGTGCAGTGAATTTCTATATTATTTTTTCACGCAAATATTTTTATAGTAAAATAATTAAAAACATTTTCAGTCAAATACTTTTATTTATAACTGATATCTATTATATTGCACATCTTAATATTTTTATATTATATATTTTAAAATTGTGTTTTTTATTATTATTTAATTTAAATATTTCTCTTTAATTCATCAATATATAAGATATTACTGATATTATAAAATAATTAATTTTAATATTATAATTTTAATTAACCATTTTAATAACATTATTAATAACATAAATTCATTAAAATATTTTCTGCCGATTATTTCCGCTATGTGGAAATACAATCAATATTCAGCAATATCAATAAAGTAATGAAATGTAAAATTATAATATAGAGAAAAAACAGTGACAGAGACAGTCAATACAACATTTCTAGCAAAGAAGATAAAGAAAAGAAACTGAGAGTTACTCGAAAAATTGTGTATAAATTTTTCTGGATTATTCAAAAAATATTCAAAAATTTTGTGTAATGAGGTGAAAATATTACGCAGTACAATAACAAAAAGCCTAATGCTACATAATGGCGCGTGAATATTTTCCCCACCCGGACCCTGATACTTTGCCCACCCGGTCCCTACTCACCACGATATTTGCTAAAGTAACAGAGGTTTCTGAGAAATTTCGTTGTTTGTTTTGGTTTTTTGACATTAAAAATCCGTTACGAAAAAATGCGCCAAAGTTGCAATTAAGTGCACAAATACCACATTACTAAAAGAAAAATAAGGCGGAATTTGTTTTCAATTATAAAAGCATTAAAAAAAGGTAATTATTCCAGAAAAATATATGAATTATTAGTTAATTAAAATTTATTTACAATTAAAACGGAAGTGCGTACTTGGATGTTTAAATTTCAAACATCTCTATATTTTTCCAAACGATTATCGAAGGTATATTATTAATTAAAAATAACGCAATTTATTGTTGTAGAATAAAGTAAATATATAAATGTATTAACACATTAGAAACTTAGATGTGTGCCTAATTAGTGTATATAATAAACTACGAATTAAGTTGTGCTTTTATTTTTTATTTTTTCCATGATATACTAATAATTATAAAGAAGGAAAAATCCTGAAGAGAAATTAATATTATTAATTATACTTTGATTGAGTGTTGTTATTATATATACATATATTGAAAAATTAGAATCACAATTTTCGGATCAGTTCGATAACAATTGCTATAAATTAGGTTTAGCGCAACATTTATTTAATAAATTAGAAAACGTTCATCCCTATATATGTTGCTCTAATTGCAAAATTGAAACTCTTCTATCTTTTTTCATTAAAGTAAGAATTTACTTCATTTTAAAATATTTCAATCGAGATAATAAAGTGTCGAATTTTAAATATAAACAATTATGCTTTCAACACTTATAAACAGCAGAAAAGTGTTCATACTCTTTAAGAGATTTTTTGCTTAAACAAAAAATATTTTAGTTTTAATTTTATAATTTATTAAATTTATTTATAATTTATTATTTTTGGTTTAATATTAAATATTTTTAAAATAGTAACATTATTTTGTATATATTAAGTTATTCTAAATTGTATTTACATAAAATTGTATATTTGTTAAATAAAATATTTTGGTGGAACACCTAAACACCTAAAACTCGGTAACACGCCAGCAACCATATCTCTTAGGTGGTGCGGAAAATGCTTATATATTTAATATTTCTTCTAACACTATGCGATGAAATTGATCCTTATTGTTTATAATGTTGTTATTAACTAGTTAAGAATTTCTTGAATTTCATATACAAAAAACATTTCACCTTACTGAAAGGATTGCTTAAAACTACAAAAAATATGTAGTATTAAACAGCATATACACTTTTACGATTTTCTACATTGAAAAAATTTGATGTACAAGCAAAAATTGTATTACAATATACCAAACATTTGCTTGAATTTTAAAAAATTATATTAATATTAATCTTTTTAAAACAAACTATTAAAACAATGCAACCTAATACTCGAAATGTATGAACACATACTAACTTTTCTATTAGATGCTCAGCATATATATAAATATAGTACGTATATGTGCAACATGATTAAAAGAACTTTTATTTTAATAAATACGATACAATTTTTTTAACTTTATTAAAACAATTTCATGACTAATTATATATACATATTTACATATATCAATAATAGCTACTTTATATTTACTATTGATTTTAGTTCACCAATTCTTCATTTATATTTGATTTATATAGCGCATTTAAAACTTTTATGTAAATTGAAGTAAAACTGATATAAAAAATCATGCCTATATTTACTCATTATAATCGTATTAATATATACAATGGATTTTCCAAGAACAATAATTTATACTATTTCTTCTAATTAGAAGAAATGGCTACATGCTAATATGCAACCACAAATGTAGTAAATATTTAAGTTATAAGCCACACCGTTTTTAATATTTGACAATTCTGGTATGGTAAATAAGTAAAAGAGATTTTCTTTGCGATATTACACAAAGAGGCACCATTATTCAAAATTTCCTCTCAGTTTCTTTTCTTTATCTTCTTTGATTTCTAGTGAGCGGTCGTGTTTTCAAGCCGGTCTCCGAAAAATTTAAAATTTACAGTCTTCAAACTATTAAATCAAGTATTCTTGTAAAAACCACTTTTGTAATTAATATAAAAACACAAAAATAATACAATTATCGATAAAAAACAATTCCAAAAGTGAAAAGTGCATAAAATATTAATTTGAAAATAGAGCGCACTTTTTCGGGTTTTTGTTTATTTTCTTTTTGCACTACTTAATCTTAAATGTTCAAATAGCTGACAGAGCCAGCATATCAGCAATTAAATCTAAAAAATAAAAAGTTGCAATAGATTTGCTGAACTAGCTAAATCTACAGAGGAAGCTAATCAACCTACTACCAAAAAGTTTAAACCCCCTCCAGTTTACCTGTGTGAACGCTGTTCAAATACGCTTGTTACACTTCTAGCACGTCTGATTGGTAGCAATACTTTTCATATTGTTCCTATAACCAGGGGCAATATACAAGAAACTAAGATACAAATTGACACTGAAAATAATTTCAGGGTTATATCTAAATATTTCGATTGCAGCAAGAAAATTACAACACATACCAACCGAAGAGTAGTAAAGGCCTTGTTGTCGTTATCAAAGCCATTGGGTCAGATGTAGAACCCATTGAAATCACAAATGCCCTAAGCGAAAAATCTTTAACGCTATAGTTAATCAAAATAAAATCTCATAACGTATGTTTAAAGTTGAACTTTACCCGGAAGCTTAAAGCTTAAAAAAATGAAAGCCATCGCATCTATAACCTGCAAACTTACTTCACCGCAAAATTAATGTCGAGGAACCCCACAAGCGAAATGGTCCGGTGCAATGCGAAAACTGCCAAGAGTATGGCCACACTAAGTCATATTGTACTCTGCGCTCAGTGTTCGTAACATGTTGCGAGCTTCACCGTAGTTCCGAATGCGATAAAAAGGCATTAAAGGATTCTAACTCCAAAAAATGTAGCAACTGCAGTGGAAATCACACCGCAAACTTCAGAGACTCTCCTATTTATAAAGAACTGAAGCACAGGTTAGCTCTGCAAAATGAAACGTTGCGTAATCCTGCAAGAAGAAACCCCATCAAATTAGTTGAAGTACCCCAACTTTTAAATTCTAAGCCTTTAACACCAAGTGTTTCATATGCTAATGTCGTTAAATCTGAAAAGCAACCTGCTCCTCCAGTTTAAAGTAATAGTTTGGAAATGATGATCTCCACTCTCATCTAGAGCTTAACTCAGTTTATGTCAATCATGCAAACTACTCTTAACGAGATAGTTAAAATGCAAAGCCAATTAATGCAAATGTTCTTGTCTAATAAATGAGTACTTTAAAAATTTGTACATGGAATGCAAACGGCTTAAGCCAACATAAACTTGAACTCACAAACTTCATCACCCGAGAAAATGTGGATGTAATGCTTCGTTGAGAAACACATCTAACAAACAAAAATTTTTTTTCTATTCCTGGTTATTTGTTCTATAAAACCAATCACCCAGATGGCAAAACACATGGTGGTACAAGTATTTTGATACGAAGGCGTCTAAAACACAATTTCCTAGGTACATATGCTCATAATTATATGCAAGCTACATCAACATGCCTTAAGCACAAAGGAAAAAAATTTTACTTTATCGCGACTTTACTGCCCCTCTCGCTTCAACATTACTGAGATCCAATTTACGAATTACTTCTTAATTTTGGGTGACAGATTTCTTGCAGCAGGAGATTACAACGCCAAGGATACGTATTGGGGTTCACGGCTCTGTAATCCAAAAGGTAAACAGCTTTACAATTCCATTCTAAATTAAAAAATGCACTAGATGTATTTTCTCTTGGGCAGCCAACATATTGGCCTGCCGAAACAACAAAATACCAGACCTAATAGACTTCGCCGTGACCAAAGGCATGTGCAGAAATTTTATCTCAACATATACTAGCTGCGATTTGTCTTCTGACAATTCTCCAGTTACATTTTGTTTACTTGATGGTCCTCAGTTACATGACTGTTCCTATAGCCTAACAAGTCCTAGAACAAACTAGCTCAAATATAAGAAGTAGATTAGTTCATACATACAACAAACCACAAAATAAAGTGCAAGTCTCATATTAATGACGCAATCTCGGTGTTAAACTCAATTTTGTATGCTGTAGCAGAAAACTCAATCCCTAAAGACAATAAAATTTGCATACCCAATAAAGTACTTGCAAATAGTGGCATAGGAAATCTAGTTTTACAAAAACGTAGGTTAAGGCGCGAATAGCAAAAATGTAGGTCCCCTTCAGCGGAAAACTTATTTAAGGAAGCTCAAAGGAGACTTAGATCTCAATTCTTTTTGGGATGTGATCAATTCTCTGCGGTGAATTCTTTTTGTCGTTTTTGACGTTTTGTAAATGTTTTGACGCTCTGTAAAGATTTAGTGATGTGCGTACAAACGTGATGCTGAGGTATTTATTATTTTTCAAATTTACTAGATGAAAATTGCATTTAATAAATTATTTTTATGGGAGATGGTTCCAGGTAAGAATTCATATTTATTATTTCGATGTAAATTTTAATGCACTTTATCTCTTTCAAATAATTCGCCAATAATAATGATTGTATGTAATTAGGAAATTTACACAAAATTTCCATCCTTACAAATATTATAAGCATTATGATGTTTTCAGCTAAGAAACAAACCCCCACGTCATTTATAATGTAAAAATAACAGGTCTTTTCCAGAAAAAAGTTGTCAGATCGATGAAATTATGTTAAAAACGTTCGTTAAAATTTAATACTATGTTTGCACTGTCTCATTTAGGTACTTGCTTATTTATATAAATAAGGACGCGTTCAAATTATAATGATCTCATTTATATAGCTTTAAGAACTTTTATAATCAAAAAAGCTATAAAAGAATTTTCTTTTGTTTACAAACAAAACACAAAGAAAAATAGCGGTGTTGTATAAAATATTGTGTAATGCATTCCCATTAATAAGTGACAAGGTAAATGAATGCATCAGAAGATTTGAGGTTCTTGGTTTTCCGCAATGCTTAGGTGCAATGGGTAAGTTTTTAATTTATTATTACTGAAACATATTAATTGTAAACAATATTAAAGATGGAAGCTACATTAAAATAAAACCAGAATCTCAGAATGCTGTTGACTATGACAACTACAAAGGGTGATACTCGATCGTTTTGTTTGTCCTTATAGATAATAGCTAAGTAATTTATGCGTAAATAAACAATGAAATTTACTGTTCATTTACAGTTACCGTTTTTTTATATAATTGTTGGGTATCCTGGAAGAGTCAATGACTTTTTCATTTTTGAAAACTCATCACTAAAGCGACAGTTAGAAAATTGCATTCTCTAGAGGACAAAAGTTGGGTGATTAATGAAATCAGAATACTCGTCTTGATCCTCGGTGATTCTGCATTTCGTGTTTTCCATTTTCATGCTTGTTAGTGATTATATATTGAGCAAAGCCGTCTAAATGAGACAGTGTGAATATACTATAACTGTGCCAACAATTTTCTTCAGCCTAATTTAGTATATTTTTTTATTTTCCTAGTTTTAACAAATTAAATATAACAGATAATATATTAAAATGAATGAATTTGATTGCAAATAAAATATATTATACAAAAATATGTTTGTTAATTAAAACTCTTATTATTAACGGGGTAAAAACAGTGCTTAAATTTAATATGCTTGCTGTGCCAATAATTGTGTCCGTCATTGAAAAGGTAAATT
>NC_051846.1:101757700-101824401 GCF_002237135.1 Teleopsis dalmanni | reverse complement strand
TTTTGGATCCAATAATTTCGAACCCTTTAATGATGATCCTAAGATTTCACTCTTCTTTTTGGACAATTTTAAATTGCACCCTAGATAGTTCAAATCGTCTTGCGTTATAAGATAAGCTCCATCAGATGTCCTGGGTCCGAAATTAGGGTCCTTTGTGTTTGGGCTTTGTTCATTCTCACATTCTTGATTACTTTTGGAATCTTCGTAAGTATTAACATTTTCCGGTGGTTTCGGCAATGGTAAATATTCAGAGTGAGCGACTAGTCGTATCGCTAATTGCAGGTTGTTTTGATATTTTACTGTGAGTTTTGACTTCGGTTTAATTTTTGTTAAACAAAAATAACAGTTTGAAAAATGATTTATATGTTCACGCCAAATCATGGGGC
This sequence comes from Teleopsis dalmanni, assembly GCF_002237135.1. Taxonomy (NCBI): domain Eukaryota; kingdom Metazoa; phylum Arthropoda; class Insecta; order Diptera; family Diopsidae; genus Teleopsis; species Teleopsis dalmanni. The sequence continues at coordinate 101,824,015 of NC_051846.1, read as the reverse complement.
GGCAAATTTCAAATTTTAATTTTTGTTAAACAAAAATAACAGTTTCAAAAATGATTTATATGTTCACGCCAAATCACGGGGACGACAAATTTCATATGACGTTTTTCCTCAGTCCAACTGTTATGTAGGCCTGTTTGAAAATTAAGGCATTATTAAAGTAGGATTACTTAATATGGTCAGACATTACCTCGGGTCTCCTGCGGCATCCAGGGGTATTCGGTGTAGCGACTGCCTCCATCACTCATTGTAATTTAGAATTCACTGTAGTATTTACGTAGTATTCCTTATTATTACACACACTTCTAATTAATTAGAAGAATTATTAATTTAATTGACTACACACACTTCACGATAAGAATATCACCAAAATTATGTTTAAAAGAAAAAAATTATTTTTCTTTTTTTTTGATAAAGAAATTCAACGTGCATTGCGCGCACGCTATCAATTAAAAAAAAAAAAAAATAATAATAGAAGTAAACAAAGTAGTAATTAAGGAAGGCGAAAAGTAAAGCTTTTAGTTTCGAGTCTTGTTTGTTTTGTTCAATATCGGTAGGGCGAATTTCACTAAAGCTCCAATAAAGTTTGACTTAGTCATAACAATATAGTATTGCCAAGTAAAAATAATACATTGATACACTTAAGACAAATTTTAGCTTTATTGGAAGGAAAAAATAAAGTAAGCTTTCTTAGAGGCCATCACCCTCAAACAAATAAATAAACACAAAACAAAAACCAGCAAAGCCAACTAGGAGAGTGGTGAAAAATTTCCAAGAGCGTTATACGGTAAACAAAGAGTTAACAGGATCACTAACGTGGTAGGAAGATTTTCAGTTAGACAAACTGACTATAAAATAGCCAGCGGAAGCTTGTTTCGGTCTCTTTTTTTTGTATTTTTCGAGTACGGCAAGTGGTGCATTTCGGATCATTATAAACCGATAAAAGAAAATTTTAAGACAGTTTATTAAAAGTGAATAAAGACTAAAAATTATTTAAAATTTTTATTATAAAAATTTATTAAAAACGAATAAAGATTAAAAACTATTTAAAATTTGTTGTGTTCTAAAAATTTATTAAAAGTGCGTAAAGACACAAAGATTTAACAAAAATTCGTTTTTATTCTAAAAATTTATTAAAAGTGCGTAAAGACACAAAGAGTTAACAAAAATTCGTTTTATTCTAAAAATTTATTAAAAGTGCTTAAAACACAAAGATTTAACAAAAATTCATTTTATTCTAAAAATTTATTAAAAGCGCGTAAAGACACAAAGATTTAACAAAAATTCGTTTTTATTCTAAAAATTTATTAAAAGTGCATAAAAACACAAAGATTTAACGAGAATTCATTTTATTCTAAAAATTTATTAAAAGTGCGTAAAGACACAAAGATTTAACAAAAATTCGTTTTTATTCTAAAAATTTATTAAAAGTGCATAAAAACACAAAGATTTAACGAGAATTTGCTTTTACAAATTAACTAAAATTTTTAATAAAACCTATCAGAAGTGGTTAAAGTCGAGAAATAGCCAAATATATAACAAAAATTGTTTAAAATTAGTAAAAATTGGAATTTAAAAGAAATTACAGCCAATAAGTACAATTAATTTAATCATCAGGCGAGAAAAGGCTACGCGAAGATTTGAAATTCCACCGCATAAATTAAGAAAAAAAAAAAGAAAAAAAAATCATCATATCCAACCTCTAACGGACATAAAAGGAAATAACGGAAACTGAGAACGGTAACGGCAGCAGGATCCACCGTTAGGATACAACGGTGGCCAGGTATTCCAGCTCTTAAGGACACAGCTTGAATATAGAAACAAAAAGAACTTTAAAGCATCGAATTGCATAATTTTCAATTTTTTTTATTATTAAATTTATTTTTTTTATCTATTATCAATTTTATATTAAATCATTATATTTTTTTTTTGTGTTGCTCTTTGATCATTTAAAAGAATAGATAGTTAATGCCAAACTGATTTGAGTGACTTGATTATTACAATAATTTTTTTTTGCGTCACTCCCAGGAATTATACATATTATACATATTGTATACATATTGAATTATACATATTGTACCAAAGTGATAGAAATATCAGAACAGAAAAAAAAAAAAAGAAAAGAAAAAGAAAATCCTTTATAATCACCAATATATATATTTATTTCTTTACTTATTTGTTTGTAGTTTGTAATTTATAGCTAGATCAGCGGTGGCTGGAGTGACGTCATTTCTGCGGCTGTAAGGTAAGCTATGTGAGCAAATAGCAAATTTAAATGCGGTAGCTAAGTTTCACTGCTAAAAATTAAATGTTTTTTTATAATTGATTTTTTTTTTTTTGGTGGCTTTTTTATTTTTGTTATTAGTGCTACAATTTTTTTTTTTGGTTTTTTTCTCTTAAAATCTGTAGTCTCACTGATATTGTTCCTACGTTGATTAAATAATAATATTCCGGTGTAATCACTGGACTTGTTTTGGTTTTAATTTTATTCAATTTTTTTTTTCTTTCTGTTCTATTCAATTGTTTGCCCTTTGGTTAGGGAGTTTTTTTTATATATATTGTTTTTTTTTTTGAAAAGAAATGAATGAAACCGTATAATCACGGTATGTTTAGTATATGATTATTAATAGAAACATGTATATAAATTAAAGATATTTTTGAAGAATGTAAATATATATATACGCAGAAATATTGTGTAAAATTGTTAATACTAGTTAGAATTCATAAATATTGATAAAAGAAAAAGAAAATATGTGTAAATTAAATTCATTGTGGAATAATATGAATATTTATATAGGTGTAAACATTTTATAAGATCTGTTTAATAATTTTCAAATCATACTATAAGTTGTATAAAACAATTTTTATATTTTTTATTTTTATATTTAGTAAATATAAAAAAAATAAAGACAAAAAAAAAATTTACAAGTATATATTGTTTTTGGATTATTTATAATTTTTTTTTATTTTTCTTGATGAGTTCATTATGAGATCTTGAATTTATATAACGGGGTGGTGTTAGTTTGGTGTTTCCATCATTTTTTCTAAGGCAGGGATTCCTTAAAAAAGAGAAAAAAATTTGTAGTCATTTATTTGTTAAAAATGAAACGTTTCACGAACAGCAATCAAGCCCTACCAGATGTGTTACCAGTGTTTCCCACTTTTGAGGAAACCAGTACAATACAGGCTGGCAAGGCTAAAAACGTCGACTGGGATATGGAGGAGGCCACCATAGCTGAAGCAAAAGCCGTAGGGTTGCCCAGAGGTGGAACTTGCGACTTGGGAGTAAGCCTGGCATATACTGAGCTTCCTAAGGCAGCTGCAGTAGTAGTAACTATCAAAGGCAAGACGCTGCCCATACTGTTCGATGAGGACTTTTTTAAGTTGAGGAAACTCAAATAAATGATAGTAATTTGAGTTATATATTATTTTTTTTTTTCTTCTCGTCTGTGGAAATATTGAAGTAATGTACGTCAAGTAAATGAATTAATTAAATAATAGTTTTTTTGTTATCATTGAGATAATTAATGGATTTGGATTAAGGTGTAAAAATAATAATCATTATTTGAATATTAGTATAGGAATACAAATAAGGATAGAAATGAAATATTAATGAAGGATGGATAGGTTTAATTAGCTAGAATAAGAATTAAAAGAACATGGCACGAATTATTTTTTCTTGTTATTGTCTACGGTGTAGCCTCAGTTGCTAAGAACCCCACCCCAACACCGGCGTGCCTTGAGCGGCTTCTGAGGACACTAAGTTAAACAACAGGTGGACACAACACAACCTGTGAGAAGCCTTACACAGGTGCTGCAAATTACATGAGGCGCCTTCCTTAATCCTAGTCACCCAACGGACAGTCAAAATAAAGTTTAGAACACTATCTCAAGAAGGTACTCAGGAAAATAATCACCCCTATTCTGAATCGCATGGGAATGGGAGTTTGTTCCCTATCCCAAAGTTTGCTATTCTGAATAATTTGGGAATGGGAGCTTTGTTCCCTGTTCCCAATATTGTTATTTTGAATCGCATGGGAATAGGAGTTTTTTCTCAATTTTGCACAAACTCTTTCCAAAGCAAATTGTTTGGGAGACAAATTAAAAAAGTATTAAAAATAGTTTAATTTAATATGAAAGGAACTGAAATTGATCAGATTTTTGAATATACCTTGTGATCAAAATAGAACGAGAATTTTAATTTTTGAATTCCCGCGCTTATCCAATCGGTAATTTTTTTTCATTTTCACGCTGGCAACACTATTATACACATTTTGTCCAAGTTTAACGCATATTAGTTTTTGTTTGACGTCTATACAAAGAAGTCGAAAAATTTTTGTGTGGCGATTTTTATAATGGACTAAAAATTAGAATAACGTGCGTGCATCAAATTTTGTGTTGCAAATGGATTCAAGTGAGCGAAACGTCGATTTTGATGGTCATTTAATACTCCTTAAGCAAGTTGCTGATTGTCTGAATAGCGCAAATCTTACTGTGAATGTAGAGAAAAGTAAATTCTGTTACAGAGAGGTGAAATATTTAGGCTATGTGGTAGGAAATGGCAGCATAAGTACTGATCCTGGCAAGGTAGAAGCAATGAACGCATTCCCAGAACCTAAAACACCAAAACAACTTCGGCGATTCTTAGGCATGACTGGTTGGTACCGACGGTTCATAAAAGATTATGCATCTATTGCTGCACCTTTGCACGATTGTCTAACCAAGGATAAAATAAAAAAATTTTCTTTGTCTGAGAATGCTAGAGATGCTTTTAAAAACCTGAAAAATAGTTTAGTGTCTGCACCAGTGCTGACCAATCCAAATTTTGAACGTCATTTTTATATCCAATGTGATGCTTCCAGTGATGGCGTGGGAGGGGTTTTATTTCAAGTAGATGAGTTAGGAAATGAGAGACCAATCGCATACATGTCAGCTAAACTAAACAAGGCACAGCGAAATTACAGCGTCACAAAGTTGGAATGTTATGCAGCAGTTTTGAGTGTGTAGAAGGATTACCGTTCACCATAATAACAGATCATGCTAGTTTGAAATGGCTTATGAATCAGAAAGATTTATCCGGCCGACTGGCCCGATGGAGTCTTAAACTACAAGGTTTTCATTTTGAAGTAGAACATCGAAAAGGCTCACAAAATGTTGTTCCAGATGCGTTATCACGGATGTTTGTGGAAGAACTTCGTTTGGAATCACGGCAGCTTGATGTTGATCTCAAGTCAGAATTTTTCTTAACTGAGGAATATCAAAAACTTTTAAAAACCATTGAAGAAGGGCAGAACAAACTACCTGCTCTGTGTATATCTGACGGTTATGTATATAAGAGAACCGAATTTAGAAACGGTAACTTAAATGAGGAAGATGCAACCTGGAAGTTGTGGGTGCCGACAGAATTGCGTAAACAACTTTTACAGAGGGTGCATGCATCCCCTTCAGCATGTCACGGAGGAATTCATAAGACGTTGTCAAGATTGAGAGTGCGATATTTCTGGCCAGGTATGGTAAGTGACGTATATGCATTTGTAAAAACATGTGATACCTGTAATACATCGAAAGCTACTAATAGAATGCAACGGCCCATGATGGGTAAACAATTTATTACGGAAAAACCTTTCCAACGTCTTTACATTGATTTTATGGGACCATATCCTAGGTCAAAGGAAGGGAGCACAGTATTATTTGTCTGTTTAGATCATTTTTCTAAATATGTCTTTCTAAAACCAATGAGAGCAGCCACAGCTTCAAATGTTGTGAAATACTTGGAGAAAGATGTGTTTCACATGTTTGGAGTGCCAGAGTATGTTCATTCCGATAATGGTAAGCAATTTGTAGCTGAAACGTTCAAGGTATTCTTAGATAAATATGGAGTAAACCACATTAGGACAGGGGTGTACTCACCTCAAGCGAATGCGGCAGAGAGAGTAAATCGATCCATATTACAAATCATCCGAGCATATGTAAGTGATAACCAGAAAAATTGGGACCAGTGTGTGAGTGATGCAGCATTCGCGATAAGAAGTGTTGATCGGAAGTTAGCAACGCTTCAGACTGGAGAATCTAATATACTACAGGGATCTGACAAACATCAAATTATACGTGAGAAGCTAACCGCTCAATTGAAACTGGCTCATGATAAAGCAGAACAAATATATAATAGTAGAACGCGTCAAAAACTGGTGCAATTTAAGGAAGGACAAGTGGTGTACCGCCGGAATTTCAAGCAAAGCAATCAAAGTGAAGGATATAATGCTAAGCTGGGAAAGAAAAACGTAAAATGTATAGTTATAAAATCGATTGGAAATGCTCTTTATGAATTAGGCAATATGCACGGAAAAAAAATTGGAGTTTTTCATGCGAAAGATATGTTTTGTATATAAATATACGAATTTTATTTTTTTGTTTTTTGTTTAAGACTTTTGTTTTACCTGTGTTTTTTTTTTGCATTATTAAATAATGAAGAGAAAAGGAATATAGTAATGAATATGTAAAGCGTTCAATAACTCAGTCGGTAGAGCATGAGACTCTAACATAGGGCGTGGGTCGAAGCCACACGTTGGGCACAAAAATACAAATAAATTCAACTAAGAAAAAAAAATAAAAGAGAGCCTACATGTAAATTTCTTACGAGTGTGTTCCATGTTGCAGGCAACATCGACACGATCGATCCTGTTATGTAGGCCTGTTTGAAAATTAAGGCATTATTAAAGTAGGATTACTTAATATGGTCAGACATTACCTCGGGTCTCCTGCGGCATCCAGGGGTATTCGGTGTAGCGACTGCCTCCATCACTCATTGTAATTTAGAATTCACTGTAGTATTTACGTAGTATTCCTTATTATTACACACACTTCTAATTAATTAGAAGAATTATTAATTTAATTGACTACACACACTTCACGATAAGAATATCACCAAAATTATGTTTAAAAGAAAAAAATTATTTTTCTTTTTTTTTGATAAAGAAATTCAACGTGCATTGCGCGCACGCTATCAATTAAAAAAAAAAAAAAATAATAATAGAAGTAAACAAAGTAGTAATTAAGGAAGGCGAAAAGTAAAGCTTTTAGTTTCGAGTCTTGTTTGGTTTGTTCAATATCGGTAGGGCGAATTTCACTAAAGCTCCAATAAAGTTTGACTTAGTCATAACAATATAGTATTGCCAAGTAAAAATAATACATTGATACACTTAAGACAAATTTTAGCTTTATTGGAAGGAAAAAATAAAGTAAGCTTTCTTAGAGGTCATCACCCTCAAACAAATAAATAAGCACAAAACAAAAACCAGCAAAGCCAACTAGGAGAGTGGTGAAAAATTTCCAAGAGCGTTATACGGTAAACAAAGAGTTAACAGGATCACTAACGTGGCAGGAAGATTTTCAGTTAGACAAACTGACTATAAAATAGCCAGCGGAAGCTTGTTTCGGTCTCTTTTTTTTGTATTTTTCGAGTACGGCAAGTGGTGCATTTCGGATCATTAAAAACCGATAAAAGAAAATTTTAAGACAGTTTATTAAAAGTGAATAAAGACTAAAAATTATTTAAAATTTTTATTATAAAAATTTATTAAAAACGAATAAAGATTAAAAACTATTTAAAATTTGTTGTGTTCTAAAAATTTATTAAAAGTGCGTAAAGACACAAAGATTTAACAAAAATTCGTTTTTATTCTAAAAATTTATTAAAAGTGCGTAAAGACACAAAGAGTTAACAAAAATTCGTTTTATTCTAAAAATTTATTAAAAGTGCTTAAAACACAAAGATTTAACAAAAATTCATTTTATTCTAAAAATTTATTAAAAGTGCGTAAAGACACAAAGAGTTAACAAAAATTCGTTTTATTCTAAAAATTTATTAAAAGTGCTTAAAACACAAAGATTTAACAAAAATTCATTTTATTCTAAAAATTTATTAAAAGTGCGTAAAGACACAAAGATTTAACAAAAATTCGTTTTTATTCTAAAAATTTATTAAAAGTGCAAAAAAACACAAAGATTTAACGAGAATTTGCTTTTACAAATTAACTAAAATTTTTAATAAAAACTATCAGAAGTGGTTAAAGTCGAGAAATAGCCAAATATATAACAAAAATTGTTTAAAATTAGTAAAAATTGGAATTTAAAAGAAATTACAGCCAATAAGTACAATTAATTTAATCATCAGGCGAGAAAAGGCTACGCGAAGATTTGAAATTCCACCGCATAAATTAAGAAAAAAAAAAAATCATCATATCCAACCTCTAACGGACATAAAAGGAAATAACGGAAACTGAGAACGGTAACGGCAGCAGGATCCACCGTTAGGATACAACGGTGGCCAGGTATTCCAGCTCTTAAGGACACAGCTTGAATATAGAAACAAAAAGAACTTTAAAGCATCGAATTGCATAATTTTCAATTTTTTTTATTATTAAATTTATTTTTTTTATCTATTATCAATTTTATATTAAATCATTATATTTTTTTTTTGTGTTGCTCTTTGATCATTTAAAAGAATAGATAGTTAATGCCAAACTGATTTGAGTGACTTGATTATTACAATAATTTTTTTTTGCGTCACTCCCAGGAATTATACATATTATACATATTGTATACATATTGAATTATACATATTGTACCAAAGTGATAGAAATATCAGAACAGAAAAAAAAAAAAAGAAAAGAAAAAGAAAATCCTTTATAATCACCAATATATATATTTATTTCTTTACTTATTTGTTTGTAGTTTGTAATTTATAGCTAGATCAGCGGTGGCTGGAGTGACGTCGTTTCTGCGGCTGTAAGGTAAGCTATATGAGCAAATAGCAAATTTAAATGCGGTAGCTAAGTTTCACTGCTAAAAATTAAATGTTTTTTTATAATTGATTTTTTTTTTTTTGGTGGCTTTTTTATTTTTGTTATTAGTGCTACAATTTTTTTTTTTGGTTTTTTTCTCTTAAAATCTGTAGTCTCACTGATATTGTTCCTACGTTGATTAAATAATAATATTCCGGTGTAATCACTGGACTTGTTTTGGTTTTAATTTTATTCAATTTTTTTTTTCTTTCTGTTCTATTCAATTGTTTGCCCTTTGGTTAGGGAGTTTTTTTTATATATATTGTTTTTTTTTTTGAAAAGAAATGAATGAAACCGTATAATCACGGTATGTTTAGTATATGATTATTAATAGAAACATGTATATAAATTAAAGATATTTTTGAAGAATGTAAATATATATATACGCAGAAATATTGTGTAAAATTGTTAATACTAGTTAGAATTCATAAATATTGATAAAAGAAAAAGAAAATATGTGTAAATTAAATTCATTGTGGAATAATATGAATATTTATATAGGTGTAAACATTTTATAAGATCTGTTTAATAATTTTCAAATCATACTATAAGTTGTATAAAACAATTTTTATATTTTTTATTTTTATATTTAGTAAATATAAAAAAAATAAAGAAAAAAAAAAAATTTACAAGTATATATTGTTTTTGGATTATTTATAATTTTTTTTTATTTTTCTTGATGAGTTCATTATGAGATCTTGAATTTATATAACGGGGTGGTGTTAGTTTGGTGTTTCCATCATTTTTTCTAAGACAGGGATTCCTTAAAAAAGAGAAAAAAATTTGTAGTCATTTATTTGTTAAAAATGAAACGTTTCACGAACAGCAATCAAGCCCTACCAGATGTGTTACCAGTGTTTCCCACTTTTGAGGAAACCAGTACAATACAGGCTGGCAAGGCTAAAAACGTCGACTGGGATATGGAGGAGGCCACCATAGCTGAAGCAAAAGCCGTAGGGTTGCCCAGAGGTGGAACTTGCGACTTGGGAGTAAGCCTGGCATATACTGAGCTTCCTAAGGCAGCTGCAGTAGTAGTAACTATTAAAGGCAAGACGCTGCCCATACTGTTTGATGAGGACTTTTTTAAGTTGAGGAAACTCAAATAAATGATAGTAATTTGAGTTATATATTATTTTTTTTTTTTCTTCTCGTCTGTGGAAATATTGAAGTAATGTACATCAAGTAAATGAATTAATTAAATAATAGTTTTTTTGTTATCATTGAGATAATTAATGGATTTGGATTAAGGTGTAAAAATAATAATCATTATTTGAATATTAGTATAGGAATACAAATAAGGATAGATATGAAATATTAATGAAGGATGGATAGGTTTAATTAGCTAGAATAAGAATTAAAAGAACATGGCACGAATTTTTTTTTTTTGTTGTTGTCTACGGTGTAGCCTCAGTTGCTAAGAACCCCACCCCAACACCGGCGAGCATACCGGGCTAGCCACCGTGCCATGAGCGGCTTCTGAGGACACTAAGTTAAACAACAGGTGGACACAACACAACCTGTGAGAACCCTTACACAGGTGCTGCAAATTACATGAGGCGCCCTCCTTAATCCTAGTCACCCAACGGACAGTCAAAATAAAGTTTAGAACACTATCTCAAGAAGGTACTCACGAAAATAATCACCCCTATTCTGAATCGCATGGGAATGGGAGTTTGTTCCCTATCCCAAAGTTTGCTATTCTGAATAATTTGGGAATGGGAGCTTTGTTCCCTGTTCCCAATATTGTTTTTTTGAATCGCATGGGAATAGGAGTTTTTTCTCAATTTTGCACAAACTCTTTCCAAAGCAAATTGTTTGGGAGACAAATTAAAAAAGTATTAAAAATAGTTTAATTTAATATGAAAGGAACTGAAATTGATCAGATTTTTGAATATACCTTGTGATCAAAATAGAACGAGAATTTTAATTTTTGAATTCCCGCGCTTATCCAATCGATAAATTTTTTTCATTTTCACACTGGCAACACTATTATACACATTCTGTCCAAGTTTAACGCATATTAGTTTTTGTTTGGCGTCTATACAAAGAAGTCGAAAAATTTTTGTGTGGCGATTTTTATAATGGACCAAAAATTAGAATAACGTGCGTGCATCAAATTTTGTGTTGCAAATGGATTCAAGTGTGCGAAACGTCGCAACTACGAGTATACGAATGGTTTAAAAGGTTCAAAGACGGTCGTACAAGCTTGGACCATGATGAGATCCCTGTTCGCCCAACGACATCTGTTACTGAAGAAAACATTGAATCGGCGAAGCAGATCGTGTTGGAAAATCGTTGTGAACGGATTAGAGAGATTGCAGTGTTGTTGGGCATCTCATATGGATCGACCGAACACATTTTAACTGATGTTTTGGGTTTGAAACGCGTCGCTTCTCGGCTGGTGCCAAAGAAACTAAATTTCATTCAAAAAAGCGTCGTTATGATGTGGCCAAGAGATGGTTTCCAATGCAGATAGTGACCCCACATACATCGAACGCATCATAACTGGTGATGAGACATGGGTCTATGAATTTGACATGCCCACCAAACAACAATCGACCGAATGTTGCTTCGAAGGTGATCTGAAAACGAAAAGGGAACGCCAAAGTCGGTCCAAAAAGAGAATTCGCTGCGTGAACTAAAGGCTATACCTCGGCGGCCTATAAAACTTGTGTGGAAAATTGAATCAAGCGTTGGCATGCATGTATTGCCGCAGGAGGATAGTACTTTGATGGCGATAATGAAGAAAATTATTAAAAATTTAAATTTTGCGTTTTTTTTTTAAATTCTCGTTCTTTTTTGATCATAAGGTATTTTAATAAAATTATTATTATAATAAAATTATTATAATAAATTTAATATTTTCATAGTTTTATTTATTTATTTTATCCACAAGGGTTGATTAGTTTTTTTAATAAAATTTATTTTATTTTAATAAAATTTATTTTATTTTAATAAAATTTATTTTATTTTAATAAAATTTATTTTATTTTAATAAAATTTATTTTATTTTAATAAAATTATATATGTAAATTAATAAAAGCAAGCCGGTTTAGTTTTTTTAAAAAATATATACCACTAGTAATTGTTCCGTTCATGAAGTTCGTAACAAGAATTCTAAACTAAGTGAGCAATGCTCCTACTTTTATATTCAAATAGCTTAAACTTACATATAAAACTGTTTACTCAAAGCTTGTTCAGATCATCAGGCCTATTGTAAATCCCATGGGAATGGGAGTTCTTTCCCTGTTCCCAATTTTGCTATTCTCAATCGCCATAAATTTTTTATTCTGCAATGGATAGCATTACATATCTATATATATGTCTTTATTTTCTTTTGATTCCTGAAATTATATTTGATGTATATATAACAAGTAGTTTATGAAAAACAGTTAAAATCCGAAGTTTTAGTAAAATTTGTTTAAAATTATTTTGTTATATTTGTTTTTATATTTAGAAGAGTTTCGATTCATCCATAAAAAATAGTATAATATTAAGTAATATACTTCTACATTTTTGATACTCATTTACACAGGTCAACAAAAAATATTTTTTTTTCTGTCCCAGATATGTTGTTGGGTGATCCTAGATGTATTTTTCGTGCTGATTCCAAATCTGCGTTCAGATTTTTTCGATTACGTATAGTTTTCTTAAGACAACCGGATTAACAGATAATTTAAGGGGGTTTTAGCAAGTAAATCGTGAATTTAAAAAATGGTCCTTACTTAGGATTTTCTTGCATATTGAGCATCTGGCAAGTCCCTTTTTAGTGTCCAGCAGTAATCTGTTAACATGTTGGTGAAATTTCCTTGGTAGCGTTTTACCATGTGTGAAATATCCTGGTGAAAACGCTCACCGTGTTCATCACTAACGGTACCAAGATTTGGTAGAAAAAAGTCCAGGTGACAGTGAAGGAAGTGAAGTTTTAAATACATTTTGCAGCCCATTCTATGGTATGATTCAATGAGACTAGCCACCAGATCGATATAGTTTTCAACCATGATATTTCCTAGAAAATTTTCAACTACATTTTTGAATGAGTTCCACGCACTATTTTCTGTTGAACTCAATTGAAATTTCGAATCCTTAAGCACTTCCCTAATCTGTGGTCCAATAAAAATACCTTCTTTCATCTTTGCCTGCCTCACTTATTTTAGGGAATTTTTGTTTCAAATAAGTAAAATCACCACCATTTTTGACCATGGTTTTAACAAAATTTTTAAAAAGTCCTAATCTTATATGCAGAGGTGGTAAAAGAATATTTTTAGGATCGACCAAAGGCTGAAAAAGGACACTTTTGGTTCCAGGAACGACTGCTTTACTTTGTGGCCAATCTTTTTTCAAGTAATGCAATTTTATATCTCTGCTATCCCACTCACAGATGAAGCAACAATATTTCGTGTTTCCAAGTTGTAAGCCTAGTAAAATTGCAATAATTTTTAAGTCACCACGTAGTGAATATTTTTAAGAGTAACTGCATATTCTCGTAAGATTCTTTCATATCAGTTCCATGGGCTAACGATATTGCGCGGATTTCATTTCCATTATGAAAGAGAACAGCCTTTAACCTGACCTTGGAAAAATGAATGAACAAACGCCAATCATCATCGTTGTATTCAAAATCAAGAGAAAGAATATCATTGCAAGAAATTAGGACATTTTCGTTTTTGGATCCAATAATTTCGAACCCTTTAATGATGATCCTAAGATTTCACTCTTCTTTTTGAACAATTTTAAATTGCACCCTAGATAGTTCAAATCGTCTTGCGTTATAAGATAAGGTCCATCAGATGTCCTGGGTCCGAAATTAGGGTCCTTTGTGTTTGGGCTTTGTTCATTCCCACATTCTTGATTACTTTTGGAATCTTCGTAAGTATTAACATTTTCCGGTGGTTTCGGCAATGGTAATTATTCAGAGTGAGCGACTGGTCGTATCGCTAATTGCAGGTTGTTTTGATATTTTACTGTGAGTTTTGACTTCGGTTTAATTTTTGTTAAACAAAAATAACAGTTTGAAAAATGATTTATATGTTCACGCCAAATCATGGGGCGGCAAATTTCAAATTTTAATTTTTGTTAAACAAAAATAACAGTTTCAAAAATGATTTATATGTTCACGCCAAATCACGGGGACGACAAATTTCATATGACGTTTTTCCTCAGTCCAACCTGTGAGAAGCCTTACACAGGTGCTGCAAATTACATGAGGCGCTCTCCTTAATCCTAGTCACCCAACGGACAGTCAAAATAAAGTTTAGAACACTATCTCAAGAAGGTACTCACGAAAATAATCACCCCTATTCTGAATCGCATGGGAATGGGAGTTTGTTCCCTATCCCAAAGTTTGCTATTCTGAATAATTTGGGAATGGGAGTTTTGTTCCCTGTTCCCAATATTGTTTATTTGAATCGCATGGGAATAGGAGTTTTTTCTCAATTTTGCACAAACTCTTTCCAAAGCAAATTGTTTGGGAGACAAATTAAAAAAGTATTAAAAATAGTTTAATTTAATATGAAAGGAACTGAAATTGATCAGATTTTTGAATATACCTTGTGATCAAAACAGAACGAGAATTTTAATTTTTGAATTCCCGCGCTTATCCAATCGATAAATTTTTTTCATTTTCACACTGGCAACACTATTATACACATTCTGTCCAAGTTTAACGCATATTAGTTTTTGTTTGACGTCTATACAAAGAAGTCGAAAAATTTTTGTGTGGCGATTTTTATAATGGACTAAAAATTAGAATAACGTGCGTGCATCAAATTTTGTGTTGCAAATGGATTCAAGTGAGCGAAACGTCGCAACCACGAGTACACGAATGGTTTAAAAGGTTCAAAGACGGTCGTACAAGCTTGGACCATGATGAGATCCCTGTTCGCCCAACGACATCTGTTACTGAAGAAAACATTGAATCGGCGAAGCAGATCGTGTTGGAAAATCGTTGTGAACGGATTAGAGAGATTGCAGTGTTGTTGGGCATCTCATATGGATCGACCGAACACATTTTAACTGATGTTTTGGGTTTGAAACGCGTCGCTTCTCGGCTGGTGCCAAAGAAACTAAACTTCATTCAAAAAAGCGTCGTTATGATGTGGCCAAGAGATGATTTCCAATGCAGATAGTGACCCCACATACATCGAACGCATCATAACTGGTGATGAGACATGGGTCTATGAATTTGACATGCCCACCAAACAACAATCGACCGAATGTTGCTTCGAAGGTGATCTGAAAACGAAAAGGGAACGCCAAAGTCGGTCCAAAAAGAGAATTCGCTGCGTGAACTAAAGGCTATACCTCGGCGGCCTATAAAACTTGTGTGGAAAATTGAATCAAGCGTTGGCATGCATGTATTGCCGCAGGAGGATAGTACTTTGATGGCGATAATGAAGAAAATTATTAAAAATTTAAATTTTGCGTTTTTTTTTTAAATTCTCGTTCTTTTTTGATCATAAGGTATTTTAATAAAATTATTATTATAATAAAATTATTATAATAAATTTAATATTTTCATAGTTTTATTTATTTATTTTATCCACAAGGGTTGATTAGTTTTTTTAATAAAATTTATTTTATTTTAATAAAATTTATTTTATTTTAATAAAATTTATTTTATTTTAATAACATTATATATGTAAATTAATAAAAGCAAGCCGGTTTAGTTTTTTTAAAAAATATATACCACTAGTAGTTGTTCCGTTCATGAAGTTCGTAACAAGAATTCTAAACTAAGTGAGCAATGCTCCTACTTTTATATTCAAATAGCTTAAACTTAAATATAAAACTGTTTACTCAAAGCTTGTTCAGATCATCAGGCCTATTGTAAATCCCATGGGAATGGGAATTTTGTTCCCTGTTCCCAATTTTGCTATTCTCAATCGCATGGGAATGGGAGTTTTTTTCCCAATTTTGCACAAATTCTTTCCCAAGCAAATTGTTGAGGAGACAAGTTAAAAAAGTATTAAAAGTGGTTTAATTTAATATAGAAGTAACTGAAAATGATCAGATTTTTGAATATATTTTAATAAAATTATTATTATAATAAAATTATTACAATAAATTTAATATTTTCAAAGTTTTATTTTTTTATTTTATCCACAAGAGTTGATTAGTTTTCCGCATATATATTAATAAAATTATTTTAATAAATTTAATATAACAAAATTTTCATTTAATATATTTTATTAAAATTATTATTTTAATAAAAGTATAACAAATTTGAAATATTTAAATTTTTATTTATTTATTTTATTCACACGGGTTTTTTTCACTAATTAAAGTGTTAACTATTGTTTTTAAAACAATCGAAAAATGAAAGGAGACCAAATTCTGAAATGAATGGGATTCCTAGAATAAGTTAAAATAAACTTTTGCAATTATGTTATGTGCAGGTAAAACATTGCTTCTTTTTTATTGTAACATCTGCACAATCATAAACTATTATCAGTTCACTAATTGAAGTATGAAGGAAGTATGAAGACTATCCCAAAACCCAAACATCAGTTAAAATGTGTTCGGTCGATCCATATGAGATGCCCAACAACACTGCAATCTCTCTAATCCATTCACAACGATTTTCCAACACGATCTGCTTCAGTAACAGATGTCGTTGGGCGGGCAGGGATCTCATCATGGTCCAAGCTTGTACGACCGTCTTTGAACCTTTTAAACCATTCGTATACTCGTAGTTGCGACGTTTCGCACACTTGAATCCATTTGCAACACAAAATTTGATGCACGCACGTTATTCTAATTTTTGGTCCATTATAAAAATCGCCACACAAAAATTTTTCGACTTCTTTGTATAGACGTCAAACAAAAACTAATATGCGTTAAACTTGGACAAAATGTGTATAATAGTGTTGCCAGCGTGAAAATGAAAAAAAATTACCGATTGGATAAGCGCGGGAATTCAAAAATTAAAATTCTTGTTTTGTTTTGATCACAAGGTATATTCAAAAATCTGATCACTTTCAGTTCCTTTCATATTAAATTAAACTATTTTTTATACTTTTTTAACTTGTCTCCTAAACAATTTGCTTTGGAAAGAGTTTGTGCAAAATTGAGAAAAAAATCCTATTCCCATGCGATTCAAAAAAATAAAATTGGGAACAGGGAACAAAACTCCCATTCCCAAATTATTCAGAATAGCAAACTTGGGAATAGGGAACAAACTCCTATATTTTTAAAAAGACTGAATTTTGATTTGCGCAATGAGAGAATTAAAGTATTAAGGATTTTCGTTGAATAACATTAACCTAATATTAAAAAATAAATTAAAAATAATTGACACAATTAATTAGTTTTTAATTAATATTTTATTTAATATTTGAAATCATAGCCACAATTAAAGTTTCTTCTCAAAAAAAAAAAATATTTTTAATAGATTAGTTTAAAGTAATCCAAAAAAAATTTATTTTAGATTGCAATAAAAGGTATATTTTTAAAAATGATTGTAACGATATTTTGTAAAAGAAAAATATAAATGAACTTTAAAATTATTACATAGTAAATATAAAAACGAGAAAGAAAAACACGATTATATTACATATCGTAAAAACTGAAATAATTTTTACATTCTAATGATGTAACTTATAAGTTATTTTATAACTAAATCATATAGATGTCTAGCAATAAATCTTATAAAAACGATTAATAATTTAAAATATAATGAAAATATATGTAACAAACTATTTTTAACCATTAAGTATTTTGTTTTCTAATGCAAGCAAATGTTTGTGTGATTTTGTAGTTCATTTGATCATGTTTATATGTATATATGATTTCATTTATATGAGAACATACATATTTATTCTTATGGAAATAATGTAACACAAAAACATTTTACTACCAAATTAAACACTCTGTTCACTTTTCTAATATATGTGTATATTTATTTTCCTGTTAAGATACAAGTAGTTGAAAAAGGTTATGCAAGTTCGACTGTAAAGCAAGCGAACTACTGCTAATGAGCTGGAACTTTTTCAAGAAAATTTGAAAACTGATTTGCTCAAAAAATCAAATCAGTATTTAAAAATATTAATGCATATTTTGATTGCCTTAATAGTAATTGTTTTTCAATAACTCGTACAAGGTTAATCTACAGCACAGCAATAAATACTAGATATTTTCAAATAAAATGATGCATAATATAACACGTTTAAAATTTTTCTTTTCAAGCAAATGTTGTACTTCAAACAATTTATGGAACATTTCAATCCCATTTATGCTCTTAGTACCTTTAATTTCTTTATTTATACAAAAATAAATTGAATTAAGATTAATTGGAATATATACGAATTTAATGTACGAATTTAAAATAACACTTGATGGTATTATTTCAGGCCAACAAAAATATTAATATGATTATTCTAATTGTATGTGGATTTATAATAATAAAAATATATCTAACATTAAAGAAACCGCAATGCTGTTATTTAATAAGCCGTAACTTATTTCGCAGGATCTGTTAATGGTATTTATAAGTGAATTAAAAGTATTTAAAAGGCATCAGATCTAATTTTTTTTGCAGTATTCGGTACAACATCTTATTATTCTAAAGTGTTGCAGAAAACTTAAATATAGTTTCGAATTTGAAATATTACTATAATTTTAAAATTAATTTTTTTTAAATTTTTTCTTGCTCTATATATATAATATAATGTAAATATAAACAAAATTAGCTGCAATTTTATTTTAAAACTATACCGTGAAGGAATTGAAAAGTGACAATCCAGTGTCTGTCATTTGATCACTTTACCGAATACCGAAAATATTGAAAACTACAGACATAGGCAACCTGAAAATCTATAAAAGCAATATGCAGAACTCAAATACGTTATATATGATAGAGTGACTTTTTTGCATTTCGAATCATTAAAAGCATCTCCCAATATTTTTTATAACACCATTAAAAACAACTGTACAAATTTCTAATATCTAGTGCTGTCTAATTAAAAAGTGATGGTTTTGCAGAATAAAAATCCCAACTCCTCTGAACAACTTTTGACCTAAGTTTTTTCTGTAATAAAAGTATCCACCTATTTTAAATTGAAACAAAATAAAATCATTTGCATATAATTCCATACAATGTGTAATATGAAGTATGCTGAGGCGAAAACTATAAAAAAAAACAAACCCTTGATACATTGAATTTTATAGGAGCTTTAGAAAAAAGTGCAAAATTAATTAAAATATTATTATTGATTTCTTTTTTTTATGTACCAGTGTTTATGTTAACAATAAAAATAGTAATGCAATTATCTAATTTATATTTAATATGAAATTTTATTCAGAAACCAGACTTTTGCTTTGATATTAACAAATGTAGCCAACGTCTCTACTTTTCAAAACTGAAAGTTTCACTTTGCTGCGCTATTAAGTTTTAATGTTGATGTATTAAAATTTTACCAAAATACATTCACATTATTAAAAATCAGTTCTACTTATTCGTATTCGATTTTCATACTTTATTTAAATATTTTAAAAATCACATACTCAAATAAGTCCAATTTTTACCATGTAAACAATTACATATACTAATTTATAATGGATAACTCATTAAAAAAGGATACACAAAGCAAATTTTTTTTATATTCACAGTAACTGGATATTATTAAAAATTTTTTTCTTAAAAGCTGCTTAAAGATTAGTGAGTTTCACGAATAAAAATAAAAATTATTTTTGCAAAAATTTTGCACTGATTTGGACATATATATGATTTAGTTATTTTTACTAAAACTATTTTAGTACTTTATTACATTACATGTTCTATTTAACCGATTTTATAAAGTAATACATTTTTATACATATGCACTTCATACACAAATATAAACCAAATTTTCAAACATTAAGGCTCGCAATTAGTTTTATAATTGTTTCGAACAAAACAATTGATTATTTTTTAGTTTACCATTTCTGCGCACCTTGCTTGATACTTATATTAATTAATATTAAAACATCAATATCGTAATTCTACCCATTTTGCCAAGTTTCGTGCAACAAGCTCTTTATTGATGAATACAATATTCTGAAAATAAAAAAAATATTTATTAAGGTGTGTATTTTGTTATATACTTATGAAATACAACGCTGTAATAAAATTAATATGTCAAAAAACGCTTTACATATAGTAAAAATGTCTCTGCAAAAAGAATAGCTTTGGAAATAAAAATAAGCAAACACAAATGTTAACTTTTAATTCGTTGAACTTGTGTTTCTAAATAAAGCTGTAGTTTATAAGCTCGTTCTAATTTAAAGCACGGCAAGTGCTTTGGTTAATGTCGCTAATTAAATAAATAACTGACAAAAAACCTGGAACTAGAGCACTGAAAGTTTGTGCAGCCTTGGATACTTGTGGATAAACACGATTAGTTATCGCTTCTAATTTGACAGGCACGAGTTCTAAGCCTGGCACTTACAGTCCAAACAAATTATATTCGGTTTATAAACTAATTAAAAATTCGATTACTTCCTAAGACCATTGATGATGAGTACTTGGTAATACTCGAAACAGCGTCAGCCAAATTTCAATAAAATTAAATAAATTTTTGAGTTTGTCCTTTC
Organism: Teleopsis dalmanni; assembly: GCF_002237135.1. Taxonomy (NCBI): domain Eukaryota; kingdom Metazoa; phylum Arthropoda; class Insecta; order Diptera; family Diopsidae; genus Teleopsis; species Teleopsis dalmanni. The sequence continues at coordinate 101,803,604 of NC_051846.1, read as the reverse complement.
TTTCTTTGATATTCAAAAAAAAACATAATTGGGCATTTTACGATCTTGGTTAGTGTTGTTCGCATTCAGTTTTATGAAGTATCTGGAGAATCCGATTAATCGGATTTCAATGAAGTTTTCGGAATTGAAAATAAAATCGGGTTTTTTTTCCAGATTTGTGGTTATTATTCGCAATGAAATTATTAGGAAACTTCTTATTTAGTAATATGTAATAAAACAAAATAAATAAATTAAATAAATAAATAAAATAAATAAAATAAATAAAATAAATAAAATAAATAAAATAAAAAAATAAATAAATAAAATAAATAAATAAATAACTAAAATAAATAAATAAATAAAATAAAATAAAACAAACATACAAAATCGTACACAGCAAATTTTATCGTCCCTAAAAAATTTGTGTTTATTGTGTGATGTACGTTGGTTTTTTTTTTGCGATCCGCGATAGCCTAAGCGGTTTGTTTATTTTAATTACAAAAAGTAAAACCAAAGTGCATAAAAACATCAAAATAATAATTGTGTTTTGATTTGATACTACTACGTACAAAACAGCTGATAGACAGCATTTGTTTTTTAACGAAAGCAACAATTTATAAATGTTGCATTGTCAGAGTATATATTTTAAGTGCTTTTTAAAAAATTTATTTACTATATATTATTATATTAGTGATCATCAAACTGTAATTATATTATAAAAAAAAATATTGTATGATCAATTGTGAAAATATTATACGGCGACATTCACTACTTAGTAAAAACGGCTTAAATGGCTATATAACGTTAAATGCAGAAGACATTAAAATAAAAGCTCAAGCTGTCGAAGTTATTTCGCACAGCACATTGTGTGTGAGGCAGCCAGCTTACCTTCGCACACAACGTGTGCAGAAAAGAATACGAGGAGCACATTTTGTGTGCAGACTCGAAAATAAAAATGCACCCAAATGTGCGGAGACGAAATCTCTACTGCACATTTGTGTGAAATGATGATTTAAAAGCGTACAATATTATGACAAATATCGCAGCAAAATAGTACGTAAAACTGATTTGTATTAATTTTGGTCTTAATACAAAATATTTTATTGAAGAAATGATTTTGTATTTATATTTTAATTTTGAATTAATTATTAGATTTACATTTATTGCTTATATTACTTACTATTTTAAGGTTTATTAATTTAAAACATGGGAATAAAATTAATTTCACAATGTACTTGAAAACTTTGTTATATTAAATAGGTACATGAATTTAATAGAGAAAGAGTATTTGTTTCGAAATGTTATAAGTAAAGAGGATCGGTTCTACGGATCGTACTTTGAAAAAATTAAATATATCAATTTTGGACTACTTCATAAAATTTTATTTAATAGTAAGTTATACACTAAGATTCGTTAGTAAGGTTATAAAAAGCAAATTAAATATTTTTTACAACAACATAAATTAATTTTGTTATTAGATTTCACTTAATTTTTTATCTTTAAGTACAGCTTAAATTTAACGAAGTTATTGAAATAATTTAATAATTTAATATCTTAATTTCTTATTAAAAAATATACAATTTTTATTACATATTTTTTGAAATAAATTTTCATTTAATCTTATTAATAACTTTGCTGAAATATTTTTTTCACTTAAATTATATCTCTGCTTACTTAGCACAGTAGAAAGGGCGCTAAAATCCTGCTACCTGTTCAAAAAAATATTTTCCTAATCTTTCGCGTTTTTTAATGAATGTTAGATACTCTACCTATGTAAATACATATTTTTTGGGCATAAAAAAATCTTCCTAAAATATGTTTTTATTTCTTTTAAACTGGTGCAAAACTTTCCAAACAAATACTTTAAGTTCACTTACTATATTTGCATTTAAAAATGTACAAAAGTTGGAATGTAATATACAAAAAACTAATATTTTAAGTTAAAATACAAATAAGGTTAAGACAGTTATAATTTTTAATTAACATTACATAACAAAAATAATTATTTTAAATATTTGTTAATTTATGCAATTTTTAATAATTAATTTTTAATATTAATATATATATAAGTTACAATCCCAACGAACGCAAATATCAATTTTTTCAAAATTTGCAACAAAATAATATTTTCTATTTCAAACAAAATTGTGAAGTTCCTGTAATTTTTTTCCACCCTTGGGTGCAAACGCAAAATCGCACATTTGTGCACGTTTGTGCAATCGCACATTTGTGCATGTTTGTGCAATCGCACATTTGTGCACATTTGTGCAATCGTTATATGAGCAAGACACTCGTGTGCAGAGAGAATTTTTTGTCGCACAGTGCGATGCGAGCATAAAATTTTCTCGCACATCTGATTGTGCACATTTTTATAAGTCAGTCGCACAGCACAAATGTGTGTGCATGAATCTGTGTGCACAATCATCGCTTCGTGCGATGTGAAATTTGAAATCACACAACAAATTTGAGTGCGTGCATTTTTTTTCTTAACACCACAAATGTGCGTGTGCGTATTTTAAAAATTATTTCCACTCGCACAGTGCAGTGTGCGATTTTGTGCACCACATTCCGAAATCTGATAAATACACTGCCCCAAATGAGCTTCCAAAAACATCGTATGCTAATACCGTGATGGAATTTCCAGATCAGAGAAACAAAAACAATGAACTCCAATGCAGCCTATTTTTTCTTCTTTTATACAAAGGATGGACAAGTTTATGAAATAGATGCAAGCATGATGCAGTCTATGATGTAAAGTATGGTCCAGAATCAATCGCTTATTTCCAGAATACTGAGAGCAGACTGAACGTTTGAAAATCTTAAACCACAATATTCTAGAAGTCAGTCGTCACGTATACTAATTCGAGAGATACACTTAACGTGTAAAAACTACACTCGTCTACATTTCTTTTATGACACTAAATATCCGGGTAAGTAAGGCCCACAAGATACTGGTAATTTTATCAGAAGTACAATGCGACATTATAAACTAGAGCAACTTTCCGAAAAACATATTCAAACTACCACTATCTGCATACTTATCGCCCAAATGAAACTAATGTTATCTGCCAGATATTGCCCTCATAGAATCGCTAAAATATCGTTTTACAAAATACTTTGATTCGTTAGGACCGAAATTTCTAGCAACTGGAGATTTTAATGCTAAAAAAACTTCCTGGGGCTCCAAATTAAGGAAAACAACGAGGAAGACAACTCAATGCAGCTCTATATAAAAGCCTTGAGTTAGAAGCACCGCGAACGTATTTTTTCAACATTTCTTTGCACCAATCGACACGAGCCTTTTTTTTGAGCGATTGTCAAATTGTACGGGATCCAACGAGAAAAAACCTTTTTTACGACCAGATGTTTATGCAATATCGAATGTATGCTGGTGGGAGAAATGCCCAAGAATGCCTCTATCTCACGGTATGTCACATGACGATCTTGTATTATCAGTTTACGCACGGCATCAATGTTTTCTGGCACAACATCGTTTTTGGACGATCTTCACGGAATTCGTCGATGAGCTAGCGTCGTCCACGATTGAATTCATTAAACCAGTTTTTCACAGTGCTATAGGATGGTGCTTCATCGCTATACAAAGATTTAAGTTCATCAATGCACTCGTGCCGTGATAATCCACGTCGAAAGTTGTGAAAAATGATCCCACGAAAATGTTCACGTGTTAATTCCATTTTTTGGGCGAGATGAATTTTTCAAGTCTCTGTAAATAAAACAATTCACAATTAAATGACAACACGTTCTGAGTAATGTCAGGCTAAAAAAAATGTCAACCTTCCCAATGGAAATTTCAGACTGCACCTGGGAACACTTAGTGTTGCCTAAGCCGGAAATATATATAGCAGCCCTCGTAATAGACATAAGTATCCCACGTCGAAAAAAAGAGTGTATTTGATACCCTCGCTGTCGAAAGAAACAATATAGATTCTTCTTGGTGCACGCACTTTTTATATCGTCAACAATCAACGGTACCCGCCGTTAATACGTTGAAGTTTTTTGACTGTTGGCAAGGCTCATTTTATGTTCCCCTGAAATGAACCAAGCGAAAGCCCAGCTTTATGGCGAATTGTCATTTGTCACTTGTGTGGAAGCTGGAAGTTATTCTTTGCCTAAACTTTGATCTAGTTCCACACCTTTGTACAAAAGCTTTCCTATTTTGGCATTTCTTCTATTGTTAGTTTGTTTTGGTTTTTAAGAAAATTTGTTTCCACATATGTTTGACGTTGAAAGTGGTTTATTTTATTACTTCCAGAAAACCAAATTTAAAATATTAAAAAAAACAATAACTCAAGGTATGTATAGCACTCTTTTATTCAAATATATTTGTTTACGCATTATCAAATCATTTTCATGTAATTTCAGAATTTTCAAGTGTACCAGTTCTGGTTTCAAGTGTAGCATTGGTTTTCTTGATATTTTAAATATTAATTAACTACTTTTGTTACAGGTGTCTTTATAGTCAGCATTTTGTTTTAACCAAGTGGGTTTTCCTTTTAACATAAGTATGAACTGTGTTTATTATTTACCCGTGTTGTGCTTGTACGTTCGCAAAATGTGATATGTTGATTTCTGTAGTCAGCTGTGTCGGCAGATTTGTAACACTAAATTTTTAAATGATAAAATTTTAGTCGTTACAAGCGTCAGTACTCATTAAATGAGTAAATTTTTAAGCCTGATGCCAAAAAGTCAAAATTTCGTTTCAATGCCACCACTACTAAGTCCTTTAGCGACACACTGAAAATAACCTTGATGGCATTATTACCCCAGGAAAATGAGATCTCAATCCAAATCGAACTCAAGGTTCTAGATTTTTACATTGTAAATTCTAAAGGATTTTCCAGGTACTATTCCCAAATTTCGCAACAGTGGATATTTCAAGGGACATGTTAAACTAGTTGCTTGTGCAGATTAACGTTATGTTAATCGATTTCACATTGCCATCTCCAGAATAGGTGAGGTATGGCCAGCCGCAAAACTCAAAGTCTTTGCGAAAGGACAAATTCCGAGCCGCAGTAAGTATTGAGGACTCCTAGCGGCAAATATGGGCAGTATCCGGGTTTTTAGTGCATGACACGCTGCACTATTATTGCATATCCTGATACAGCTAATAAGCGGCGCCAGAAAATTTGGGGTGGAGCTGAGCTTATGCTGTGATACCAATGCTCATCATGAGGTTTAGGACAAATACAAATAAAAGAGATGAGTGACGTTTTGATTTTATTTTTAGCAACCATTTTTTTATATGAAATGATGGCAATAGGCCATTAAACAGGCAAGGTGTGTTAGACATTACATTCGCTACTGCCAGCCAAGCATCATGAATCGCCTAAGAATAGGAAAATGTCTACTAAACACTCCTTCTCAGACCATATGATTTTAAAAATTAACCTAACACTATATGAATCAATTAACTCCAATCAAAAAACGTTCACAGATATGTTAAGAACATTAACTGGACAGAGTACAAATCAGCTGTAAATAAGCTGATGTCAAGTATTTCCTCCGAACTCCCAGGGAACACTGATGATCAGGAAAACCAAATTCCTCATCTTGAGTGCTCAACGAAGTTTTTAATTAAGCCTGTCTCCCTAGTCGACCTAGTAGGAAATGCAATCCCCCTTGACTAAACCTCTCGTAATAGCACAATGAGCTTCGTCCTACAAGTCATGTTGAAGGCTCTAGAAAGTATTATTGTTGCAGAAATAATATGTGTTGTAAATCCCAGTCAGATGATATTTTGATAATGGTCACTGGAAAAAATGCTACCACTCTTATGGATATTCTGCAAAATGGTCTCAATATCCTTAACAAATGGACATAAAAATGTAGTTGTGGGATCAATCCCAACAAAATCGAAATCGTAGTTTTCACCAGAAAACATACGAACCCCAATCTTTCTACATCCTCTATACGAGGACTTACAATATATTTTAAGAAGAAAAATTAAAAGGTTTTGTTTTTGAAAGAAAACTAACATGGAAGCAAAACACTTCAGGCCGCGCTAGGAAAGCCAACATTGGGCTCCTGTTATGTCAAAAGGTTATTGGTAAGAAGTGGGGACTACAACCACGCATCACTCAATGGCTTTATAAAGCTGTTACTAGACCTTTACTATTATATAGGATAACCATATAGTGGACACCTCTTGACTAATCTTCGTACTGTTCGGTACTCAACAGGATTCATGATAGAGCTGAAATCTGTAGGGCCTTGTGTACCGCACCATCCATTGGACGAGATCTGATGCTTCATTTACTGCCACTAGATATTATTAGTAAACAAATCGCAGTTTCATCTGCTTTCAGACTTAAGTCTGTCTCACAATGAAGCTGCAGTTACTTGATCTTTTCAATTCTACTCCTAACAAAATTGACTACATCCTTCCCACTCTCAACTTCGACAGAAAATTCAATGACAAATTTCTATACAGAGATATATAGTTGTCAGGAGGTCCCTCTTTAAGAGAGTTTAACCATTTTTACTGACGGATCAAAACAAGCATTAGTGTAGAGAGTGAAGATTTCTCAGAGGAACTGAAAAAATCTTCCTACTTCCAAATGTAGAAGTGTTCGCCTTTAGGGAAGCTATAGCCTGTCTGGAAGTGGATGATATATTTAACAGGAATATATGCATACTATCAGACAGTCAAGCTGCTTTAAAGTACTTAAGTTCAGACCAATTTACATATAGGACGGGTTTTGGATGCTACATATCTCTAAATTAATCTGGGTTCCCGGTCATAGAGATATTTTTTTCAACTGCAAAGAAGACGAGCTAGCCAGAAAAGGTGGACATTTTTGACATACCGTTAACACAATGCAAATTGTTACTGAATTATTTCTGTGCTGAACTTTTTAATAAAAGATAATTTAATAAACTTTTTAGTATTCATCATTGATTGTTTAAATTGTATTGTATATATTGTATACATTATATTTATATTGTTTATATTATATTCATCGACTTTATCGTCTTGTATATGCAGTAATGAATCAATGATTAGTCCAAACTAATACATCTATACAAAAATTTAACTAGTGTTAAAACATTTTCAAACAACAAAATCAAAAAATTCTTGCGCTTCACCTGTTATTCATATTATTAAAACAAAAGATATTTATATTAAATAAATAACAATATCTCTCAATTCACGTAACGCTATTATTTCGCAAGCTATTAAGACAATATTATTTTTCTAGGCATCCGTCCCCCTACAGCCATTACCTTATAATTTTATTAATAACGGATTTTATTATATACAATAAATTTATATATTTATTTATATATTATAAAAACTTATTTTTAAAATTTTTAAATTAAATACAATAAATAAAATTTTTATAACAATACAAGATTGGATTTGTAATTAGAATACTTATCAAATACAAATCCGGGTGTTAAGTGATACTGACACATTTTCTACAAAAACTATGTACCAATTTATAAAATGTATAAATGACAACTCATAATTGTGAATAGATAGATAAAAAACTGTTTGAGAAATAAAAACATAATAAAAAAAAATTAAGTTATTTTAACTGTTAGTTAATTTAACTATTTAATGAACGTACAGAAATAGAGTTAGCAACAAGCCTAATATTAATAATGTCAAATATTTAAGCAATATACGATGGAAGAATTAATTAATAAAATAATTATTAAACTAATAACTAGAACAGCCTTTATATTCTGATTCAGAGAAGTTTAAAAGAAAAAAAGCTACATATATTATAATTAAAACATACTATACTCTATTACTGCATGCAAATGTAAAAATATACTCACATTTGGACCTAAACAAGCAAATAAATATATTTCGGGTATGTTATGACTATTGTAACCAGCAACTTGAGCTTGCAATACAATTCCTCTAGTTAATTTGCACAAAATATCAGCGCCTTCTTTTGACCAAGTGAAGCCTAAATTATTGATATGTGTATTAGTTGCAAATGTTTCATGTGTAGTATATTACCTTTTGGCTCAATGTTAGATAAAACACATTCAGTAGCTTGAAACGGAAGCAGCATAAAATCTGACCGAATTTGTCTTAATTCATGAAAGTTTACATTCATATATCCTCCAAAATCTAAAAACTTTATTATGCATCTATTCTCATTTTCAGCCTCACGATCAGTTATTTGAACTCTATACCACATTCCATTGACAGACATCACGCATACTGCACTAATTTCAATGCCCGGTAAAGGAGGCGCTTCTGTGGTTGAATAACTTTCTAATAGACATTTTTGAAGTCCAATTAAATGCGGGTTTGAAGGATGAAGAGGATGTTGCACAAATATGTGACCACTTGTTACTACGGCACTTACCAGTACATCATTGTTTATTCCTTCTATCAGATACAGCTGAAGACAAGTTACAAAAATAAAAAATTATAAAAAGCATGATAATGCTACTTACTTGCAAATTAAATAAACTTTGTGTCGAAAGTGGAACTATAGTTTGTGGAAGTGCATAATGTATTCTTTCCATAGTAAAATTTGGGTATTTATGCTGCGGTAAACGATTACGTATCATCATCAGAGCTTCATTAATTTCATTTTCCGACCCTTCAATGATGCAAATTCCCAATTTTTCTACAAATCTATTTTTACGAATTTGTATATTTACTGCAGTTTTAGTTTTAATCTTGGTAATAAAACTGCCATGATGTCCGGACAATTTTCCAAATAAACTTTTAGGGAGAAAAAATTCGTAAGCGAGTTTTGTACTTGTTTCGCCTGGTCGAGGTAAACTAGACCCTTTACCAGAATCACCAGAATGATCACTGCATATACTTATTGACAAACCGCATGCTTCAATGCAACGCTTATTATGTATAACTTTTTTTCCCGTTTGTTTAACCGTATCCTTAACTTTGATATTGTTTGAACTTCCCAAAACATTACAGTTCTTTCGTTCATATTCAATATAATTACTGTCAATAAATGAACTTTCAGGTGATATTTTTGGCGATATATTTGCTTTTATTATAATAGGTTTATTATATTTAAAACATTTATTATGAGTCTGAAGAGGACTCTTATAATTACAAGAATCTGGTAAATTTATCTGAGATGTATGATTATCAAAACTTTCATCGATGCAGTTCACAATTTTGTGTTGAGTGTTTTTGATTCTCGAATTAAGTGTCTGACAGTCAACGTCCTGCTGCTGAAGAGATTGCATATCAGTAAAAGTATTTCTACTATTTTGAATTTTGATAGGTGCAGATTTTCCAAATATTTTTGGTGCAGAAATTTGTTCCTCCAGATAAATATGTTCAGCTATGTTCACGGGTTTAGTAATAATTGGCATAAAATTTTGAATACTATTTTTTGGACATAATTGTGCATGATCCCCTGTTGATCCATTTTTTAAATAAGTATCTGTATTTGATTCACTTTCATCTTTTTTGTCATTCAAATTTTTACATCGACGACGGAACCACAACACACCTAGAATGAACGCTAGTCCGGGCAATGACATATATAACAACGGACGCCCATAACCCATTTTTAATGTTGGGACACTAAATAACAAATTTAGATTACAATTTCGTTACAAAAAAAAATATATTTTATGTAGAGTGCAAAATCACATTTAATAAAAATATATATTATGTTTTAAAATTTCTTATGAAAGCTTCTCTTGATGTTTTTTCTTTTTGGCACTTTGTGTACAAATATTTATATATTAAACTATTGGGATACACAATAGTTGTCGGAAAAATAATTTCCCTTTAAATAATTAGAAACTTTTTCAATTTCGACACATTTAGTTCACGGTTAAACGCGCCAAAACAAAAACTTTTAAGAAATGTCTATGCCAGATTAATAACGGATAATACAAAACTTATTTATATAATGCAAGTGTATGACATACATAGTATGCATGAAAACTTTAATTCTAATCTTTTCCATAAGAATTTTGAATCTTATATTTATTAATATAGAACTAACGATATACGTATTAAAAAATGCCATATCCTGGCTCAATTGTGGCGGTTCACCGATAAAGAAACAAGTAAAGTAATATCATGTCCGAATTTTGCAAAATTTAATTAATCACAATATAGTTAACTATTTCGCACTGACATTATAATAAACAAGGAATCCGAATGTAGTTAATTATTTCGTACTCACATTATAATAAACAGAGAAGCCCCAAGCGTACCAAAATCATCAAGAATTAATTGCATATAAATCCGAAAGCACGTGTTAAACTATGTACATATGGCCGCTTACTAGTTTCTTTCAACCAAAGAATACTTGTACAAGAACGGCAACTTAAATGTAAACAAAAAAACCAACCAATACACTCTCAAAATAATTTATTACTACCAAACCAAGCATGTTGTTTTGTTGTTGCAATTCGACCCACCACGAGTGAAAAATTTCACCACCCCGAACGGAACGTTTCACCACCACAAACGGTCTTAATTTTTTTTTATCACGAAAAAGCAATATGAAGAGCGCAAATTGGGTATTGTTTAGTTATTTTGATAGGAGAAATACGCCACAAACTGAAAAACGTGGTCAAATCAAACTCAGTTATAAAAAGTAGTGAATAAGTTTCTTTGAAAAAGTAATTATATTTATTATAATTATTGTTATATTAATTATTAAATATTATTATTAATATTTGAAGATGGTGCGGGATTGCGTTATGAGATGTAAGTTTTTACAGAAGGTAAAAAAACAATAATTTATAAATTGTGGACTTAAAATATATGTTTTGCGTTTAATGTAATTTGTTTGCTTTGATGTGTATAAATACAAATTAGTAAAGCAAAAATATATGTGAGTATATATTTCATATATTTTAATAAAGTTGTCTTATGTGTTAATTTGTGTTTGTTAAATATGCGAAAAATCCAATAAGAAATAAAAAAAAACAAAAATTGAATACAATATTTTGGAGGTAAAAAGAGTGGAGTGTATAAATTATATTTATATATTAAAATATTCATATTCAAATGTATTCATAGTTTAAAGACTTTTAATATTATTTAATTTATTATTAATTAAATTCAACAATTTTATTTTTAATAAAAAAGTATTTTTATTTATAACTTTTATGTAATAAAATAACTTTTAACATATTTTCTAATTAACAAATTTTACTATTTCTTTTGTTCATGTTGAAAAGGGTAATAGCATTGACAGATGGGAGCTAAATTATCATTAAGGGGCTAAATTATAATTTATTTGCTCATTTAGCAGTTTTAAATGATCATTTATGGTCTTTAAATGACCGAATTTAACCCAATTTATTCGTCATTTTGGCTTTTAGAAATGGTAATGCTGCATATGCAAGTGAAACGAAATAAAAAATGGAACAAATTTCAAGCTATTTGGTTGTCAAAATGTAAACAAAACATATTTGGGAACATTGGTAAATGTAAATACTCGTTATATTTTTATATATTTTATATTTTTTTTATATATTATATTTTTTTTGATTTTAGATGACTCAAATTAATAAACTCAAGCACCACGCATGAACGGAAGAGGATGAGATTTTCCTTACAGCAACTTCTTAATGGTAATTTATACCGTCTGGCAGGGTATTTTCAAAATGATCATTTAAGACCGCTTAATGATAATTTAGTGCGCTCGTCTGTCAATGCTATAAGTCATATGTGACTTTCTGACAAGCATTTTCTTTGTACTCTTTTCAAATGTGCACAAATTTAAATTACATAGATACAGAAATTTTCGTAATAGTTTTTTTATATTCAAATATATAAGGAAATATATCTCTAAATGCGATAGCCTTTCGATTTAATTAACTACATATACCTTCACTTGTGTTTTCTGAATAAAAATTCACATAATTTCATGTTATTATTATAAGAATATTTTTCAAAATTAACTACTATATCACAATTTTATTTTTTTATTAAGTTAAATGCTACAAATTTGTTTCTAATTTTGTTTTTAAATTTTAATTTTTTACATGTAAAGATATTATATAATATTTATAATTAGCCAGTACAATTATCTAGTCCCAGATTTTAATATCATATTGAACATATTTTTAGTATATTACAGAGTTCGGAATGTGGTGCACAAAATCGCACACTGCACTGTGCGAGTGAAAATTATTTTTATAATATGCACACGCACATTTGTGGTGTTATGAAAAAAAATGCACGCACTCAAATTTGTTGTGCGGTTTCAAATTTCACATCGCACAAAACGATAATTGTGCACACAAACTCGTGCACACACATTTGTGCACTATTTGAGCAAGACATAAGCGAGACAGTTATTCCTGCGGTAACAGCGGAAGATGTGCTACAGGGGACCCGAAATATTGGAGATGAGAAAGCCCCTGGTTCTGACGGCATCCCTAACGTTGCGCTTAAAGTCGCAATTAACTGCATACCAGATAGCTTTGCGGCAGTATTTCAGAAGTGTCTAGAAGAAGGCGTCTTTCCAAAGCAGTGGAAAACCCAGAGGCTTGTACTTATACCGAAAGGAAATAAACCGTCAGAAGATCCATCCTCACACCGACCAATCTGGGTAAGATGCTGGAACACGTAATACACAGCAGATTGAACTCACACATAGAGGAGAGAAATGCATTATCAGAAAATCAATTTGGATTTCGAAAGGCTAGATCCACCATAGATGCAATTAAACTGGTAGTTGATAAGGCAAAGGCTGCCATTGAAGGAAAAAGGTGGCGCTGGGGCGATAAGGAATACTGTGGAGTAGTAACCCTAGATGTAAAGAATGCATTTAACTCTGCCAATTGGTCTCACATTCTTAAACGATTAAGGGAACTATCGGTACCTAACTATCTGTGTCGAATAATGTCTAGCTACTTTATCGATAGAAGACTAAAGTACGGAAGTGATGATGGCATGCAATATCGCAACGTCTCAGCAGGTGTCCCGCAGGGATCAGTACTAGGGCCTCTCCTATGGAACATTATGTATGATGAAGTGCTTAGGTTATCAATTCCGCAGGAATGTGAAATAATTGGATTTGCGGATGATATAGTAGTAGTCACTGTAGCGAAGTATATTGCACAAGTCGAAAGAGCAACTAACGAAGCTATACGTATGATTAAAGTATGGCTTGACTCAGTGAATCTTGAACTTGCGGAACATAAAACAGAGGCAGTGCTTATAACTAGCCGCAAACGAGTAGAGTTTATGAACGTTATAATAGACAATGTATTAATCCAATATAAGCCAGCCATTAAATATCTGGAAGTAATGATTGATAATAGATTAAGCTTTAAAACACATATCCAATATGTATCCGAGAAAGCGGCATAGGCGCAGACATTATTGTCAAGGATTCTACCAAATATTGGGGGACCAGGTCATGACAAAAGACTCCTCCTTAGTCGAGTAGTAAGCTCCATAATGCTGTATGCTTCACCTATTTGGACAAAATCGCTGTCTATAGCTGAAAATAGAAAGAATATAACAACGGCTTACAGAGTAAGTGCACTAAGAACGATAAGTGCCTTCTGCACGGTGTCGGATGAAGCAGCCTTTGTTATAGCTGGTGTAGTGCCCATTGATATATTGGCAGATGAAATGCGAAGAATATTCAGCAAAAGGCAGGAAATCCGTGAACAACATAACTCTATCCAAGTTAAAAGGAATGAGAGAGAAATTTCAGTAGCTGCATGGCAGAACAGATGGGAAAACTCCACTAAAGGCAGATGGGCTTTCTCACTTATACCTCTAATCACCGTATGGTTGGAACGAAAACATGGTGAGACAAACTACCATCTAACGCAATTTTTAACTGGGCACGGATGTTATCGAAAATACCTGTTCAGATTTGGGCACGATAATTCCCCCTTGTGTCCTAGCTGTGGAGTAGAGGAAGATACCGAGTATGCAATATTTCACTGCAGCCGATTCAATACGATTAGTTCATGCCTTCCAGGTCCGGCACATATAATACAATATATGTTAGCAACGGAGGATAATTGGAACACAACAATGGAGCACATCGTATCCGTACAAAACGAACTAAGAAGAATTGAGCGAATAAGAAGAAATGCTGAAAATAATGAAGTAGTAGTGTAATAGCTAACCAGCCCCGTGATGTAATACCTAAGGCTGACTTCTATGGGGATAGTAGTTGAAGATAGCGGGGTGAAGGGTTTAGTACGTAGGCGCAACACGAGGTAACTTGTACTGCGAATCGTGCATGCTAGTCGAGAACATAGTATCTATGAAGATTCCCAATCTCCATGAGAAAAAAACAAAAACATTTATGCTGTGCGATTGACTTATAAAAATGTGCACAATCAGATGTGCGAGAAAATTTTATGCTCGCACCGCACTGTGCGACAAAATATTCTCTGTGCACACAAGTGTGCTGTTCATTTGTGCACAAATTGTGCAAATTTTAAATAAAAAGCAATTAGTTTCCACAGAAATATATGATTGCATACTAATAACAGATTAGGTAGAATACTATTAAGTGATACTCTTAAATAAAAAACAAACAAACTATGTCTCATTCGTGTTAATCACTTACACCTTAAAGGACAAAAGCAATACTCTATAAAGTTTATTTTAATTTTTAAATGATGATTATTGATAAATGAAATTTTATAAAGTAGTCCAAAATTGATACATTTAATTTTTTCAAAGTAAGATCCGTAGAACAGATCCTCTTTACTTATAACATTTCGAAACAAATACTCTTTCTCTATTAAATTCATGTACCTATTTAACTTATATATCATAAACTATTTATATTTTATATTATAACACAGTTTTCAAGTGCATTGTGAAATTTACTTTATTTCCATGTTTTAAATTAATAAACCTTAAAATAATAAGTAATATAAGCAATAAATGTAAATCTAATAATAAATTCAAAATTAAAATATAAATAAAAAATCATTTTTTCAATAAAATATTTCGCATTAAGACGAAAATTAATGCAAATCAGTCTTTAATACTATTTTGTTGCGTTATTTATTGTAATATTGTGCGCTTTTAAATCATCATTTCACACAAATGTGCAGTAGACATTTCGTCTCCTCACATTTACCATAGGTGCATTTTTATTTTCAAGTCTGCACACAAAATGTGCTCCTCATATTCTTTTCTGCACACGTTGTGTGCGAGGGCAAGCTGGCTGCCTCTCACACAATGTGCTGTGCGAAATAACTTCAGCACAAACACTGAATTGGTGTGCGAGTTTTAATTCACTCTGTAACGACCGGGTTTCTATCGTTTCGTTTTGCTGAGGTAGCAAAGCGGTTGTCCAGGTTCGTTGCAATAAAATTTATACTTGCGGGACTAAATTCTGTTCCATAAATAAAAGTGTACTTTTATACAATAATTGAATAGTTACTTTATTAATTTCAATATAAAACAATAGTTACTGGTATTCAAAATATTATTTTGTTAAATAAATTCTCTTATAATTCTGACGCTCTTCGTTGTGGCGTCCGGGTGAATTAAGGTATATTCACGACTGTATACTATTACAGTCGTGAATTTGTTGAATCGTTGTACAAGTTTATGTGGTTGACTCTGATGTTGAGAAGGTTCCTGACAGGACCGCGTTCTCTTCTGGGTTCCTTCTGTCCTTACGGATGCTCTGTGTTACGAAAACCTATAGGTTGTCTGAATGAGCCATATAAAAAAAAAATAATTAACAAACAAAAGAAAAGAAAATGATCGAATAGACCAGTGTAGACTGAATTAGCCTGTAAACTAGGATTTGATCGAATTGGCCAGTTGCCTGCTTTGATCGAACTGACCAGTGTAGACTGAATTAGCCTGTAAACTAATATTGATCGAATTGACCAGTTGAACTTGTTTAGCGTTTGATATCCAAGAGACAAGTTGCTAGTTCTGTAAAATGCGCGTTCTTATATACTTGTTTGACCGGAGCTTTTCGGTGTAGCGTACCGGTAAACTTCGTTGTTCGTGTTAACTTTTGTGCTTTTCGCAAGCCTTTCTAGTGTATTTTGTGTATTTTGCATGCTTTTGTGCATTTTTTGTGTACTTTGTGTTGTATGCCTGTTTTTGTTTTCGCCGTGCTTTCACGTTTGACATATTCCGCGTTTTTCTGATTTAAATCAGAAAGTCAAAAATAATATTAAAGTTTTAATTTATATTATTTAATTTTTGAAGAAGTTATATGCCAAAAGTGAGTGACATTGTGGTGATAGAATTTTTAACGCTGTTAAGTACAATCAGTGCAAGCGCGTTATTATAGTTTATTGTCTTGGATAGTAGTTTGGTTTTGTTTATAAATAGAAAAATATAATTGTAATTAGTACAGTGTTCATTGTTTTCGTGGTTTAATATATAAAAGAAATATAACCCAAACAAAGAATTTACAGCAGAAGTGGTTTTTCGATGTGTTATATTTTGTGTTTTATTGGTTTTTTCTATTTTGTTTTTATGTTGTAAAAAAGATGTAAACAATGACTGTTTTTTCATTGTTGGTAATTTATTTCTTGAAATTCATGTTTATTAATTAAATATATAAAATGTGTTTTATTGTTTAATAAATGTTCAATGTATGTCTTATATTATAATTTGTAATTAAAAATTCATTTGTTTTATTCCTTAACATATTTCAAGTTGTGTTTTAGTTTTGTTGTTTTATTATTTTTTATTTTCTTCAGGTTTGTTTACAAGTCATGCCCGCGGCTCATTGACGCATGGAATGCAGGTAATGTTGTTGCATTATTATCTCGATAAATATTTAAATAAATTTTATCCTTCCTAGGTTGTACGCTGAACTTTGTTGAGGGTGAGTTGGTTTCTGGTAACTTTAATTAAACCCAGCTAATATTCTTAAATACTTTAATATTTATTAATAAATATGATGGTAAATTAAAAATTTTTTAATATTTATAATATACTTTTTTATTAAATTGCATATAAAAATATTCTTACTTTAAAAATTCATATAAATGTACTCATACAGAAATGTATGTAAACGAATAATACGCATCATTCACCATATATATTTGAAGCAAATGCGCGTACATCCTCACCCATCAATAGAATTATCAGTTAGAAATGCATGCAAACTAGAAATACGTACCAAAGAAGATTTTATATAGAACGGAAACTTAAATGAGCACAACCACGGTTGCCACTTATGGTACTTTAGTACCAAAATTGGTACTTTTTTTTCGTTTGGTACTCATGTTCAAGAAATGGTACATTTTTGACGACCCAACTTTATTGTGGATATTTCCAATTAATTTTTTTTATAAATGCAACTTTGCACTATTTTATATTTTGTTCATTTATAACACTATAAAAAACACAGAACGAAAAAACAAAAAGGTCCAAAACAGAATTTTTTTTACAGAAATGGTACCTTTTTAAACCAATTTTGGTACAGGAAAAAATTTTTAAGTGGCAACCGTGAGCACAACACAAAATAACGAACACACTCTCAGAAATTGCACTAATACCATCTCAAAACGTACGATTATTTCCAACTCGAGCAAGTTAAAGTCCTTATTCGCTCCGAATACGGACCTTAACTTGCTCTTAAGAAAAATTTTATGGGCAATGAGTGCAACAGGGAGCATAATTTTGGTTCTCTGATTTGGTTTTTTGACAAAAAATTTGATTGCACTGCGCCATATTTAAATAATAATTACCGCGCAAATGATTGTTAAAAAGTAGTAACATTTATTTGCGCCCAATATTGTAAAGCAAAAAGTGAACAAAGTTATATAATGATACATTTTTTTTGAAATAATAATAAAGAAAGTAAATAATAATAATTATGATTTAAAAATACTGGTGTATATAATTTTTTAAAATAAATTATACATTTTCTGGTATACATTGTACAATAATTTATGCTTTTAATTTTATATTATTTATTATTACTTGTAAATTCATATGATGATAATAATTTACTTTTAATTAATAATTATCAATTAAATTAACATATAAAATATTTAAACTTGTATTTATAATTTTTTAAAGTTTTTGATTTATATTTTTGTAATATAAAACTTATATTTATTAAATTACAATGTAAATATTTTGTATATTATAGTTTTAATTTAATCTTATATGCAATAAAATAAAATATATAAAAATGGTGTATATGCGTCCTGGGGAACCGGCACCTTAACACGGTAACGCGCCTCTATGTATACCTCAAAGGTGATGTGGAAAATACATAAAAAATTATTATATCCAATTAATTAACCCAAGATGTCAGAGTTTTTAAAATTTTCAAACCTCTACCATCTTATTTAGGAAAGAATTAAGTAAACATATATCTAATGTAAATATATTTTAAGTTATAAAATAAGCCAAACTGTTAAAATAGTACATTTAATAATTAAATTATCACTATGTAGTTGCTTAAGGCCCAAACTGCTATAGCAGTAAGTATTTTTTTTTCTTTACTTGTTATTTAAATTACTGTGTAAAGTTAATAATAAATAAATAAACCCGAAATGTTTATTAATAATACTCACCACAAAAATTGACGATGAGCACGCACACCCCTGCGCATCACGACCTATTCGGTACTGACTACAAAATTCGTTTTACGAAATCATAAAATGAAATTTTGTAGGCAGAAATCGACCCATGCTCGTTGACGTGCGTGCGCACCCTCACGCATCAACTATCTATTCGGTACTGACTATAAAATTCGTTTTACAAATTAATAAGAATGCAAATTTCTTAGGCAATGCTCTATTTTAAAAATGCATTCACCATAATGGAGTGGCCGTGCAAGCAATAAAATTAGTATTTATTGCGATTGTTTAAAAATTTATTTAATTTTGAAATTATTTTCTACAATTTCTAACGAAATCCAATATATATTAAATAAGTTTTGGAATATTATATTTCTTGAAGTGAACAATGCTATACATATACTCAGTTATTTATTTCTGAAAATAAGTAAAATAAATTATAATATCACTTTTGATATGTTTAACACTGAATTACTATTATAAAAATTAATTATTTCTATTTTTCAGTATATAATTTATTTGCATAGATGTGTGAGTTTTATGCTACATGTTTAAACTTTGGTTTTTATTTAAAACAATATATTTCTTATATACATATTTAAACTTTGGTTTTTATTTAAAACAATATATTTCTTATACACATAGTTAAAACAATATATTTATACACATAGTTAAAACAATATCTCTATACACGACGCTACCCATCGAACTTCCGTTATTCTCTTCACTCGATTGTGACATTTTCTGTCAAACATAGGTTAGGTGACCACCTGTTGTTAAAAATTTTAAGGTGCCCAGTTGTGCGTTTCGGATGTAGGTTAACAGTCGGCCCTTCCTGACGTCAAGCGTCCTCGCGCTCGGAATCAGTTTCTTCTTCGTACGGCAATTGACACCATGGCTTTAGGAGATCAGACGCATAGATTGATTTATAATGTCGTTGTTTTCGATCGGATCCTGGTAGGTCTTCGATGACATAACGGTCATTATCGAGAACTTCGGTGACTACGAACGGTCCTTTATATCGACATTCAAGTTTGCGGGACGTGCCTGTGGATGCTGGTTCTCGTTCTGCTAGAACTAAATCACCTTGCTCATATTTCGTTGGTTTCCTGTGTTTATCGTCGAAACGCTTTTTCGCGTTTACCCGTTTACTATCGGTGTTATTAGCAGCAAGTAATCGTCGGCGGTGAAGCTCTTCTTCGGTGATGGGAATAGTATCGTCTTCATCTTGGAGAATTTGGATCAGCTTGTTACCTAATATGTCGCGTGGCTTGAATCCAAAAAGCAATTCGTTTGGAGATTTTCCCGTCGTTTGGCTAATCAGTGAGTTCAATGTACATTGAATGCTTCGTAGTTGCTCGTCCCAGGTTCGGTCATCTTGTGTTGATGGTTGCAGCATGGATAAAACGGTGCGATTAAATCGTTCGACTTGGCCATTGGCTCGTGGCGTTCGGACTGCGTTGCGTATGTGTTTGATTTGTTGATCGTTACAGTATCTTTCGAATTCGTTTGACGTAAAGGCGGTACCACGATCACTTATTATAGTTTCAGGGGTTCCAACGTAACTGGTAACTTCATTCAGAATGGCGATGACTTGTTTAGTGTTCGTACTTTTCACTGGTCTGACGATGACAAATTTTGTGAAACTGTCCACAATAATCAGGATATACTCGTTTAACTTTCGGCTTCGGGGAAAAGGTCCCAGGTGGTCAATGTGTATTGTTTTGAACGGAATAGGCTCCATTTTATCGCAATGTAACTCACCTTCCTTTTTACCTCCTCGACGCTTAGTGAAGGCACAATCAATGCACGCTTTCACAAAAGATTTGACAAAGTTTCGCATTCGAGCGAACCACATAGACTGTAGTAAGTATTCAATCGTTCGGTCAACGCTTAGGTGTCCTGTTTTAACATGTGCATCATGTGTCACCTTCCATCGTAAAGCCTTTGGTATTACGAAGAGCTGTTGGTTTTTATACCGTTTGTACAGTCGTCCGTTAATTATTTTATAGTCGTTAATAACGTGTGCATCCTTCTCCTCAATTTTCATTACGACTCGTTGAAGTTTGCTATCTTGTAATTGCATGCTGTAAAGCCAATCTGCCTCAGTTATTTCCGCCTTCCAGACTCGCAAAGTCGCTTCCTCAAGATCGCAACCGTCTTCGTTAGGCATACGACTTAGTGCGTCGACGTGCGCCATTCGTTGCTCGCTTCGATGTTCGATGATGAGGTCATAGTCTTGGATACGAAGCCACCATCTGGCTATACGAGGTATCATTTCTCGCTTTTGCATGGCCAATTTTACAGCATTGCAATCGGTAATGACCGTAAACGATTTTCCATAGATGTAATATTTAAAGCGGTCCACAGATTCGACAACTGCAAGCGTTTCTAATTCGTAACTGTGATATTTCCTTTCCAGCGGTGTGGTAGATCGACTAAAGTACGCCACCGGCTTCCAATCTCCGCTGTCATTTTGGAGTAAAACACCTGCGAGTCCGATGGCACTCGCGTCTGTATGCACTTGATGATCAGCTTCCACTCGGTAGCCCGTTAATACTGGTCCGGTTGTTAGTGCTTCATTTAGATTCACAAAGGCGTTTGTTTGTTGATCTGTCCATTTAAAGACGGCGTTTTTCTTAAGTAATTGTCGCAACGGTTCGGATATAATTGCGTAGCCTGGTATAAACTTACGGAAATATCCCGTTAACCCTAAATAGCGCCGCACCTCTGTTTGCGTTGTAGGCATGTTGAAATTTCGTATGGCTTCGGTCTTGATTTCACCCGGCGTTATACCGTTGGGTCCCAACTGATGTCCCAAGAATTGGATAGTATCTTTCAGAAATTCGCATTTTTTTAAATTCAATGTTAAATTAAATTCTTTTATTACACCTAAAATTCGTTTAAACTTTCCGAGAAGTTCTTCTTCATCGTTGCCGCCGACAAGCATATCGTCCATGTAGTGAATCATATCGCTGGGTTCCAAGCGCGTTTTAATTTTCGCCATCAATTGTAGAAACAGGACTGGTGCGTTCTTCAGCCCGAACGGCATCCGTTTAAACTCGTATAGACCATCAGGAACCACAACTGCAGTATATTTACGACTGTTACGTTCTATAGGAATTTGATAATAACCACAGTTAAGATCTAACGATATGTAGATTCGATACTTCGTTGCTTCTTGTAAACTTTCTTCGATATTGGGCATTGGGTAGCATTCTTTTCGAGTGAATTGATTAATCCGACGGTAGTCCACGCAAAGTCGATGTTCGCCATTCTTTTTCTTCACAAGCAACATTGGACTCGCATAACTTGATTCAGACGGAGTTATAATATCATTGTCGAGCAACTCTTGAATTTTCTTCGCAACGATTTCTTTTTTCGGTTCCGGAACTCTATACGGGACTTGTGCGATTACCTCGTTGGTCGTTGGTCGTTAACTCAATTTTCATTTCGACTACCCTAGTTTTGCCGATTCCATCCATACCTGTAGCGAAACATTCTCGGAATTCATTCATCACCTCTAACAGCTTTCCCTTAGAATCTGAATTTACAGTGTCCATACACACGTCATCCTCCGTTATTGGACTAAGTTTATTAATTTTACACGTCGTTTTTACTTTGTCTTCGAATTTGAACTGTCCGTTGTCATATACAGCGCGTATATTTTCGCTATTGAATATTTCGTCCCCGAGCAATAAATCGTAATTCAACACACGATCTTTGAAGACGTGCAACGTCAACGGTTTTTCAACTTCATCGATTTTCAAATCCGTGTCGATTTGTATCTCAGATCGTTCTATACCTCCACCGAATCCACTGATGGTAAATAGGTTTTTGCTGCGCGTACCACCAATATCGTTGGCAAATGTTTCTCGGACCATATTACATTCGCTTCTAGTATCAATAAATGCAATGGCTTGCTTGCCACCAATCGTTATTTTCTTAAGAAACTTATTGTCGATAATACTTGTTTTTCGCACGTAAGCTGATGGTTTTCCGCAATTTTGCTGTTCATTTTTGGGGTGCACCTTATTACAATCTAGACAACGAGGACGTTTTGGGGGTCTTGCACAATTTACTGACAAGTGCCCTGACTCACCACAATTGTAACACATAACATTCTTTGCCTTACTGAGCGATTGTATTCTTTGTTCGCTTTCACCCGCATTATGAAAAGGCTTTTCGTTTATCTTCATGCAATTTTGTAAAAAGTTCTCGCATGCTTCACGCATTTCTTTAACGGATACGAATTTTTGCGGAGCAATCGCCATTTGTAGTTCTCGATGTTTTAATCCGTCTCGGGCGTATTTCGTGATAGCCATCTCACTAAGATTATGACGTCGTCCTAGCGCAGAGACACGAAAAATGAATTCAGTTATTGTTTCGTTTTGCCTTCGAGCAACGCGCGACATATTGTAATGTATATCCGCTTCATCGTATTCGCAACCGAACTCGGTGACAAGCTCATTTGAGAACTCCTTCCAAGTAGCATGCATTTTTGGTGATGCGTCCACCCACATGCGCGCTACACCCTTCAAACGGCTATACACTGCAAGAAGCACACTTTTTTCGGGCCACGCATATACAGACATAACAGCTTCAACACGTTCGACAAACGTGTTGAAGCTGTTACGGTCCTTGCTAGGCATTTCTGAAGTACTGTTTTGATTGTTTCTACCGTTATTCTGGTTAATGACCACTTGTTGCACCATTTGCCGCAGTTCGCTAATTTGTTTTTTCAATTCTTCGTTTTCACCCCGCAATTCCTCATTCTCGTTCGTAAATTGTAAAACTACGCCGCTTGCCTTCACGTGTTCAGTTAATCGTGCAACTAATTCTGCCTTATTACCTGTAGTTGATAACTCTTGCTGTTGTAAGAAGTCCTTCAACTGTTCCTTCGTCAGTGTTTCGATGGTCACCATCATTACGTATATATATGCGTTCGTTTGTTTTTTAATTTTCTGCGCCAAATATTACTTACGTTTTAATTTCTCCCCTTTTGGACATTGATTCAATCCCACTTCTGAACTTTAAACTTTGGTTTTTATTTAAAACAATATATTTCTTATATACATATTTAAACTTTGGTTTTTATTTAAAACAATATGTTTCTTATACACATAGTTAAAACAATATATTTATACACATAGTTAAAACGATATCTCTATACACGACGCTACCCATCGAACTTCCGTTATTCTCTTCACTCGATTGTGACATTTTCTGTCAAACATAGGCTAGATGACCACCTGTTGTTAAAAATTTTAAGGTGCCCAGTTGTGCGTTTCGGATGTAGGTTAACACATGCAATAGTAAATAAGTTATAGGTATATATTAATGTCATATAACTTTAAATTTTATTATATAATATACCCAATTTACAAATATTTTAACTCTAAAAAGCTATTTAAATGGAAAACATTATTAACATGATATTATACTGAATTTAATTTTAAAACATATTTTTTCAATTTTAAGCTAAAATAGATTTTAATTGCTTTCAACATATTATATGAACCCCTTCTCAACTATTTTCCGCACATCATAAATATATAAATAGCTAAGAAAAGTGTATAAATAATTGTGTAACATATTCAATTACAATTAAAAAATTTTTTTACATAATTATATGTTATTGTAAATAAATCCATTTAATTTAATAATATTTAAATTATATGTAATGTATGCTTATATTCATTTATGAGTATTTATATATCTGTTTAAATAAAAACTTGTACAGTAAATGGTTGAAAAAAAGTTATGCAGCAGCCCTGAAAGAGCATGAAAGAGCGTAAAAGTGGCATAAGTGTGGTGTAATCACACTTATTTAATACGTGTGACAAAAATTTTATAAAAAATGAATTTTCTTAAGCAATTTCTCTTAGTTTTGATTGAGGTGGGCGGAGTTTCCATTCTAGAAAAGATATTCTCTGGTTTACATGATCAATCACTCAGTCGGGTATTTTATTCACGTTGTACGTAAGTTTACTCGTAAACATAAAATCCTTTATGGTTAGCTTTCTGGCATTTTTGTTTCTTGTTTTAAATAAAATAAATAAGTGGTTTAAGGATGATAAAAAGTTTTATTAGATGTTTTACTGTATTCAAAGCATTTATATTATTTATTCTAAAAACTTGGTGAATCCAATGACCCAAAAATTGTTTTAAATGTAATGTTTTTGTGTGTGCCGTTATGTCCAGTTAAATTTTATATAAAATAATTATGTTCAGTTTATTTAAATATAAATTTTATTATATTTCGGCCATGTATATGGTAGATGACCATTATTTATTCTATATGTCTTATAAGAATTATACTAAAAAATAACGCACGAAATAAAAGTTAACATTCTTAAAAAACAAAACAGACTTTAATTATAACTATTGTGTTTAAGTATTTCACTTGTAATTCTATTATGTTTCTTGATAAAGATATATAACTAACAATTATCAGGATTACAGAAACAATTAAAAGACAGTACAATATAATTATAAATATATATGTTTACAGGAATTCTATAAATATATCTACGTTTATTTATTTGTTTCTTAAATTTTCGATTATTAAACATGTTTTTATAGATATGCGCACTGTTTAATATATCTATCTTATAGTTAAGCGAATCAAGAAAAGGTTAAAAATTTATACAAATAATGTATTAATTGTTTTTGTGTTGTAAAATTACTCCTTTATTCTATTTTAATTTGTTGCTATTAAAAATATTTAATTATATTGAATTTGTTGTGTGTAGCACAACATTAAATTCAAATGTAAACAAAAATAAACAATAAATTATTTTATTTTATTTTAAAAATTGTTTATACACAAATTATCCATAAAGAAGTTACTATACTCTATTTTTAACTAATGTAATATGTAATGCGATCGCACACGGAAGAACCACCACAATACAAATAGAATGTTTGGTCATAGCAAGTATGCAATTGCTATTCGACACTTTTCTTTTCTGTGCTACTATTCTGCACATATCGATATGACAAACTTGAAAATGTCATAATATTTTCTAAGCATTGATGCGGGTCAACCTTTTTAGTGCCGCCGCAATTAAAATTATTAGGAAAAATAATTGTAAATTATAGTAAAATATTTTGTATAAATAGTTTGGAAAATTATTAATAAAATTCAGATTTGAAACTGAGCTCGAACAGCTTAAACCAAATTCTCACTTTTATTTTGTGTCGGCATTCTCGGATGCCTACTAATGAGCAGATTTCTTTCTGCTTAATTTGAAAAAGAAGAAATAAATAATATCGGAAAAAAATCTGATTTCTAACAATAATCCTGTATTAATCCAGAACTAAAAAATAATAAATTTGTATACCAAACAAATTTATTATTACAAATTATTTATGTATATACGTATTAAATATATAAAACAAAACTAATTTAATAACAAAAAAAATTACAAATACTTATGTGTCTAACTATAACCGTTGTACATTGCATGACGTGTGTTTTTAATAAAAATTGTAATTTAACATCAGCCAAATTTGAAGCTAAGAGTGTGTTTTATATAAAAGATAAATACAAACGATAATTAAATATATTTTATTTTATTCATTATTCATCAAAATTAGTTATTGTAATAAAACAATATCAATTAAGCTTTTCGTGATATTTTATTGAAATATATTTACACATAGCAGAAAACATGTACAGACACCCACAAAAATTTTCTTAAATTTCGCAAAACTTTTTTGATTTTCACTCAAATTGATATTGAGAAACAACAATAAAATCCTAATAAAAAAATTAACAGTTATTCTTTTCAAAAAAAAATGAAAAACAATTAATGTGCGTGAGGATATGAAAAATGCAGTATACTTTAATTAAGGAAAAATTTATTATTTTATTAAATTTTATGTGGCAAAAGGTATTATTAAGTAGAAAATTGAATTAATTTACTATCTACATTCAACTTTTATGTGTAAATGATGTAATTTGTATGAAAAATGAAAAATAAAAGTCAGCCCCAAAAGATGGGGTCACTAATTTATTAATAACTATTAAACTATAGGTGCCTTTTATAGCTCATTTGAAAGAGGATAAAATTACCTTTGATATAATGTAAACTTTTGTATAGATTATTTGATTAACTTAGGAGCAGTGCTGCGATGAAGGAAGAGATGTCATTTTCAAATATTATTTAATTAAAACTTTGTTACTTAACCAAAAATTATGAACTAAAAAGCATATAATAATAAAAAATATGTTTGTTTTTCTAAATATAATCGCTTTTTACATAATATAAAAAAAATTTTCTTCAAAGTAAAGAAAATAAAATTTTGTAAAAATAGATCACTTTACAAAATTAATTATGTCTTTAAAAGCAGAGGTACCATTTTTCTTCAAATTAGCTTAATCGAAAGCGGATACTTCAAACTTTCATTTATAGATTGGTCAATTAATTTAAAAGTTTTTGAGTGTCAAAGTTCAGACATTTTTTTTATAAAAAGCATATTCCAGAAGTCAGAAAACAGTTAATATATAAAAAACTTTGAATACAATACTCTAATAAGCACAATTATTTGAAAAAAATCGAAATTAGTTTAATTATATTAATTATTCAAAAATTTTGTACAAAGTTGGTTAATAGATGGCACACCATCTTGAATTAAATTCGCTGAAAAATTAAAATGGTACTGAAGAACATAATGTACAGTTGCAGAGTTATTGGTAAGTCCATAGGATTGCACACGAAAAGCTGACGTCGGATTTTTATTAAGCTTGCTGCATCAAAGATATTATCAAGATAAGAAACTAGAATTTTTTCTAAAACGATTGATATACATTATTATATGTCTTATATATCTTATATATCTTGTTCGATTAACAAATTATATATAAATAAATTAAATGTGCACTCACTTGGGCATGTACAACAGTTGAAATTGCGTTGATGATATATGTCGGAAAATATAGTTAGCGTCGAATTTTTATTAAGATTACTGCATCTAATATGGCGTTTACATTGGCCGAAAATGGCTCATTTTGAATTTTTGAATTTTATGTAGTATAGCATATGTTATATAGAGGAAATTTTCTTTAAAAATGGAAAGCAAAAATTTGTAAAAACGAAGTTACATTACAAAATTAATTATATCATTAAAAGCAGAGATACCATATTTCTGCAAATTAGCTTAATCGAACGAGGACACTTCAAACTATCATTTGATGTTTTCATATTTATACCTTGGTCGATTAACTTAAAAGTAATCGAGTGTCAAAGTTCAGAAATTAATTTTCTTTGAAAAGAAAAACTTTTTATCTTACATAAAACATATACCAAAAGTCAAAAATATGTTAGTATAGAATAAACTTTGAATATAATACTTTAATTATTGGAATTATTTGAAAAAATAGAGCATCTACAAATTAAATATAATTAATTTAAATGTGCGCTAATTTATTTATGCACAAAAGTTGAAATTGCATTGATAAGTGTAGGATATTATATGTCAAAATATTTAGCGTCGAATTTTTATTAAACTTGCTGCTTCTAAAATATTATTTATATAAAAATCTAGAATTTTTCTAAGACGATTGATATATAATATTATTAATCTTATTCGATCAACAAATTAGATATAATTAACTTAAAAATGTATTAATCTTAGTCTGCTCTATCAATTATTTTTATTATTGTTAAGGGATGTAGCACTGCGACCGTCAGGTCTATCGTGCCCCATTCTGGGCTTAGAGTAGGTCTTTAAGCCCTGTTGCGTCAATAAAAAGTAGTATAGAACTTACTTTACAGAGTTTTATTGCCTCTTCCGTAGGAATATACATTCCTAGGAGCCTATTTCGTGTGTGCATTAGCGCAGGGTATTCTAACAGCACATGTGGGGCTGACACCTCATTCTTTTCACAGAATCTACAGTTTGCATCCGTAAGTATACCCAGTTTAGTAAGGTGGTGTTTTAGTCTACAGTGCCCTGTTAGGATTCCTGTGATGATTCTAAGTTTTTCTTTTGATAGGTTCATACAATCCTGGTATCTCCTATTGTTATAGGTACCAATAAGTGATTTGGATAGCTTTAATCGTGGTATATTATCCCAGTAATCCTTTTTATTCTGGTTCGCCTTTATTTTTATTAGAAAAAGGACTGTACTATTTCCTAGTCCACAAAAAGGTTCCGGCCCCATCATCGGTGTGGCTGCTCCTTTCCTGGCTAGTTTGTCCGCGTGTTCGTTTCCGCGTACTCCAGTATATCTCGGTACCCAAATAATCTACACTTGATTTGTTTCGCCAAGCAGATTTAGCTTATCAAGGCAGTCTAACACCAGTCTTGAGGTCACCTGATGCGAGTTCAGTGCCTTGATCGCCGCTTGGCTGTCTGTCAGTAATGAAATATTTTTTCCCTGGTAATTCCGTTCAATATTGATGAATACGCATTTTGAAATAGCGTAAATTTCCGCTTGGAAGATGCTAGTATTTTTTCCCAGCGCTTCCCAGTGCTTCTTGCCTAGTACGACTATGCCCGCTCAGTAAGCGAGCCGTCAGTAAACCATGCGATTGTACTATTCGTTAGCTGGTAGGTTTGATTGGTGCCCTCCCAGTTTCTTTTGTTGCTTAATTCAGTTCTAAAAAGCTTAGTAAAGCTGAACTTAGAATTCATTGTACCCGATGGCATTGAAATTTCCAGACACTGCTTAGCAAGATTTTCGAACTTCTTTCTATTAAGCCAGCTATCCATTATATTTCCTTTCTTCATTGATCTGATGTGTGGGATCTGATGTATATCGGCAAGGGTGTATGTTCTAGAAGGACCTCCATGGATGATGTTGGACAAGTCCGCATGGCACCCGTTACACATACGCACGCCAGTCTTTGTAGCCTGTTCAGTGCGTAAGTATTATTCTGTCTGGTTCCATATTCCCAAATGAGTGCCCCATATGAGATGATGGGTCTGATGATCGCCGAGTAGATCCAATGTGTTTTTGGTGTACAGCCCCAACTTTTGCTTGCTATGGATCTACAGGTCATAACAGCCCTAGTGGCTTTCTTGGTGACCTCCTCAATGTGGTGTTTCCAGTTGAGCTTTTGGTGGAGATGTATGCCTAAGAACTTAACCGTTTTCTTTAATTCTATCTCAATTCCATCGAGTCTGATAGGCTTCAGATGTTTGAGTTTGTATTATTTTTGTAAAGGTTACAACTGTAGTTTTACCTAGGTTTATACTCAGTCCTATCTTGTTGCATCAGTTTCCTGTGATTTCTAATCCATATCGGAACGTACTCATTTATCTATCTATCTATCGGAAGATAAAAGGTACTCACCCCGTGTTAAGTTTTATATTAAATTTATTGTAAAAATCAATTGTATCAATTATTGTAATTGCATTATTATTATTATGTTAATTATATGTATACATAAGTACTTTAAATTAGCTTCTTATGTTGTTTTTGTTGTTGGTTTTATTTGTGTTATCAAATATTTTTAGCAATGTTGCTGGCTCTCAGAACTAAATATTCGCACGCTAGCAGCGTGCCAGACGTAGCATGATCATCTTCACACGGCACTGTGCAAGGTTGATAAGCATTATGTTCATTTTCTTTTATCGTGTGTTCGTTGTGAGTTGCAGCAATAGGCAAGCCGCTGCGACAATTCTGTTGTTCCTACAGGTGCAATATGAGTTGGCGCATGGCTTCAGTGATAACACATTTAAGTCACCAAATTTGTGAAGCAGGTTGATATATGGCAAAATACATATATCAGCTTGCTGGTTGCATTAAATAGTATAAGCATAGGTAATGCACATATTTCCCACGAATGCCCTTGGCCTTGAATGTTCAAAGTCCATCGGATAACAAATCGAGGGAACTAGGTGCATTTCCTCCTTTACCATAAGCTTAGTGTTACGAATTTTGTATAAAAGCACAACATTTTTAATAAACATCTAATTCAATTTCAAAACCTGAATTCAACCAAGTGTTTTCTTTTGGTTTAAGTGCCTAAAAGAACCTTGAGCAAAGTCGGTTTATGTGCCGAATTTGAAAATCAATAAATAATAAAATAAATAAATAAATACCTATATATATATTCACATATATATATAGCTATTTATAAATTACGTAACTGGTTCATGTGCCGGATTGCGTAAATGAATTACTAAGCTGGTTAAAGTGCCGGATTAGTGAATCCGTATCAGACTAGGTACGGAGGATAACATAAAGAGTAAAGCTAAGCTGGTTCAAGTGCCGGATTAGCTAAAATCTGTATCAGACTAGATATAGATCATAACATATGGTGACCCCGACGTGATCTATCACGCATCAGTGGACATACACGTGATATCACGCATCAGTATTGTCATTTGTGGACATACACGTGATCTATCACGCATCAGTATTGTCATTTACGCAGCAGTATTGTCGTTTGTGGACATACACGCATCATTGTCATCATTTGGTAACATACACGTATCAACGTATTCAACAATCAACTTCTGGTGACCATGGAGGACCTTATCAACCAACAGGCTGAAACAGGTACTGAAATCCAGGACATCATAAAAAACTTCAAGAAGGATGGTAAGGCAAGGAAAACCAAGGTCTACAATGAAGAACGACTGAGACGTTTAAACTCAGCATGGGAATCCTTCGATGAAGTTGACAGTAAAATTCAGAATCTTGATTCTATTCCAGTCGAACACGACTACATAAAAAAGGAATATTATCAAGAAATCCTGAATATCTACAAACAGTACAGTCGACAATTTGAAACGGCCATTAAACAATTCGGTCAAGAAGAAATAGTCGAGCTTGTGACTGTTCCAACACCATCAAAAGTTAATGTTGGGCACACAGATGTTCCAGCATTCGGCCCTGATCCACAGATTCAAGGGCTCATTAACAAACAACGCGCAATATCATGTTCATTATTGCGGCTCATCAATGGCGTCAAGCGCATGAACGAGCAACAGTCTCTGTCATATTATCAGGAAAATATTGACAGAATCAACAAATTATGGCAAGAAATTGAAGCCATCAATTTTAAAATCTGGGAAGTTCATTCTAATGCAATAGAAGTTGGATATGATATCCAGAAATATATTGAACTAGAAGAATAAGTTCAAAATGTGTTGGTGTCAATAACGTCGAAGGTGACATCAAATCAACAGCAACCGCCTCTCATTGCAGAAAAGGTGCAAGTAAGGTTACCTAACATAACAATTCCGAAGTTTGACGGAACATATACTAAGTGGATGGAGTTCGACAACTTGTTCACAGAAATGATCCTCACTCAATTACCAGATGCACAGAAGATGTGGTATTTAAAAAATCATTTAACTGGCGATGCAGCAGGGTTAGTAGCACATCTCGCTCTAACAAATCAAAACTATGCAACAGCATGGCAGATATTGAAGGAACGTTATGACAATAAACGAATCATTGTTTCTTCCATCATCCAGAAAATCGTAAATCAAGCAACTGTGAGAGCTCCAGCAGCAAATGACATTCGGGTCATACATGACTGTACACTGGAGAGTTTATTAGCATTGAACAATTTGGGCATTGACACCAGTTCCTGGAGTCCAATATTGTTATATGTATTAACCCAAAAATTGGATAAACAAACTAGACTACTATATGAACAGTCGCTAGCGCATTCGCGTGAATTACAATCAGTAGATGAGTTTCTGGTATTCTTGGAAAAGCAGTTTCAATCATTGGAAACTGTCAATCCAAATCCACCAGCAGCGAAAGTAGTGACAGCAACAGCAACTACAAACAATATGCTAGATTGCAGGATGTGTCACCTTAATGGCCATCTAATCTACCAGTGTAACAAGTTCTTGACATTATTAGTTCCTGATCGTTTCTTCGCAGTACAACGGTTGAAATTGTGTTTCAATTGTCTACGTAGCGGACATAGATGCGGACCAGTGATTGCAGAAGCAGACATTGCGCCAAATGCAATAAAGCGCACAACACGTTACTCCATCTTCAGTACAATGCAAGGGCGCCCACAACTGGCGCACCTGAATTCACCAATATCAACGCAGCTGTATCCAAGAAGACCACTTCCTCCAATCAAGAAGAAGCTGCTGCTGTTTTAACTACAGCACTGTCAACAAAAGCATATGTGTTGCTTGGGACCGCCAAGGTCAATATTATTTCAAATTCTGGTGAAGCAATTGAATGCAGGGCTATTCTAGATTCTGGTTCTCAAATGAACCTAATATCAGAAATAGCAGCAGATTTACATTCGTCTACCACTACACAACAACAGCAAGCTAAAGAAACGCCATTAAAACGGCTAAAACTCTATGGCCTAGCATTACTCATTATGTTATGGCTACCATTAATATCAGCTTCTGGGATCAGCATTACAACATTCAATAAAAAACCTGGGATTCATTTTGAACACATGGGTTCAATCATGAGATCACCTGCAGAATGGACAATCATAGCCTACTATGATATAAGTTTTCTACAGTTAGAGGTCGAATTTATCAAGAATGCAACTAATTCACTGGCAACCATATGCGACCAAATGAATGGTTATAACGACTGCTGGATCTTAGTTAACCAATTTAAAATGACAAACTTAGAAATGTTGTCAGCTAGTATGATACTTCAACCTAAACGAAAGAAGAGAGGTGCCATAGACATCATTGGTAACGTCGCAAATGCGGTGTTTGGTGTTCTGGATTCTGAGTATGCTAAACAAATGGCGCAGACCATCCAACAATTAAAAGACAACGATGGATACCTCATTCATCTATTGAAGAATCAAACGTCAATATTAGATTCCACAATAAATATCATGAAGAAAGATCGCCAATTCGCGCAATCAACCTTCGAACTAACAGTCAAACGGATGACTGACTTACAGAATACAATACAAAAAGACGAAGATGAGATTTCTCTTCTTAAACTATATCAATTATTCACCGCAATCGCAACGCAATTGCTGAGTGTAACCACCAACGTGCAATTTTACGAGACCGCAATTTTAGGCGTGTTAACTGATACCAATCATGGTAAAATCAGTCCACTTCTGCTGACACCAGTGCAGCTAAATAATGAAATAACTACGATTCGCGAGCATCTCAATCCAGCCACACATCTGCCAGGGAATACGAGCAACATAGTTGGACTCTATTCGTTAATGACTGCCACTAGCGGTCTAGTCGACACCAAAATTCTGTTTCGAATAACACTGCCGATAGTCAGGGATCAAACATTTGATTTGTTCTCTGTGATTCCAATACCAGGGGTTAGAGATAGCATCTATCAACAAATAACACCATGTACTAGTCTAATAGCATTCAACGCTCACAGAAATAAATATTTCACCATGTCAGACATACAATTAAGTCAATGCAGAACGTTACAAGACGATCAATATCTGTGTAGTAATACTCAAGAAGCAATACTCAATTCCAGGCCAATAACACCACAATCTTCAGATCCAAATGATTTAATTGCACTTACGCCAGGTCATTTTTTGATCGGCGAATCATTAACAGCAATGCCAGAAACCTCCAGTGTATCATCGGGTTCATTGCCATCACGT
This sequence comes from Teleopsis dalmanni, assembly GCF_002237135.1. Lineage (NCBI taxonomy): Eukaryota > Metazoa > Arthropoda > Insecta > Diptera > Diopsidae > Teleopsis > Teleopsis dalmanni. Next base: position 101,769,582 of record NC_051846.1, on the reverse strand, counting down.
TGGAAGGCAAGCGCACAAATTCAACAAAACTTTTGGTCAAGATGGTCAAACGAATACCTAAATGAGCTTCAGTACCGAAATAAATGGAAAACAGAAGCAGAAAATGTTAAAAAGGGCACTATGGTTATCATAAAAGAAGATAACACACCCCCTATGGAATGGCCATTAGGGCGGATAGTGAATACCTACCCAGGAATTGATGGCAAGGTTCGAGTGGTAGATGTTAAAACCAAGAACGGAGTTTGAAAACGGCCGATACATCGATTGGCACCGTTACTAGCAGAGGCACATTCATCCACCGATGTACAAGCAGATCAAGCTGAAGACGCGCCACGAATACACGCAAAACTCGATAACAACAATCAATATCCGAATTCGAAGTTGATGTAGAAGCACAGATTTGACCGAAGTCAACAGGAGGGAGAATGTTAAGTTTTATATTAAATTTATTATAAAAATCAATTGTATCAATTATTGTAATTGCATTATTATTATTATGTTAATTATATGTATACATAAGTACTTTAAATTAGCTTCTTATGTTGTTTTTGTTGTTGGTTTTATTTGTGTTATCAAATATTTTTAGCAATGTTGCTGGCTCTCAGAACTAAATATTCGCACGCTAGCAGCGTGCCAGACGTAGCATGATCATCTTCACACGGCACTGTGCAAGGTTGATAAGCATTATGTTCATTTTCTTTTATCGTGTGTTCGTTGTGAGTTGCAGCAATAGGCAAGCCGCTGCGACAATTCTGTTGTTCCTACAGGTGCAATATGAGTTGGCGCATGGCTTCAGTGATAACACATTTAAGTCACCAAATTTGTGAAGCAGGTTGATATATGGCAAAATACATATATCAGCTTGCTGGTTGCATTAAATAGTATAAGCATAGGTAATGCACATATTTCCCACGAATGCCCTTGGCCTTGAATGTTCAAAGTCCATCGGATAACAAATCGAGGGAACTAGGTGCATTTCCTCCTTTACCATAAGCTTAGTGTTACGAATTTTGTATAAAAGCACAACATTTTTAATAAACATCTAATTCAATTTCAAAACCTGAATTCAACCAAGTGTTTTCTTTTGGTTTAAGTGCCTAAAAGAACCTTGAGCAAAGTCGGTTTATGTGCCGAATTTGAAAATCAATAAATAATAAAATAAATAAATAAATACCTATATATATATTCACATATATATATAGCTATTTATAAATTACGTAACTGGTTCATGTGCCGGATTGCGTAAATGAATTACTAAGCTGGTTAAAGTGCCGGATTAGTGAATCCGTATCAGACTAGGTACGGAGGATAAAATAAAGAGTAAAGCTAAGCTGGTTCAAGTGCCGGATTAGCTCAAATCTGTATCAGACTAGATATAGATCATAACACCCCGTTTGTTGGTATCTGTGCTGCCACAAACCTCGTTATGTGCGTTAGCGTCGCATCCGAGTATAAGCGGTAGCTTCTTATTCATACAGTATTCCGTCTGCATATGCCCTCAGGTGGTTTCTGAGTTTCGTCACCTGGTAGATATCCAGTTGCTAAGACGATGCTTCTGGGACTCCCGTTGATGTTGATGGGAATCTGGACTGCTACTAAATCCCTGGAGAAGATTTCTGAAAGACAAAGAAAGTTAATATTTTTATTCAATAACATACAAGTTCTGAGGTTATCACATCTGACATCCCATATTACCTGTGTGTATTTAGTGGCTAGGTCACAAATCCGGTTTTTGAAAATCCAAAGCTCTTGGACTAAGGTTGTTCTTGAGTGTTGCTCTCGCGATAACCGCCGAGGCAGCTTTCGCATGATGTAAATTTATTTGAGCTATTTTTATACTGGTCATAGATGTTATTTTGGCCTTGGTTTTCTTCTCTGTCAGTTTGACATCAGCGATATCCGACAGAGATCCGAGTCTTCCGTTTCTGCCAAGTTTAGCATAGTCATGTCGATGTCATCAACGTTCTCATTTTCATGAGGTAGAATGCTGATTTCTTCAACAAGCTCTCTCCTTGTAGCCTCTGCTTCAATGCTTCTTACCACCATCTCCGGTATTTCTACCCCCGGAATTGGTGATGATTCGTTGTCTTCAGTTGCTACGGTGTCTTTACCCGTCCTGTTCTTATGGAGGTGAACAGGGATAGAGCTGAACCTGTAGGCGATTCTACAGTTTGTCGCTCTTATAGCTTCTAACGATCGGTGGTCGGTCCCAATCGTTAGCAGCTTCCCATTCTTCATCTCCTTGCTTTTGAATATTCTCCACAGGTGTGTATGGAGTCCTTCATTCTGTATTACCATTAGCTTCAGTAGTTTTGCATTTTCGACTCCTGCTGCCCTGGGGAGGTAAGCTGTCATAAGGTGAACACCGGGTATGTTTTCACCCGGTGCACGTATCAACTGAGCACCTTCCCAGTTTTTAAGCCGTGGTATTACTTCACGGACCCAGTCAGCCGTTTCTTTGCTCGAACTGTCAACCAGATCTGGTCGATACGTTTGTTAAAAAATATTGTATTCTTGTTTTTAATATACATAATATATATAATATATATGGCATTTTTTAATGTACGTATTTCCATTTATATATGAAAACAATTGCATTTATATAATAAAAATTTCAAACAATAAAAAAACAATCTTTCACGCTTTATCATTAAATCAACTTCTGCATCTTTTTTCCAGAAACATGAAACTAAAAGTCAAACTGTTATTGAATTCCGCTACTGTTATAAAATAAAATAAAAACTAATCACGTTTTCTCTAATATAAGCTTCTACAGCGTAATGTACCATAAGGTTGACTTGTTTTATTATACTTATGGTACATTAATATATTCTATAATATAATTATACATTCTTAAAAATTCATATTATTATGTTATTAAAACAAATTTTTCTGCTTTTCTGATAAGAATTTTCTTTTGTTCATCATCACTATGGAAAATTATTTGCTTTTTGGGTTTCTTACAAGTAAGAGCACTTTGTCAGAGAAAAATATATCAATGAACAATTAATATTTTAAAGGCGATTAATCCAAACAATGTTTTATAATGATTGTTTTTTCAATTAATTTTGTCAATAATATTGAATAAGAGTATATCATTTTTCTGAAGAGTTTTATATACAGCTTTTTATTAATTCAAAGTAAATATTTAAAATTTTTCTACTTTGATTTACTTTGTTTACAAACGTATCGATAGAGCAGGCTAAAACTAGTACATTTTTAAGTTAATTTTATCTAATTTGTTGATCGAATAAGATATATAGTATTATATGTCAATCGTCTAAGAAAAATTCTAGTTTTTTATATAAATAATATTTTAGAAGCAGCAAGTTTAATAAAAATTCGACGCTAAATATTTTGACATATAATATCCTACACTTATCAATGCAATTTCAACTGTTGTGCATAAATAAGTTAGCGCACATTTAAATTAATTATATTTAATTTGTAAATGCTCTATTTTTTCTAATAATTCTAATAATTAAAGTATTATATTCAAAGTTTATTCTATACTAACATTTTTTTGACTTTTGGTATATGTTTTATGTAAGATAAAAAGTTTTTCTTTTCAAAGAAAATTAATTTCTGAACTTTGACACTCGATTACTTTTAAGTTAATCGACCAATCTATAAATATGAAGACATTAAATGAAAGTTTGAAGTGTCCTCTTTCGATTAAGTTAATTTGAAGAAAAATGGTACCTCTGCTTTTAAAGATATAATTAATTTTGTAAAGCGACCTATTTTTACAAAATTTTATTTTCCTTATTTTGAAGAAAATTTTCTCTATATTATGTAAAAAGCGATTATATTTAGAAAAACAAACATGTTTTTTTGTTATATGCTTTTTAGTTCATAAGCATTTTTGGTTAAGTAACATAGTTTTAATTAAATAATGTTTGAAAATGACATCTCTTCCTTCATCGCAGCACTGCTCCTAAGTTAATCAAACAATCTGTATAATCTATTGCATTATATCAAAGGTAATTTTATCCTCTTTCGAATGAGCTATAATTAAACTATACTACATTTTTCATGCGGCGAAAAATGTTCCAATTCCATTTTGGACTTATCGTCGACGCTATCTTCACGCACATCTTGAACTATACGATTTTTGTACCTGCGCCTAGATAGCAACGACGCTGAGGGGACCAAGCCGGAATTGGAACACGAAATTTTTCTAAGTTTATTAATTTGTCAAAATTAGCCACATTTAAGCTTTCTCACCAAGTATGAAATATGATTTAGATAGAAAATTCAATTATCTTTCATTTGGTATACACCCCATATCTGTATGTTGCGTAATAACTGAGATATTCAAAAAATAAAAAAATCAAAGTTTTTGAAAAAACTGACTTATTTTACTTAAAAAATTATTAAAAAACAACCACAAACGGGACCGACTTGCACGGATACTCATCTGAAAGGCAATAAAACAAGCTTTCCAATAAAGCAATAAAAGCATCGTATGCACAGATTTTGTGCAAAATTGCATTAAAGTTCGTTATCGAAACTGCTTAAATATCATCCGAATCAAAAAACTTAAAATGCAAAATGTTCAGAAATACACCACAAAACACAATTTTAAAACCTCAATTAAATATTTTAATTTTATCATAAAAAATTGTTAAAAAATAGCATTTTTTTTAGCTTACTTTACTGTAATCAGTATATCTTCGCATGCAAAAAGGGGACCGAAACAAAATTAAATTTTCTTTAAAGACAATAAAATTTACTTTCCAAAAAACTTAAAATCATAAAAATCGTATGCACAGTTTTTTCTCTATTATTTTTTAAAAATTGTCAATTTTTTACCAAAAATCCAATTATTTGAAAAAAACCTCCACCCTCACTGCGACAAATGCAGAGCAAGCTCAAGGCAGGCATCCCAGCGCCATCTAAGTTTCAAGTATAAATATGATGTTTGTATTTTTTTACGCAAGTATTGCGAATAAATAAATTAATGAAAATTTGAATAGAAAAAGCGATTTTCTTATATAAAAAGATTAATTTATAAAAAACTATAATGAAGATCCAAATGCACACTAAAACCTTTAAAGGAAATAAAGCACACTTTCCATTGCAACATAAATCAGAGAGATTGATTTTGTCTTCATCCCAGGAAATTTAATCAAACATTTTTTTTTTTTTTTTTTTTTATTATTAACGATTCTTCAATTAAAGACAAAAATCGTTTTAATATTGCACCTAGTACAAATAACAAAAAAAAAGTACTAATAAGCAATTTTATTTGAATATTTAATGTAAAAAAAAAAAGAAGCTATTTTGCTACTCGCTGTCTATTAAGTCTGCCACTGTTTTCCTTTTTAGCCGTCTAGATATTGCAACCACCTGGAGAAGACTGGATGCTGTAACGTTGACATGTGTTTTCAATCGCTGTTTGTGAGCAATGGCACACATTTTCATCAAACATGAAAATTATTATTTCTTTTTAAACACATGTTTTTAAAAAAGTAAAGATGAGAAATGTTAAGATATACAAAATAATGCATAATTGTGTAAAGGCTGAAATTTCTATAAAGCAATTTCAAACCATACATAAATTCTTGTGTAAATCTGACGTCAGACCGTCAGCCAAAAACACAACACCATCACCATGGACTATTCAAATAAAGAACCCAACTCACCCCTACAAGATCAGCATGTAACCTGAAAAGAATAAAATTTATTTTATTACTTAACAAGATGGTAAGACAATAACATTACCTGCAATCCATGCGTTAATAAGCCGCGGATAAGACTAATAAACAAAACTGAAGAAGAAGAAAAAAAAAAAGAGAAAATTAATAACAACAAACCAACAAAACACAACTTGAAAACATGAATTTTGAATTACAAATAATCATACATTGAACAATTATTAAACAATAAAACACACTTTATATCTTTATTGAATAAACATGAATTTAAAGAAATAAAACAAACACTCATTGTTTACATTTTTACAATAGAAAAAAAAAACAACACATCAGTAAAAAACCCACTGCTGCCGTAAATTCTTCGTTTGGTTTATTTTTCCACTATATGTAGTAAAACACAAAATTATAAACACTATATCAATTATTAATCATATATGTTTTTTTTAACATAAACAAACTACCATACAAAACAATAATTACAATCAGACACTTGCACTAATTCTCCTACCACAATATCACGCACATATATATATCGTTGGGGTTTTATTTTATTTATTAAATAATGGAAGTTATAATTAATTGAATTAAATTGAAAACTAACACTTTATGGTGGTTTTAAATTTTAATTCTCTTTCCGAATTAAATCAAAAAGACGCGAAATATGTCAAACATAAAAGTCAGGCGAAGAAAAGTGCGCAAAAATGCAAATAACACGAAGTACACGACAATACACAAAATACACAAGAAAGACACGAAAAGCACAAAAAGTCAACACGAACAACGAAGTTTACCGGTACGCTACACCGAAAAGCTCCGGTCAATTCGGTATATAAGAACGCGCATTTTACAGAACGGGGGACTTGTCTTTTGGAGCTCAAGCGAGTTACAAGTTCACTGGTCAATTCGATCAAAACTAGATTACAGGCTACTTCAGTCTAACTGGTCAATTCGATCAAAAATAGGAAACTGGTCAATTCGATCAAAACTAGATTACAGGCTACTTCAGTCTAACTGGTCAATTCGATCAAAAATAGGAAACTGGTCAATTCGATCAAAACTAGATTACAGGCTACTTCAGTCTAACTGGTCAATTCGATCAAAAATAGGAAACTGGTCAATTCGATCAAAACTAGATTACAGGCTACTTCAGTCTAACTGGTCAATTCGATCAAAATAGGAAACTGGTCAATTCGATCAAAACTAGATTACAGGCTACTTCAGTCTAACTGGTCAATTCGATCAAAGTAGGAAACTGATTTCATTTAATTTTCTCTTTTCCGTTAATTATTATTTTGATCATTCAGCCCACAGACAAATTGCTTGACACAAAACATCCGCAAGAAGAGAAGGAACCCAGGAGAGAACGCGGTCCTGTCAGGTACCTCCTCAACGTCAGAAGCAACCACGGAAGCCTGTACAACGATTCCATAAAATCACGCCTATATTTACCCTGAAGACACAAACATCAGAAGCGAACGTCGGAGTTATCAAGAATTACTATTTTCTTCCTTAAATGTCTATAACCATTGTTTTTTTTATATATCGGAATAAATAAAATTGGTAAATTATTATAAAAATACGCTTTTATTTTGGTTCCTAAAGAAATTCAGTCCCGAAGATATAAATTCTATTATAACGAACCTGGACAACCGCTTTGCTACTCCAGCAAAGCGTAACGAACGATAAAAGGTCGTTACAATTGGCGCCCGAGCAGGGACTGAGTTTCATGGGACTGAGTTTCAGAGGGACTGAGTTTCATGGGACTGAGTTTCAGAGGGACTGAGTTTCATGGGACTGAGTTTCAGAGGGACTGAGTTTCAGAGGGACTGAGTTTCATGGGACTGAGTTTCACAGGGACTGAGTTTCAGAGGGACTGTAACATTTATCGCAAAAATACCAGGACAAAACCACATTGGTAAATATTAAACTCGATTATCGAAAGGAAATCAATCATGTCTATAGAGCATAAAACAAGGGTCGACATTGGCGACCAAGAACTTCGAAGACCCACCACGCCGAGCAAATCCTGGTTGTACAACTTACGGAAGGATGAATTAATCCACTACTTGTCCGAAATGCAACTAGAAACGAGTGGATCCGTGAAGGAATTACGAAAAAGACTAGCAGCATACATCGACGAAGAAGATTATGACATGGTCCGGAGAGAAATGCTATGGGACCTTGCGCGTAAACATACAAAAACAATACCGATCACACAAGAACTAAATAACGATGTACAAATAACAATTCCACCTGTTACACAAAGTATAGAAAAAGTCCGGAAATGGTCTGTTAAATATGACGGGGGCAAAGACCCGCTGATGTTCATCGAACGAGTCGAGGAGTTGGTGGAAGCCCATGGATTAAACATTAACACAATACCACGTACCATGCCAGAACTTTTGAAGGATAAAGCATTAAATTGGTATAGAAGTAATAACAGCCAGTGGAAATTATGGACCGCTTTCAAAGCTGACTTTCTCAAGTTCTTTCTACCGGTAAGATACTTTGAGAAGTTAGAAGATGAAATCCGGGCCCGCCGTCAGAGGTCACGGGAGACATTCAAAGACTATGTTATAGCAATCCAAATTCTAATGCGACACGCAGATATAGGAGCCGCTGCTCAACTAGAACGAATTTATCGAAATGCACATCCGGACTACTAGCTTTATATCCGACGACGAGACTTCGAAACATTGGGAGAACTAATCGACATGGCTGGTGATTACGAAGCTATACGGGGAGAACAAGAGAAAACCGGACCTCCAAGGCTAAGAGAGGAAAGAAACCACCTAGTCCAATCTTTCGAGCAGAGAATCCAAGACACACCAAATGCGTGCCGAAGGTGTGGGAAATTGGGACATATGGCAAGAATCTGTCGAAATCCAAAAATTCTTTTTTGTTGGATCTGTGGAAAACTGAACACACGAACCCTTGACTGCTGCAAGGAAGATCCGGGAAACGAGATAAGAGGACGACCAACAGTGGGGAAGCCGTTCTCTCGAAATTTAGGCCCCGCAAGGACTTAAGACTAATCCACGTAAACGAAACTCGAATTACGGCACAAGTTCAGCCACAACAGACTTCTACACAAGTAACAATGTCGCCAGCTCATGTTTCCTCACCATTGACACTATCTACGTCTCAACAGCAACAACCACAAACTCCTTCAACTCCATCACATCATCTGAATAGTATTTTGAATGAAACAGCTAATTCTAATGATTCCTCAACACTAGCAGTTGCAGCCAATGACAGCAATAACAGTAATAACAGTAGCAGTAATAGTTCAACAAATAGTATTGTAAATAATCAACCAACGATGCCATTACAGAATACAATGAGACTCATATCCATGACGCCAGTACTAGTTGAAGATATCCATAGTCTAGGCCCGGTATCACCTGTCCGGAACCAGCAGCAAAGTAACCAACAACATAACCAGTCGATAGATAAGCAAACAACAGCAGAAGTAAATAAAATTGCAACTTCAAAGACAGCATCACTATCCAAGCCAAGTATAATACAAAGCACACAATGTCGGATTTACCCAGACAAGCATTCAGTAAAACTGCGAGAAAATTTACAAGAGCAAGCGCCATGTAAATGCCTTGTACCACCATCGCATGATCCAAAAGCAAACAAAGAGATACAAGAGTTCCAAATCCCAGAAGCACAACGTCAGCGAAATTTAAAACATATCGAAGAAAATCCGAAAGTATTTAGTCTACAGCGATACACACAAGATCGTGAAGAATCACAAACTCAAATACAAAAGGCACAACGACAACAACGTCCAAGATATATCAAACAAAATCCAGAAGTATTTCATCCAATCCGAGTAATACCAGATCAAGTGCAAGCGCATGAAATACAACCACAGCAAGTTCCGCAACATGTTACACCTATCGAAGAAAACAAACCAGAAACTCTCGTGAGACGTCTAGGCACATTTAAACGAAAGGATGACCATCATCATGTCAAAAACCAAGATGATTACTACAAAATTTTCAAGAGTCCAAAGAAACGAAAGAGAAATCGTGCCTCATTCTAAGAGAAATATACGTATCAAAGCCCATATCGCTGACCTCCTAATATATTATGGAAAATAAAAACAAAAAAAAAAACCCACACTTGAAAAAAAAAAATATAATAAACAAATCTATTGCATTTCGTATAAAATATAAAATAATAAAATATTATAATAATAATATAATCATAATAATATAAGTCAATAATAATTTAAAGTAATAAAGATAATAATGACTTTCACCATTAACAAACTGTCTCCAGTCAGTTGGCTAATTTAACAAAAAAAAATATTCAGGGTGTAGAGTGCAAAATAATAAGCAAAGAAAAAAGTAAAAAGGCTACTCTGCTGCAAAGGTTCAAAAAGCGCAAATCATCAGGATGTTAGCCGTATATAAGGACCACGCGTGTTTTAATAAGCTAAGTTCGATCAAAAAAATCAAAGATGGCAGATGATTTGGAAACCAAGTTTAAGCGCACAGCCGCACGTGTGCAGCAACAACTAAAAAAATTAGTAAAGAACAAACCACGCAGCCTTTACTTACCAATCGCCATGGAACAAACAGCCAAACAAGATAAAAACAAGCTACGCAAAAACCAACCTGGTAAGAAAGAGCAAACCATGGAAGATGTCCAAATACAACCAACAATAAGACCATCAGACCGGAAAATGTTGCCGAAAGCCATTGGGTGGCGATGTAAAAAAACCCACCAGAACAACAGTGACACACAATCACACCGAGATCCAACACGTGCTCCAGCAGCCTCGACAACAGTAAAAATAGATAATGATGACCAGGATGTACTACAGTGTACATGGAACGATGTGGTTGATGAACAAAATCGATCGCCACCAACACCCGTGATTGACGAGTTATACAGTGAGTTATTAAAGAATGCAGCCGAATCGCAACCATCAGTAGCAGATACAGTCAGAAAATTTGTGGACAAATATCCACCAGAGGTGAGCCAAGCTATTTGCGATGCCCGCAGAAAACGTGGTGCAGGTAAAAGAATTAATTTCCAGCGTGTCGTCGAAGGCAAGGCGTACCAAGTGAAAATCAGTCGGAAAGGCGTAATAAAGGTTTGGGTGAAATAAAATGCGACAACAAAATTTTAATCTTCCGAAGAGGGGAGAGAATGTAAAGGCTGAAATTTCTATAAAGCAATTTCAAACCATACATAAATTCTTGTGTAAATCTGACGTCAGACCGTCAGCCTAAAACACAACACCATCACCATGGACTATTCAAATAAAGAACCCAACTCACCCCTACAAGATCAGCATGTAACCTGAAAAGAATAAAATTTATTTTATTACTTAACAAGATGGTAAGACAATAACATTACCTGCAATCCATGCGTTAATAAGCCGCGGATAAGACTAATAAACAAAACTGAAGAAGAAGAAAAAAAAAAAGAGAAAATTAATAACAACAAACCAACAAAACACAACTTGAAAACATGAATTTTGAATTACAAATAATCATACATTGAACAATTATTAAACAATAAAACACACTTTATATCTTTATTGAATAAACATGAATTTAAAGAAATAAAACAAACACTCATTGTTTACATTTTTACAATAGAAAAAAAAAACAACACATCAGTAAAAAACCCACTGCTGCCGTAAATTCTTCGTTTGGTTTATTTTTCCACTATATGTAGTAAAACACAAAATTATAAACACTATATCAATTATTAATCATATATGTTTTTTTTAACATAAACAAACTACCATACAAAACAATAATTACAATCAGACACTTGCACTAATTCTCCTACCACAATATCACGCACATATATATATCGTTGGGGTTTTATTTTATTTATTAAATAATGGAAGTTATAATTAATTGAATTAAATTGAAAACTAACACTTTATGGTGGTTTTAAATTTTAATTCTCTTTCCGAAATAAATCAAAAGACGCGAAATATGTCAAACATAAAAGTCAGGCGAAGAAAAGTGCGCAAAAATGCAAATAACACGAAGTACACGACAATACACAAAATACACAAGAAAGACACGAAAAGCACAAAAAGTTAACACGAACAACGAAGTTTACCGGTACGCTACACCGAAAAGCTCCGGTCAATTCGGTATATAAGAACGCGCATTTTACAGAACGGGGGACTTGTCTTTTGGAGCTCAAGCGAGTTACAAGTTCACTGGTCAATTCGATCAA